>NC_052048.2:3332284-3680201 GCF_903992535.2 Arvicola amphibius
GTACCTGTTGGCAGCCAGTCAAAACAATCACCCAAAAATGTACATAAGAGACGCAGAAAAAAGTCAGAGACGAGTGATTTTTAACACTACTGGGGAAAAAAATAATTGGCTGTAAAACAAAAAGAGAAGATGACAGTGTGTTTACAAAAATTACCACCGAGTGTTCTTGAAGCAACTTGTGCCTGTCTTTTTCTTGCCAAACACACGCCAATCCTCCTCCTAAAAACCGCACTGTCTAATTAAATTTCCACCAATCCTTTCTAAGCTAAGATGCACATAAGCCACGGGTGACAGAAACACACGAGCAAGTGAACACACACGCTCTCACTCGCCCACACATATTCCCCACGTTTATGAAAACACGAGCTTGCGGGTAACTTTTCCTTGTTTGAATCTGACAACAGGCTTGTCAAATTCCACTTCCAGGACAGCACTGATCCATAGTCATGGAAGGAACATACATTGGCTAGTGCACAGGCTTGCAAGAATACTTTTAATTGAAACATAATCTATGGCTGGGTGGTGGTGGCACGTACCTTTAATCCCAGCTCGTGGGAGGCAGAGGCAGGTGGATCTCTGTGAGTTCGGGGCCAGTCTGGTCTACAGAGTGAGTTCCAGGACAGCCAAGGCTGTTACACAGAGAAATATTGTCTCAAAATTAAAAAAAAAAAAAAAAACTTAAAAAAAAGGAAAAAAAACGCAATCTATATAACAAAAGCTGCCCTTTTAAGGTGTACAGGCCAATAAACCCTGATAACATTACACTCATGTAACCTCTGCCAACGCTGTCGAGACTTGTTGCTCGGTGGAGGCACCAGGTATATGAGCGTAGAAGCTGAGGACTGTGCAGGCCCAAACCAGGTATGATCAGAACGTACACAAACCTTATCAGACATCAAAGATTTGGTTGAGAAAATACAAAAGAGCTTAATACGTTTACGTTTATCTTATGTGAAATTACAATATTGTATATGAATTACCTGAAGAACAGCAAAAACAACTGTACCCGAGTCTTTCCTCCTTTTATGCACCTATTAGAAAATTAAACGTTAATGATCACACTTGCGCCTCAAACTGCCTTCTCCTAACAGATGGTTTGTCGCCTTGCCGGCCCATCCGCAGGGAACACCACACAGGGCCCCAGCTCCAGGCGACTACCAACTACCTTGATTCCCTGAAAGATCTGTTCTTAAGAGGATTTAAAATACTTCCCTTAAAACACTTATCCTGATGCTTCTAATTTTTTTAAAGTATTTTGTGGAGGCTTTTAAAACAATTTTTAGCATACATTTTCAACTCTGTGAGATTTTTAAAAGACTCATCTATAGTATTTGTCAATCAATATCATTTCCATTAACCAGCCTCAAATGCACTTGCAACAATAAACTGTCTTCCAAGGGATGTGCAGAGCCCGGTCCTCAAATGAATGGAGGCCATTGTGCGTGCACACAACAGCATCTATTCAAGGATGCTGCGGGAGATCTGAGCCAGAGGTGGGGAGCCTCCCAGGGCTTAATTTTTCTTAGCCTCGGGAAATGTAGAAAAAGCTTTATCTGTGCTAAAGGGCTGGGGAGAAACACACAGCATGGAGCCGGCAGATGTGGGAGGGAAGCAGAAGGGTGTAATGGCCAGAGCGGGCCTGTGAGGGAGGACTTTGTGGTACTCAGTGATAACAGCCAGAGACAGACAGAGCCAGTCAACTGCATCCTGCCTCACACCCCAGCCCTGCCTGCTCCCTGTCTGCTTTACTCCGGGTCCCTTCTAACGAAACTGAAAATAATTATTATTTGTAACAGGCACTCATGCTGCTATTCACAGCCATTTCACCTGTTTTTCAGATAGGTTTTACCATGTGTTTGATTTCCCAAAATATAAGAAGCACTGTAGGCAGGCTCTCTCTTTCCTGACACTGTATTTCTGGGGTGGGGGAGACTGAATAGAGGGTCCCACATACGCCAGGCAAGTGTTCTACTACTGAGCTACACCCCCAGCCCCAAGCTCCACTCTCTATAAGGTTAACTTGGGAACTGGGTGCCACTGCCTCAGCCTCTAGTTAGGTTCCTTCTTAATACTCAGCCTTGGACCTTTCTGCCCTCCCCCACTTCACACCCATTTCCCTCACAGTGCCCTGAGGACTTGACAGGAGGAAGAGCTTCCGCATTTTAAGCATTTTAAGCATTTCGCTACAAATCTCTCAAGGAAATTCTACTCTTTGGCTTCAGGTTTACCGGGGAGCCTACATACCCCCAGTGTTCCCCTTCAAACATTTCTGGTGTTGGTAGAAACACTGCCCAAATTAGAGTATTGTCTACAAGAGAACTGTCAGCCAGCACTCTGTCCACGTGTCCAGAGCAGGTAACACTTTTTACCCTCCCAGACAAAAGATTCCTTCTGGTTCTTTCCTCTGGGGGGCAGAACGCACTCAAAACGGAAGTCTCTACAGTGGCAGGAGACTGGATGAGGACACTCTGAGAGTCCCTTTACTGTGAGTCCCGTAGTCTCAGGCTTGTGCTGGCTGGTGCCATGCTGGCAGGAGCAGACACACCTGAATAATGTTAATCACCTATCTAGAAACCCCATGGCCTGGTCAAATTGACACAAAAATTATAATCATCAAATCAGAAGTTTCTTCTCTACAAATTTAGGTTTCCAGTCCTATCAAGTCAATGGATCTTAGGAAGTGTTCCAGTTCTCAGCCCACTATCACTGTTAAAGTCTCGAGTTTTATTACGGGTGGTCTTAATTCGAGAGACATTAAAATGGTAGCACAAGAGAAGCCAGACCAGCAAGTCCAACTAAGAAACTAACATAGGCCAGACGGTGGTGATGCACACCTTTAATCCCAGCACTAGGGAGGCAGAGGCAGAAGCAGGTGGATCTCTGTGAGTTCGAAGCCAGCTTGGTCTACAGAGTGAGTTCCACAACAGGCTCCAATGCTACAGAGAAACCCTGTCTCGGGGGGAAAAAAAGGAAAAAGAAAAAAAAAAGAAAAATGAAATAGGTATTGTTGCTAAAGACCCCAAACCCCTGATTGACAGGAGACGAAAGCTGGGGTGTCATGTAAAACTCACAGAATGCCATTCTAAGGGAGATGTGAAGATGGCTTTTCCAAACTCTGAATAAATTTATGCATGCATTAATATGTATATTACATTAATATATTAAATAAATAAATATATTAAACTATTAGCAGTGACTATCTTTTTCTCGGAGGCTAGAGACACAGTAAGTTTCAGGGACTTTCACAACCTGAACTGTGCATTTAAAATGAGGAAAGTGTGTGTATGTGTGTACGTGTGCATGCGCACGTGTGTGCATGTGTAGAAAGAGAAGCGTAGCGGAGCTCCAGAGGGGAGGAAAGAAGAAGGGAGGACACAAGGGAGCAAAGGAGAGTAAAATTGGAAAGGGCAGATTTCTCTGGGCTCTCTCTGGAGCCCTTCTGTTTGCAGGGCCACCTTCTCCTCTCTGCTGTTCATATTTGGTGCACAACGCCCTGTGTCCAGGGGAAGCAGGCAGCACAGCTTCACCTCACCTTGTCCCCTCTTCGGGCACACAAGGAAAGCCTGAGGAATACTCTTCCGAGGAGGAAGCTGGGTGCTTACTTTATGCCCTTCCCTGCACAAGTGGTCCTCTGATGGAGGATTCTCATTGGCTAATAAACAATCTGCCTTGGCTTTTTGATAGGGCAGGATTTAGATAGGTGGAGTAGACAGAACAGGAAGAAGGAAGTGAGGTAGATGGCTCAGAATTGCCCCGCCTCTCCTCTCTGGGACAGTCGCCATGCCTCTCCTCAGTGAGTCAGATGCCATGAAGCCAGCCACCAGGTCAGACATGCTGAATCTTTCCCGGTAAGACACTACTCGTGGTGTTACACAGATTATTAGATATGGGTTAGTCAAGATGTGAGTAAGAGGCTGAAACTAATGGGCCAGGCGGTGTTTAAAAGAATACAATTTGTGTGTTAATATTTCGTGTGTAAAGCTAGCCGTGCGGGAGCCAGGGCGGCAGGAACGCAGCCCGTCTGCTCCTCACTACAGCCCTCGTGGAGAGCACCTGCAGATCTAACGTGTCTCCTGGAGCATGACGCTCACTGAGGAACCAGGATGTGGTTTCGTTTGTGGACTGAATCACTTTCCCCAGATGTAGGGAGGAGGTGCACGGAGACCCTCCCCAGGGACAGGATGTGCATGGCCCGTCTGAATCCAGGTTCCTGAGGATATGGTCTAGGAAGGTGACCGTGCAGAGAACCACTTGCACCTAGCTCCTTCCTCAGAAAATCAGTGATGGTTACAGTCGGGGTTCCTACAGTCGGGGTTCCCTCCAGGAGAACTCAGAACTAGGTAAAGGGGTCATCACAAGACCCAGCACACAACTACGTGGTCCCCAGTGGCTGATGAAGCCTAGGGCAGTCTGAGGGCCGCGCTAAGCTGTATCTGCTGCACAGCAGAAAGTGCTTCTCCAGCCTTCAGCAAAGACTGTCTTGTATCACGCCATCAACACCCACAACCATCTAATTTAACAGACCTAGAGATGGAGGCCAGCACAGCAGTGAAAACCGCAGCATGACACGTGGTGAACCGTGGTGATCCATGGTGAGCCTCAACTGCGACCTCGGGGGAGGGCAACCTTTGTGAGTCCAGCCTACTGTGGGGTATGCACAGAATACTCTGGAACCGAAGGGATAGATCCTGTCCCTTTACACATTTCTGACCATCAGCTTGGTTTTCTGTTGCCGCGGTAACCAACAGTCCTGGAACACAAACTTCTCAGAAGCGGTTGGGCTTAAATCACTAAGCCGTGGGGTCTGAAGGGTTTCTGACACCCTCACGTATGTCGCGGGAGCCGGAAGCATCTGTCTTCTGTGGGCAGCCCTCCTCGGGGGATGACAGAGGCACGTGCAAGGGGCCTGTGTGAATGTGTGTGTGTGTGTGTGTGTGTGTGTGTGTGTGTGTGTGGTCTTCCAGCGTGATTTATAGGGGGATCATGGAAAATGCAGAATAAAGATGTTATTAGACAGTGCAAGGATAGGTGCTTGGGTGGCAGTCACCTTTCCAGAAAGCAATCTGGTATCAACCATTATAAAACTATATGTTTGTGATCCCTGGTTCACTAACCCCACATACCACTTAAAGAGACTTAAGTAACCTAGTGGTCATTAATAATCTAAGCTAAGGGTTATTGATACCACTACTTAGTAAGAAATTAATAGGCAATTTAATGAAAATTAAATATTAATATTAATAGGCTATTTAATAAGAAAATAGTTAGGAATACAGAGTAGCCATATATTATTATATATTTAATAGTAAATTTTTGTTGATGTGAGATACATATGTATATATATGTGCATATATACACATATGTGCAGAGATAATACATATTTATTAAGAAACTGGTTACCTGGATCTCAGGATCGGGAACCACCCACACCTTCCTGTCTTCGTCAATCTTCCCTCTCATCTTCTGACACAGTTCTCACAAATACTGTCAAGCAAACAAGACGCTCCAAGAAGAGATGCCCAGAAGGTGTCTGTCACACTGTGATATGTTTTCACAGAGTCAGAAAATACACACAGATGGACTAACTGGACAGGGTGGGATAGTTCCACACAGAAAAAGGGATGGCTCACACGACCCTCTTTCCTCTCCGACATCACGTATTGACTTTTTTTCTTCTGAAGCTCCGAGTCAAGGAAGACATGACAACTTCACCCTCCAGCAGCGACGACAGTGGCACAGAGGACTCTGTGTCCGAATGCAAATCCGACCAGAGTCTCTCAACCGGCTACTACCCCACTGAGAACATATTTCCCTACGGAGAGGTGGCCTCCTGTGAAGAGACAGCTCCAGCCTCCGTGGATTCTTCCCTCCACCTCCTCCCTCCTAACCAGGGCTCCTGGGGGACAGGGAGTGTAAGGAGACTCTTCCGGAAACAGGATCAGATGAAGGAGGACCGGGAGCAGTTCTGCAAGCTAAGCATCTCGCTGGCCTGGGATATCAACATGAGCTCCGACCAAGCAGACCCCCTAGCTGATCTGGATCTAAATGGCCACTGGCAGTGGATGGACAGGTGGCCAAAAGACAGGACGAAACTGACTCCCTGCAAACTGGATAACCTAGTACAGAAACTCGAGACATTTCTAGAAAAAGAAAAAGGTAGCCAACATGACAGCCCTCTGCGTCCTGAATCTACTCAGAAGGAAGACGTCCACCTGACCAGTGTGCCTCCTCCACATACAGCTTCGGTCAGGCATGAAAAACATGGCATTTGTCAAGATTTGCCCAAGCATAAAACGCCAAAAGATAAAGACAGCTGTCAGGCCCCAGAGAATCCTCCAAGGCTACAGGAAGATGAAGTTAAAGTGAGCACAGAGATGCCTCCCAGGAGAGCAGGGAGAAGGACTGGGGGAGAGAGGATTGACAGTAGAGCCCCACTATCTGTCCTGGGGCAACGGGAGCCCCAGGAGACTAGGACAGGATTGGAGAGAGAGTGGGGCTGCAGGAAAGATACCAAGGAGTATGGAGGGAAGGATGAGGGTAGGAATAGCAAGTAGAACCACAGCCATGTCAATATGGTTCTGTTATGTTTATGTCAATGGGTCTAGCGCTCTGATGTAGCTGGGCTATTTGGGGCACGTGAGCTTGGGTTCTTTGGGAGTAAATAGCAAAGCCCACTGATGCCGATGATACATGCTCCTAACTCACTGTTGTTTTCTCAGCAGGAGATAGGTCAGGCAGCCAAGACCTCCTCAGAGGCACCCATCCACCACCCGGAGGACGCTTCTCACTCATATGGTACATCCTGCCTGAACTTGCGGTGGGTCTTCCACTGGCTGAGGACACAAGTCTTCTCCCGACTGAGGAGAGAACACTCTAGCCAAGACACCACCAGCTGGCACCAGAAGGCAGCAAGGAAGATACATTCTTTCAGAGGCAACAGAATCCAACCCCAAGAATGACTCATTGCCTGACAGCCCCAGATTTTTAAACTTTGGAAGCCCCTTTTGCAACAATCCCTCCAAGGTATGTGTTGTTCTCTTCTCCACCTCACAAATGAGGAAATCAAGTCTGGGAGCACATAAGGGGAGTTTCTAACCTTCACACTCCTTCTGGACCAGCAACCTACTACAACCAGCATGCCGGGGCACCTGAGAACAACATGCATGTGATGCTGGAACCATGACCATGAGTGGCAGCTCTAAACCTGCTCAGTTCAGCTGGAAGTACAACCCAAACCATCCTGCCACAGTGGGAGGCTGGGGGATACAGCCGCCTTCTGCTAGAAGTACATCCCAAACCATCCTGCCACAGTGGGAGGCTGGGGATACAACCCAAACCATCCTGCCACAGTGGGAGGCTGTGGGATACAGCCACCTTCTGCTGGAAGTACATCCCAAACCATCCCGCCACGGTAGGAGACTTGGGGATACAAGCCAAACCATCCCGCCACAGTGGGAGGTTGGAGGATACAGCCGCCTTCTGCTGCAAACACAACCCGAACCATCCCACAATGGTGGGAGGCTGGGGGATACACGCCACCTTCTGGAAATGGGGTTTGAGTTAATGAAGAATGAGTAAAACACACATAAAATAGACAAAATGGAGCAAAATACAGTCCAAAGAGATGTGGGGGGAAGGGATACTACCTAGGAAGCAAAATACTACCTCGGTTTTCTAAGAATTCAGCCTTCTAAATTCAACAAGTATATTTTCAACACAAATCAAAGTATTTTGCAGGTAACAGAGATCTATGGTTATTGGGGGGGGACAACAGGAATTGTTGAACAGGGCGACTATTTTCATCCAGTCCATGCCTCCCCTGAGAAGAACAAGCCCACTTCTTTAGTAATATGTCTGGCTTCTGCATACTCCTTCTAACCTCTGGAATTATGTGGCATGCCATATACCAGAAACAAGACAATGAATTTAGCAATAGGAAATATTCCAGCAGACCTCATCCATTTTAGTCCAATATGTTATGGGTCCAAATAAAGCAGGTCCTCCGAGGCTACGTATATGGGGAAGAGGAGGGGCTGGTCATTGCTGGTACCAAAGGGAGTAAGCGTGAACTGCAAGAGGCCACCGGAAGAAAAGAGTTTGGCTGAGTCTTCAAGTCTCCTATAGAATTACTATCATTTTCAAGAACATGCTAATCTCTCATTAATCAATAAATTTTGTAATCTATTACCTTATGACTAAAAATTAAATCCCTTCCTTCAAGTGTCCCAACCTAGAAATGAAGGCTGAGTTGCTCAAAATAGCTCGGTATAACTTAGGCAATCATATTCTAGAATTCATAATACTATAGTATAATCTTGAATACAGCATAAAAACTGGTCAAACTTAAGCTATTCGGCTCTCTGCAAACACAAGTATGCCATGTTAATGTGACTATGTTACAGATCACCTATGAGAAGAACCCCAGTAAGGTGTGTGGGGTGATCTGCCAACAAACAAGGGGCTAAAGCTTTTTCAAACGACTTTAAGAATAGAATGCAAATTCATGATTCAAGAGCAGGCGTGAGTTCAAAGCTACTTAGATACAAGAACATCATCTTCCAGGCATGGTGGAGACATCTTTAGTTCCAGCATTTGGGAGGCAGTGGCAGGGAGATCTCTGTGAGTTTGAGGCCAACCTGGTCTACATATCCAGTTCCAGAATAGCCAAAGCCACATAGAGAAACTCTGTTTCAAACTCCCCCCAAAGATAAAAGAATAAGAATGAAGCCAATGCTAACTGAATACCTGGAGAAAGCTAAGACTCTAACTTTAATATTAAGGAAGGGCGTAGTTAGGAGGGGTAGCCGATTTGTTCAAAAGCACAGTTTCATTATGAACTGCAAGTGAAGAATTTACATGGCACACATGGTATCTAATTTCAGATGACAGGTGGGTTTTATGTTGCACTGCTTGCCAGGAGTCTTTTCCTGCTACCCCCTAAGTCCCAGTCAAAGAGAACAATGGTGAGCTTTCAGAAGAAACAAAATCCCCATCAGATAACAGTGCTGAATGTCTTCAACGAGGGGGTGCAAAAGCCCTTGGATAAATCCCCTGGAAGATGATTAGCCTAGATCAAGAAGTCCCCTTGCTAAACAATTTCCGTCTTATCCCGTCTTTCAAACGAACCTCGTGGATTTAACGTCTTTTTATTTCAGTACCAATGCACTTGATAAAGAAACTACTTCCGAGGCACTGAGGGCATCTCTCCAGTTTGTGGCTTGGGAAAGAAAACTAATCTCATTATCACGGCATTCTCTGTTTAGAAGGGAATCTGAATGGTGATTGACTTGCAGTCTCCTTGTCTACCTCAATATTCATTATTTTAAGCTTTAAAAAATCCTCTAAAATAAAAAGAGCTCTCACCCCACGCACATACACACCCCTATAAAACTTTCCTGTAAGCCCACTCTCACAGAAGAAGAGACGGCATGCCAGGTGTCCCAATGGTTAGTACCATGTGTTCAGTCTTTGGGGTCTTAAGTTTTCCCAAACAGAGGATGGGGTGAGAAAACTTTATCAATAAAGTGGCATCAGAACTTTTGTCGGTACCATATTGTAACACAGCAATTCCATTCACACAGGGATCAGGAACAGACACTAAAGCCACCGGGCAAAGGCCTGTCAGAGAAGAAGCTAAGCAGGTGGTCAGAGTCACCCCCAAGTGGAAAACCCCCTAGCTGGGGGCTGGAGAGATGGCTCAGTGGTTAAGAGCACTGGCTGCTCTTCCGGAGGACCTGAGTTCAATTCCCAGCAACCACATGGTGGCTCACAACCATCTGTAGAGGGATCTGATGTCCTCTTCTTCAGGCATAAAGTCTTACATGCAGATAGAACACCTATATACATAAAATAAATCTTTTTTAAAAACTGCCTAGCTAATACCCTACACATTCAAAAGAAGCAGTATCGGCTGGCCAGCAATGTTAGACCTGAATCTCGCCACAAGGACAGCAACGGTCGGATGAATCTTAGGTTACAGAATGTTCTACTAGACAACTTTCTGGAAGTAAACATGTTAGCATCACAAAGCGATTGTGTGTGTGTGTATGTGTGCATGTGTGTGTGTACACACACATATTAATTTAAAAAGGCAGAGAATCATGACAGGTCAAAACGGTGACTACAGAGACATGTAGGCCAACTGCAGTTCATGGTCTCTGACCAAATTCTTGATCAAATCCACAAAGCTAAGCAAAACTTAGGTAAAAGGTATTTTTATAACATAGGAAAAACCTGAATATGGACAGTATATAATGATTTAGTGGTTTCGTTAATCGGTGCTCTTTAGAGGAACAGAACATATAGAATGAATTGTATTTATGCATATATATGTGGTCCAGCTAGTCCAACAATAGCTGTCTACCAACGGAACAACTACCAGTAGCGGTTCCGTCCACAAGGCTGGATGTCCCAGCTGGTCTTCAGTATAAGCCAAGAGTCCTAAAGAAGTAGCCTCTAATGCCAGTGAAGGATTGGACTTGGCCAGCAAGAGAGACGCAGGCAATGAGCAAGCATCCTTCTTCCACGTCCCACCTCAAAAAAGATCTGGATTAAGAGTGGATCTTCCTACCTCAAAAGATCCAGATTAAAAGAGGGTCTTCCCACTACAGATGATTTAGTTAAGAAAAAAAAATCCCTCACAGGTGTAGTGAGCTGCATGGGTTTTAGTTAATTCCAGATGGAGTCAAGTTGACAACCAAAAATAGCTAGCCATCGTAGTAGCTATAAACAGATGACAAGATTGAATATTTATTGTATAACAACATCAAGGCTACATAAGAGAATACCTTTGATTCTTTAAAAATAAGAAAATAAGAAAGCAAAGACCAGGAATCATTAAGAAAAATAAACTATAGGAAGCAGGGAGTCCAGCTCTCAACTTCTAACATTTTCATGACACAATATCTTAGCCCCATACACATTTTAAAAAACGAATATTTAAAGTACTGGAACAAGATATTAACTTGCAGAGGTTATATAAATGGGGCAGCTCTTTAGACACCCTCATCCATCCTGGGACCTGTCTTGGATTCCTTGGCTCCAAGGGATTCCCAGTGTCGTGCACAGTTAGGGAATGCCCAGTTTGCAACTGTAGCACACAAGCTGGTCTAGTTGAGAGCAGAGGAGCATCAGAGCACTCTTCTAAGGCAAGATCTCAGCGTACTTACCTTTGCTGAGATTAGGAGAATAACTTCTGCCCATTAGAGGCAAGCTCCCTAGTCTTCCAATGACCTCAAGTTTCAAGGACTTTCCATCTGGTCTACCTTGGGAAGTACTCACTGAATGTATGTATACCTGTCCCTCACCACGCTGTTTCAGGTCTAAGAGTTCCTGCAAGTTGTTCTGACATTTCCTTTCCTTCTGGGCAGTACAACATCAAAAGCAGAGGCCAAGTCCTTAGATGGAGAACCGTGCACACCAGGGACTGCATGGCTGCCGTCTTAAACAAATGTACACACCAGCACACATGGAATTCTGCCAGCAGCTTAGAACATCCAGAAACTAATTCCAGCTCCCGTCTTAAACAAACGTACACACCAGCACACATGGAATTCTGCCAGCAGCTTAGAACACCCAGAAACTAATTCCAGGTTAAAAAAACAAAGTTAGTAATATTCCTGGCTTTAGCCCTAGGTCCTCTTAACTTGCTGTGAATTCTGAGGAAGTTACCTAACATCTCTGTTCTTTCTGTTTCCTTGTCTGTAAGATGTAATACTAAAAGCACTGACCTTAAAAAAAAAAAAAGTTGTAATGAGTGCTTAGTCTAAGTACTAGTGGCACATACGTTTACAGAGTTTAGAAGCTGCTAACTGCTGTCACATAACACCCTTATGCTAAGAAATCTGTCATGGTGGCTGGTAGCCAGAGAAGAAAACTCAAGTAAAAAGGCACTGTCTCTCTACAGTTCCTACTACACCTTGCTACTATGGTCTCAGACCTGCGGCCTGGCCCCTCAGCACTTGTTTCTGTGAGCGCCTGCCTCAGGGCCTTGGCCCACACTACTTCCTCCGTCAGGAACTGCCCCTAACTCTGCCTAATCTTCAGCCCACTCTGCTGCTCTGATCTCCAAATGTGTCCTTCAAGGCTCAAGCTAAATTTAAGTTTTGCTACAGAACAGCAGGTTTGGGTCAGCGTTTGGTTTTAGTCATCTGGATGCACACTTTACTCTGACTTGTAGAAATCAGAGCAGAAACCCACGCCCGCCCGCGTCTTTCTCTCCAGCAGACAAAGGCTCTGATGTTCTGCTTATCTCTGCATGCTCCAAAGCCCCTGACCCAGTTTCTCACACAGAGGTTCCATGATAAACCTTCGGTGAAATGAATGGTTAATCTGCAGGAAACAATTTAGGCAGATAAGATCTGGGATGGAATGTCATTTCCTTTCATAACCTTTAGCTTCTATGCCACATGACCTGTATAGTTGGTCCGATGGGGGAGGGCGATCCAGGCCCAACTACTGGGGTCCCTTTACTCACAGGTCTTCACAGTCTTGCTTATGGACCTGCAACCCCGAACAACTACTCTAGGTACCTTCAGGATGGTTCCAGTTGGGAGAGGCGGGGAGCATGGGCATTGGCCATCACCCTCATGCACATTCCAAGGCAAAGGAGGCTCTACCTCTTGGTTCAGCTTTGCCCTCGTGCTGTGAAATGCCCTTCCCACTGCGTATCCTGAAGATTTTCCCTTTGGTGTGCTTGTCACGGAGGACTTTACTGTTTCAAAGTGCCCCCCCAGGCTCAGTGCTGAAAGGTTGCCAAAGTCAAGAAAGTTGAGTAACCGAGGGGACAAACAATATGTATTTTGGCCAAGTTTTGTACAGCCATGGGTCAGAATGCACTTGGCCGTGTGCTCAATGTTAATGATTCAGCTATTAAATGGTCCCTAAACAGAAACACATAAAGCCAGGTTAAGTACGACAAAAACGCCGTGACTAGAGGCTGGCAGGAAATTAACTCTGCCTTTCCTCTGAGAAAAACACTCAGTTATTTCAGGTGCATGCCAATTTTATAGACCTTAGCTTCCATGAGGTGACAGCAGACAAGAATCCCTAATTCCATCAGGTCGGTAGAGCAGAACCTCACCACAGTTACCTCCCGAGATTAGGCCTGGCCACAGACTGAGAAACAACACCCAGCCCCGGGGCCTGCGCCACTTTGGTAGACCAGTGGTCAGAATCACTCACGGCCTTACAAAGGAGAGCTTGCCGTTTTCCTGGTCCCGTGGCCAGGGGTGTTGTGGGCTGGGGTGTGCTGTTCTCTCTTGTGCCAAGGCTCTTGACTGGAGGCCTGCCATGGCTATCATTTCCTGCTTGTTGGTTGGGTGTCAGCTTTTCCCAACCGTGGAGAGGTAAGGCCCAGTGTGAGTGGAAGCCTCTGGAAAAACCAACACAGAATATAGTAAGGACCCAGTTTGCCACGAATGTAGCAACCTAGCCGTACCTGCCACTGTGACTCCAGGAGACCCTGGCATGCATCCTAAGCTCCACAGAATAAACAAAGTCATGAAGATAATTGGCCGAGGAGCTAGAGAGGGCATAGGTTCAGTTCCCAGCACCCTCAGGGTGACTCACAACCATCTGTAACTCCAGTTCCAGGGGATCCAAAACCTTCATCTGACCTCCATGGGTACCAGGCATATATGTGGTATACATATGATGGAGGAGAGTTATCTGTCTATGTTACTTTCATTGGTTAATTAATAAAGAAAACTGCCTTGGCCCTTTAAGAGAACAGAAAATTAGGTAGGCGGAGTAGACAGAACAGAATGCTGGGTAGCAGGAGTGGGGAGACACTTCAGGCAGTCTCCATATGCAGTCTCCATGCCTCTCCTCTCCGAGATGGATGCAGGTTAAGATCTCTCCTGGTAAGCCACACCTTGTGGTGCTACACGGATTACTAAATATGGGTTAAAGGAAGATGTGAGAATTAACCAACAAGAGGCTACAGATAATGGGCCAGAGAGTATTTAAATGAATACAGTTTCCGTGTAATTATTTTGGGTAAAGCTAGCCGGGTGGCGGGACACAGCCCCGCCGCTCCTTCTACATACATACATATATACACACAGACAAAACACACACACTCATGAAATAAAAAAAGTTTAAAGAAAGTTAAAAAAAAAAAAAACAATTGGCCAAGCAGGCAACATGGCAGAAATGTGTGATCCCAGGAAAGCAGGAAGCTGAGGATGGAAATTTGTAATTTGTGAGTTTGAGGCCAGCCTGGGCTACACAGTGAGTCCTTGTCTCAAAATCCAAAAATCAAAAGACCTCAGCTGAGGTTTTTGTGCCAGTCGTTGACCATATATACATGTGTGTGAACACACACACACATACGTTTTAATATATGTATTTTCCTTTGCTGCCGGGGACTAAACTGAGGACCTTATGCACGCCAGGTACACATTCTACATCTGGGCTGCACACATAGCCCCATAACAGGGTGGTGATATTGTTATTTTTGAGACAGGGCCTTACTACGTATACATAAGCCAGTGTGGCCCCACACTCACTATCCTCCTGCCTCAACCTTCCAAGTGCTATGATTACAGGTGCCTACTACCACACCTCGCTCCTCTACTACTGTTTTCTGCTTGTTGAGAAAGTCCAGGTGCATTCCCGTTGCCCGTGGCTACCTCTGCCTGACTCAGAGGATGAGGATGTATGTCTTGGGCTCAAGGCACCCTTCCACAATGAGTCACTTCTGCACAGTCCTGGACCCGAGTCTCGGTCGAATCTTGTGTTATCTCTGCCGTGGGCAGCCAGTTCACATACAATGGATTTTCCAAGGATAATCTAAAGGCTCACCTGTCTAAGCAAATGATACACTGTACAATTTCCCAAACTAAAGAAGAATAAGGCAATTCAAATTCCACCAAGTTATCTAAAGCCTTGGCGAATGCCTCACGAGCCACACGTCCCTGGGTCAGAGCTAACCGCCTCCTCTAACAACTTAAATGCAAGCTTCAGGAATCCGGAATTAGAGGCATCAGCGGAGGGTTCTGCTCATGTCCCAGCCCTTCTCAAAGTCTATGCTTTATTTGTTGAACAAAGCTGGCATCCACGTGCAGAATTGTTGAAAAGCTTCCAAGCAAGCTGAGAGGCCAAGGCAAAGAAGAGGGACAGCTAATCAAAGAACAAGGGCAAGAGAAGTTGGGTCCAAAGTAAATATAGTCCAAAATGCCCAGAATAGCCCAGAAAGACAGCTGATGGCCTTTTCTCTAAAATTTAAATATCACAGTGTCAAATGCCCCAACTCCCTAAGGCCAAGCCAGACGAAGGGAGGAGTAACGTAAAAAACACACAGATAAGAAAACCTGACGGTGCCGTGACACTTGCGTTTTGGTACAAATGACAAAGGGGAGGACGTTATTGTACTATAGTTAGCCAGGAATTAAACACCACCACCTCAAAAATGCCATAATCTCTACAGCGATACCTCCTATGACTTGCTGCTCGAGCCTCCATGGTGCTGTGACAGTAGCCCTGAACTACTACACAGCGACTCGGAACTGAAGCTCCGGGGGTTTGTCAGAAGAGGCTCACAGGCACCGGGGTACGAAGAACGGTGACACCCAGGGTCAGATGCAGACCCTTGAACTGCTGCATTTGGGGGAGATCTACAAACCACTTATATCTACCCCCCCCCCCCCGTTCCCTACGTCTGAAAGCAACAGAACACCTTAGCTCATTGAAATCATGGTGTGGGAACCACCAGCCCCCAAAGGAAGGAAGAAATGAAGTAAGGGGACAGAGGGAGAGAGCGAAAAGGGAATTTATAACTAGAGTCATTACACACAAAGTATGGCCTTCTAATTAAATACATAAATGCATGAAGACCTGAGAGGAAAATTCTCTCCCCCTTCTCCCCCCGCCCCGTCTCCCTCCCTCCCTCCCTCCCTCTCTCTCTCTCTGTCTCTTCCACCTTTCTCCTTCTCTCTGTTTGTTGAACATTCAAGCTGTTTCTTTCTCTGTCTGCGGCAATACACCAGCACACTTGTCTCATCAGACAACAAAGGAATTTCCTCACCACTGGTTAAAAACGTCCTAAGAAACTGAAGATCTAGAAGAGACTCCTACGGCTTTGGCAAGACAAGCAACAGCACTTGAATTTCTCAAACTCTCCTCATGCCCACAAGTGTTTACTTGAAGAGGTAAAAACACCAAGCAAATTTCCACTTGATTATAAGAGAAGCCTAGGTGTCTGGTAGGCAAGACCTTAGGTACAGGAAAGCCTGAGTCACACCATGAGACATTTTCCATTCTGACCAGGAAAACACCCGGCAGAGCACTGTGAACAGCGTCCAGGAGACACTGACACCCCAGCAGCACAGGTGGCGTCTCCCTGTACGGGCCCTCAGCTGGCTCTGGTTCTAGATCAATGGATTGTCCCCAATCCAAAAATCCATGATCCTAAAAGTTCCAAAATCCAAAATTCAGTCCCTCTCAAGAAGTTTTAGGTATTGGAACGCTTGAGATTTCAGATTAAGGATGTTCAATCTTTACCTTTGCTGTTGTTTTTTAAAGCTTTTGTTGTTTTGGTGAAATTTATTTGCATGAAGTATGATTGGTCCACACAAAACAGTCATGAGCTAAGAACTCCAGTCCCACGGAATGAAGGATAAAGACTACAAGGGGGTAGGGAAGCCCTGCACAAAGACAGAGTCATGGGTGTGCTTTCCTCAGGGGAGCGACACCATTTCAGACGCTACAAACTGCCTGCTTACAGAAATGTGACATGGAGACCATCCAAGCCCGTGACCTTTCCTACACCACTGGAGAGAAGGCCAAGGCATAGGTGGACAGGGTGGCCTACCTCACCCGCCAAGTGCTATAACCTGGCACAACAGGCCATCACTGTCCAAGAAAGCAAGAGCCAGTGTCATGGAGGAGAGACCAAGGCATTAATTGGGATCTCAGGCAAACAAACAACACAGCATCAATATCCAGGCTGCAAGAACACTTCCCAGGCCAAACGGACACATGCTATGTGGTTTCAGGGCTTTCCTGTGCTGTTCTTGCTCCTAGGCTCAAGACAGCCATGACGATTAAGAGAAAACACAATCTAATACAGATAAATATTTTGTTAATTTCATGCAATCCAACCACATTTCACTCTGTAGCCCTGGCTGTCCTGGAACTCTCACAGAGATCCGCCTGCCTCTGCCCGGGAGCTGACATTAGAGGCGTGTGCCACAATCGGGTGGCTCATAATGTGTTCTTTTTTTTTTAAAGATGAAAGTGATTGTGTTGCGTCAGACAGTCAGAGCGCTGATATTAGTAACAAGAGTGGGGGCACACCAAGGATAATGACCACGGTGGCAGTGTTCATCCTGAGAATGCTTCTGCACTAAACTGAACAGCAAATTTATGGGGCAATGATAGCATCCACATTTTACAGCTGAGAAGCCAACCGAGGGGTCATGGGGCAAGAAGGAAGAGGAGCTATGACCCGAAGACAGAACCCCCTCAGAGCAAAGCTCTAGAGCTCACACTGGTTATGAAAACTCCATTCTCTAGTTCAGTAATTTCATTCAGTTTCTTTCTGGCTTACAATTCACACTTTAGGGACTGTGTTTCTAAGCTTTCTAAAGACAAGAAAGCAGACCTTGTGAACTGATTTAGACTGTACTTCCCTTCTGAGCTCCAGCCAGCTAGACGACATCCGTTTTCATCTGCTCACCTCGTCCCTCGACTCACTGGGTCTCACACACCTAGTCCCTCGACTCACTGGGTCTCACACACCTAGTCCCTCGACTCACTGGGTCTCACACACCTAGTCCCTCGACTCACTGGGTCTCACACACCTAGTCCCTTCAGGATGTCACTTTCCCAGGCTCTGGATCTGGTGTGCAAAGCGTTGGGACAGTTTCTAGGGCAGCCCAGACACACCTCTCTCTGGAAGCTCTTTTCTCCTCTGCAATCCCTTTCTGTACCATGCAAACAAAAATGAGTCTGAGCTGAGGGACCAGCCTTCCCACAGCACATGCGCACCAGAGAGGACCCAGGAAAACATCTGTTCCTACTGAGGAGGATGTCAGAGCATCACAGGGAAGTATGCAGATCACTTGACCATCCAAAAAAAAAACCAACACCCCTGCTTCCCAAGACGTCTAGTTTGTTCCTCATCATTCCACAGAATCTAAATGGCTGAGTGATCCCTGAAGGAACAAAAAACACACTATGTCAAAAGACAGACGTAGAAATTATTAGAAGGTCAAAAGTAAATATGGGGCCTAGAATGACCATGCTAGAGAGAGTTAAGAGATGACTGCCCAAGGATCTCTGCAACCTCATGAGGATTTGAAGTGAGTACACAACCTCACTAGAGAGCTTAGCAGTTTGCAAGAGGATGTGAGTTGGGTACCCAGGATCCATGTCACAAGGCTCACAACAGCTTCCGGAGGATCCAATAACCACTTCCGACCACCATAGGCACTGTATACACACACACACACACACACACACACACACACACACACACATACTTCTCCTCACACACACACATGCACAAACTCAAAATGAAAACTAAGGGGCTGGAGAGACGGTTCAGGAGTTAAGAGCACTGACTGCTTCTCCAGAGGGCCCAGGTTTGGTTCCCAGTACCCACAGGTTGGTTTACAACTATCTATATGTCTAGGTCCAAGGATGCAATGGTCTCCTCTAGCCTCCGCAGGCACCAGGATCTCAAACTGTGGACAGACATGCAGGAAAAAGCACTCACACAAACAAAATTCAGTGTTTTTAAAAAGTCTATGTATACACAGCATTAAAGACGAACCGAAGACTACCTAAGTGCCCTGCAGCTACACAATTAGATACCACCAGGGCGAAGAATGAAGCAAGTAAACCACATTGAATAACAGACTTTCACGTACATACTGGGCCAAATGAGCCACACACAGAGGAATATATACTGCAGGCTTCTAGTCATGGATTTTAAAGGCAAGTAAACCCTACAAAAACACCAGCAGTCAGGACACAGCTATTCTTGGGAGCACAAGGGCAGGAGGGCTGCAGTACCAGTGGCTGTTAATGGAGATGCCGCTCAGTCAGACGGATTTACCAGTGACACTGGTTCCGTGAAGCTACCTAGTGAAAGCACACTTGGTCTCTCTGGGTGTGAAACTTCGAGCCCTCGGGAGGTCAGCTTCTCAAGGCCACAGAGATCCAGGGACAGTCACTTCTTAACTCTAACACGGAATAATGTTTCTCCTTACTTCCTTCTTCCCTCCCTTCCTCTCTTCCTTCCTGTCAGGGTTGAGAAGGATCAGAATCATATTTCTGTTAGGATCACAACCCAGGAGGCGCCAGTGTGCTGGCACACCAGCGTCCTGGCACACCAGCGTCCTGGCACACCAGCGTCCATCCTGGCACACCAGTGTCCTGGCACAACAGCGTCCTGGCACATCAGCTTCCTGACACACCAGTGTCCTGGCACACCAGCGTCCTGGCACACCAGTGTCCTGGCACACCAATGTGCTGGCACGCCAGCGTCCTGGCACACCAGCGTCCTGGCACACCAGCGTCCTGGCACACAGCGTCCTGCCACCACCATGACAGGAACAGCACTCTAACGCTACTGAGGATACAGCAGTCCAAGCCAGACCGTGCTGTGACCACATCCACCATCGGGATGACTGACAGTGCACTCTGATCCTCAGCAGCCCCTTCTCTCAGCCGCTGAAGTATCTACCACTCACTGCCTACCCGGTGACGAGGCAGGGAGCCGGGTCAGTGCTTGGCATAAAGTAAGAACACAGGAGAAGAACTCACGGAATAAGCTGAACAAGGCAATCAAATGCTGACCACCCCGCAGAAGTTCAGCAACCGTACCACCAATGGGCAAGAGGAACAGGGAGAAAGGAGGCCAGTGAGCTACATGAAAACAAATCCTCGGCCTGTGGGGTCACTGAGGGGTCAAGCAGCCTCACTCCTGGGGACAAGCCAACACAGGGTGTGAAGGTAAAAGGCAACAAAGCACCTGAGAAGGAAGAAGGCGGTGCCTTTGATAGGCTACCAGGCCTGTGTTTTCCTGCTCAGTACCAGATGGAGACGTCCACGGAGACATGTCTAAGCCTGCACACGCCCGTGCCTGCCAGGCTGCTCTTAGCGGTTAGAAGCGTGTTAGGAGAGGGTGTGCTTGGAGTTCTCGGACGGAGTGTGTAGATCGCTAACTACAGGTATAAGGATGTCAGAAATGAACGACTACGGGGAAAGCCTACTCACAAAAAAATCGAGTTCAACGCTGATTTTTCTCAGCTCTTCCAATCTTGCACGCCCTTGGCAAACTGATCCATAGAAGTTCTGTACTGAAAAGAAATAAAATTCGTGTTAAAACAAATTTCAAATCATAGCCCAGCGGGAAAAGGGGCTTAGGTAGAAAAGTGTTATATGAACAAAGCACATAAAGTAATATGACAGGAGTTATGAAAAATTAAAAATCTATGAAGGACTGCCTTCCACCTGATCCCTTTCGCACATCCAGCACCTCCTTCTCTGTCCCTTTGGCTCCTTGCCACTCTGTGCACCCCAGCTACGGACAGCCCCAAATAGTCCATAAAGATGGATTTTCTGCTAAAACCATCACCATTAACTTTTATCACCAAAGTAGACAGCACATGGTGGGTGCTCTATGAGCAGCTGTTGGGCAAATACATGAATCATAGCTTTAGAATACATTTGCTAGTCTCTATCTGCCCAGCTATTGGCTCCAGGACCCCCTGCTAGAGACCAGAATCTCAGGATGCTCAAGGTCCCAGAACTTGTGCATAGCCCACACTTGCCGTTCTGTATACGCCAAAGCATGTCTAGGTACCTATAATGGTCATTACTGTGCAAACACTGCGTAAATTGTCACGACGCTGTTTAGAACACACCCCGTGGGGGGTCACATAACTGAGTGTACAGTCATGAAAAACTTGGCAGCAATAAAAGGCTTCAGAACGTACGATGACCAAAAACCAATTCAAATTCAAACATGTAACAAATCTGAATGTTTCTGGCAGTTCACGCATGTTATATGACTTCAGCCTTGACAACGAACACATAGCTCATTCTCTGTGCCAAACATGCCCTCACACGATAGAGAGTACCTGTAAGCATGGACTGAGATACCTCGGCTCAGATTCAAGATTGTCTTTAATAAAATCAGTTTCTTATAATTCACACACACACACACACACACACACACACACGCACACGCACACGCACACAGCTTGTTCCTCAAATGCATGCCCCCCTCCAAACTCTGCATGTGTGAACTTCTGCAGAGGTAGAACGGTCACTCCAAAGCCATGAAGTTTCGGGTTTTACACTTCCACCATTAATCACATGCTTATTTATTTAATAAAAATTAAGAATAAATTTAGGCCAAGAAAGCAGTTTGGAAACATAAGCACCTTAGTGTAATTCTCTTTTCTGGCTTTCTCTGTGTAATGTTTTGTTGATGTAGTTCAACTGTCTTTCACATTAAAAAGTTTCCTTTCAAAGATTAAAATTTAAAAGGACTATTGTATGTTATGAACTGAGGAGTTTTATGGTACATACAAAGGTTTCTGTTCTTGTAGAAGTATAATGGCTCAATTATAAAAACAAAGGCTTTTAATATCTTCTTCCCACAATTCCTCGGCACAGAAGTTAGTATTTCTAGATCATCTTGTGTTAGAATGTTGTTTTTTTTTCATTTCTGTTTGAATTGCTTGCTTTTCGTTTTTTTTTTTTTTTTTTGACTGTTAAAATAAATTTTGACAGGATTAGAATACAATTTTTAAGTTTTTCATAAAACGTCCTAAACACACTTCCACTGTTTCATGTCATACATTTATGCAAAGTGGCATTCTCAGCACTGAAGATTATAAAGTCATAACACTTTTGAGTAGCAGAAGCAGGAGGGTCACAAGTTCAACACCAGCCTATACTACTTCACACATTCAGGCACCCTGGGCTGTGTGAGAACCTGTGTGAAAATAGAACACTAATCTAAGATGCTCAATGTCCTGCAACGTCCCATTAGTGTGTACAGGGGATAACACACCCCCAACAAGACACACACTGACACAGTAATCTCAGGAGCCAAATCCAGCAGGGAAGCCAAGACCAGCCCCAGCTGAAGGTATTTATTTCCTCTTTTCTCTCCTCCTCCTCTATAAGAGCTCCACAGGAACAGGTATTTAACACCAACACAGAACGCTTCACAGGCAAGGATATTTTAGGCATGAATGGAGGTGTAGACGATCTTTAAGGAGTTTCTCACACCCCATGAAGTCACATCAAGAAAGCATCTGTCCATTTTGCCTTTCCTAAAGTCAGTTTCATAGGCACACTTCAGCAACTGGTGGTGTTCATAAAGACAGGCCTTGCTTTCAGATCAAGCTGCACTCCAGAATTAAAATTGAACTGACAACCAATTTTCTTTTTAAAATATTTAGATCCCCTGGAGCTGGAGTTCTAAGAGGTTGTGTGCGGCCTGATGTGGGCAGTGGGAACCTAAGGAGTCCTCTGCAACAGTAGTATGAACTTTTCCCACTGGGACTTCTCTCCAGCCCCATAAACCACTTTCAGAGTCACCTTCTAGGAAGCACAGCTGGGAGGTGATTCTGAGAACAGAGGCAGGAGTCAGGGGATGTGTGACAGTGGGCAGTATGTAAAACTGTTTTAGATAGAAGATGATAGATAGATAGATAGATAGATAGATAGATAGATAGATAGATAGATAGATAGAATAGACAGACAGACAGACAGAGATCCCTTCCCACGACTTAAAAGTGACTCACTGAGTTGCTTATGAAAAGACTGAGATAATCAATATAAATAATAATCACAATAAATGTTAAGCGCAATGAAAGCAAACAATATTGAGCATTTCAACCAGTGTGGAAAAACCCAATGAGCCAACACACATGGTGAACTGAAACATGAAACCTAATCTCCCCAATCCTCTCTCTCCTTTCTAAAAAATGGTAGTGGGGAACGAAACCAGGCTCATGCCAGGCAAACCCTCTACACTGAGCTACAGCCACAGCCCATCTCTAGCAGATCCCTTCTGGGAAAATATGAGTTCTAGCCTGGAAAGACTTCTCCTTTATAACCTACCCAGTGGGAAAGCCAGCGCTATGACAAAGAGTAAGACATAATGATTCCCCTACATCAGTGACTTCCTGGGTCCCACCGGCCACACCGGCGACCTCTCTGCTGGACACACAGTAAGGGTTCTGGTAAGAGAAGAAAATATACTTATGTTCTAACACCCACTTTAAAACATCTAAAATGCAAATGGGGCCACAAGGAAGTTAAGCGCTGCCTGAACCCACTCCAGAGAAGTTCTCTCTGGATTGAGAGGTAGCAAGTATCCAATCTGGCCCTCAGCACAAAGCTCTGATTATCTGGGCCAGGCGGGACTGAACACATAGAAACATTGATAAACACTAATCATTAGGTTTTTGAGTTTTCATCACAGGCCCTGTTTCCCTGAGTCAAAGATGGTCTTTGTTGTGCAGTCTCAATGGAATGCAGCGGACTTTGGTCACTTCCTCAGACACAGACCCAGACTATAAATACAAACCCAGCAACACAGTCAACCCCTCACAGAAAGGCCCACTGGCAACGTCAATTTAAAAACAAGAGCTCGTTATTAAACTAAAAAATAAGAAATAAAAGATCCACACCCATACACACAGCCTGAGAGAAAAACCCTCAGTGTACCGACAAGCACAATCACAGACCGTTTTCTGTTTGCCCCACAAACCCTCTCTATGTGGAGATGATAGAAGGAACAGTGTGCATCTGTGTCCACTGGATAAAGCAAATCCCGATCTTTTCCACAACCCAGGTTCAAACTCTAAGAAAATGCTCCAAGCCCTTAAATAAGAGACTTCTGTGTCGCCTTCAAGGGACACATTCATGACTGTTCTAAAGCCTGCCCTCCGGTGTTCGTGGAAGCAGACATGATTAAAGTATCCACGGCAAGGGTCTGTACATAACCAAACATGGCTTGCCACCTATTTGGGTCAATCAAATTTTGCCTGGAATACAATTATGTCCACGTGTCTATATACCATCCATAGCTGCTGCCTGCAAGATGCAATGAAGAATTTACTAGAGCAACAGAGACCCCTTTAAGAAAAAGCTTGCTCCTCCTCACTCACATAAGGAACTCCAATCCTTGTTGGGTGACACTGCCTGGTATCTACCAAACCTATTCAGACTTTGGTTGCTCTGTTGACATCATTTATGACACACTAATGTTTACTAATGTTTACTGGGAAAAGAGATACCAGATACTGAGAGCTTTATCTTTAGTGAATAAACAAAAAAAAATCAGTCAATTTAATTGAGACAAAAACTTCAAGTGGGAAATAAACTGGACAAAGAACTGAGTAACCTGCCCGAGATTGAGCGCCGAATGAGTCAGGATCAGAACCCAGGTGATCCAGCGGCACTGATCATATTCTTAATCTCTGTGCTAAAACGGCATTGATCTAGTGTTAGACACGCCATATAAAATGCAATCAAACCTCAAAAGGCTTATTAGTTCTCGGTGTTATATCAATACAATAAAACGTCCCTCTTAATTGGCTAAGACATCGAAAATAATATAAATGGGACTTCCCTGCAGGTCCAGGTCCTTTCCTGTGCCATGGTTAGACCTAATCTTAGGGTATTAAGGAAATAATCGTGTTCTTTACTGTCGTAAGTAGTCGAGGAATCAAGCTAATTGCCCAACATCGATCTTAGCATGTGCTCTCTCCACTAAGCCTAGGCGTTTCCCAGATTTGTAGCCACCTGGTCCCATCATGGGGCCTCCCACCTGGGAGAGGTGGCACAGACACTGGCAGAAATCATCAAATACCGTTCTTCACGGCCTAGCAATAAGGGCTCGATGCAGCCGCAGCTGCCCATCCTTGCACAGGAAGATGACCCCTTCCTGAATCATCCCCACACTTCCTGCCTTCGCTGGGACTTCTAGAGGAAATGTGTCACCTCCGTGTAACCCACTGCCCTTTTGTACTGAGAAGGGGTTGATGACTGATGGGCATTTGAGAGGCTCCTCCCCTGCCCTCCACTCCCTACCCCACCCTGGTCCCTATGCAGGCAGAATTGTTCAGGGTTTCACAGACAGCCGACTAGCAGAAAGAGCTACCTGGACTGGACCTTAAATAAATGGGGTGGGGGCTGAACGGTTGCTTCTAAAGGTAGAAGGAAGGGTAACACACAGGGTCACGGATTCCAGGGCAAGACAGCCTTGAGTCCAAAATCCTAGAAACCTGTGGCTGTAACAGTGTGTGGAGGATTTCAGATCAAATACACTAGGCCGGTGTCTAACCCAGTTCAAACCACACTGAGAGTGGGCTCTTAAGTCTTGTGTAAATCACAAACAAATGGCTGACATAGTCATCACATGCTCAGAAAGAGTATTCTACAAAGACTGTGAAATACACTGACTCCCTACTGAAACAAGGAAGAGGTGTTTGTCACCCCCAAGACACCACCACCTACACCCAAGACATTCTGCAGAAGTAAGCCCTTCCACCAAACCATTAGCTAAAACATGCTTCTGCAAACGTGCCTCTCAAAACATGAAGTTAAAACACTCAGGTCCCTATGAAACACACCTGAATGCATTAGTAAACTCAGTGACCTCAGCTCACGACTATATAACACTCAGCATGTCAAGAGAACTCCACAAACCAGCAGACCAATCCCAGCGAGGTCCCCACAGATCTGGAAAAGGGACAGCCTGTTCTGAATGCTTTTGCTGCTGACCCAACACAGTCCAGACTCCTCCCCTAAATCCTGCTTCCATGAAAGAAGGACGCGTGTAAATTTCGCAAACCTCAAGAGACTCCATCACAATCCTAAGGAGGATATAGGCTGAAACATTTCCTACCCAAGTGCCCCAATCACTGCTTAAGGAAATAACAAAACGCTGCAAGTCAACTCTACATGAAAGCCTTTGCCACCAAAAAAGGCTAGCCCACTTCTTAAAACCATACCAATCAAAGCCAACACCAAAGCTTTTCTCCCCTCCCTCCCTCCCTCCCTCCCTCCCTCCCTCCCTCCCTCCCTCCCTCCCTCCCTCCCTCCCTCTCTCTCTCTCTCTTTCTCCCTCCCTCCCTCTTCACTTTAGCACAGGACAAACTGTTAAATGCTTGTGCAGCAGAGTAAATAGGAAACTGGCAAAGGTTACCAAAAGTCTTAAATCTATACTAGCCTTCAATCAGCTTCCATGTTAAACTTAAAGCTGGAGAAATGATAGACAGGTGCATGCACTTCTCACAATGATGCTACTTCTATGAAAAGACAGAAAGGGTTTATATGTCAAACCTATCCACTAATTTTGGTTTTGTTTTTTAACCAAAAGTCTCACGTAGACCAGGCTAGCCTCAAACTCACCATCTATCGGGAGCTGGCCTTGAACTCCTGATCCTTGCTCTTCATCCTCCCACATGCTGGGATTATGGGTATAAACCCTAGGCCTTACTGTGGTCCACTTCTTAGGACATTCGGTAAGACAGGCCCCGGGGAGTTACCAATGGTTTAGGACATGGAAGATGGGTTGGCTAAGCACGTCTTCTCGTCACATAAACAAGGGAGGATCACATGCTCTGTCTCCCAGTTTCAGGTGTCAGTCCATCATCTCAGGGAAGGGTGCAGTTCTTTTCATGGTGACCAGGAAGGAGCCCTCGGGCAGGATACAGCCCAAGGGACGCACTCCTTGTGATCTGTCCCTCCAACCAGGCCGTACCTTCTACTATCCACGGGGCAGCCACCCTCCTGCAGCCAGATGGTCTTTATCCAATTACGCGTGCCCAGGTGCGGGAGCAGATGCGCTGTTATTGAGGTGGTTCCACCAAACTGACTCCACAAAGCGGAAACGTGACTTCCAGGGACCAGGAACAGGAGCACATATGACCATAGGAAACTTCACAAAATTGTGACTCCCATCCATCATGCACACATACGTGAGAATAAGAAGAAAGCAATATAAATTGACTTTCTAAGTGATGAGCCGTGTCAAATATAAGTATATAAATAACGAATTTTTTTAAAATTACTGTGTTACCATGTGAAAATAGGGCTGGAGAGAAAGCTCAAACCTGTCGTAAGAGTCTGGACCTCCAGGGCCCAGAGAAAGTGTCAGGCAAAAGCAGTGGACTCGTGTAATTCTGGCCTTGAAAAGGGAGAGGCAGGATCCCCAGAGCAAGCTGTCTAGGGAGACCGGCCATACTGGGGACCTCTGGGTTTGATTGTGAGGTCCTGCCTCAGGGAATAAAGTAGAAAAGTAATGGAGACTAGTTCTTGTTATTAACTTCAGGTCCCTAATGTGTGCACACACGCACACACAGACTGATACAATGTGTATGTGCACACACACGCAAGCATGCACACACATATGTATATGTACCCATACATACATGCAAACATGCACACATGCACAAGCATACATGAAAATGGAAAAAGATAAAGAAATGAAAATAGAATTCTAAAAACAAGAAAGCACACAGAGTTATATTATCCTAACTAGAACTTTTATCAAATGACAGAAAAAGCAAAGCCAAGAATATTAAAAGCTGAAGACATTAATTTTTTGCTCTATTACTGAATCCAATTTCTGCCCAACATGTTACTTCTGAACAAAACCAGCTTGGCTATAGGATAACGTCATCTCCCATGGTTTGCAGACAGCTGTCCCTGGGTACAATTATGGAGCTGATCTTTAGTAAATAAGAACCATTCAAGTTGGGGCCAAGGAAGGTTTTTTCTTTGACCAAATGCTTGTCATGTGCCACGCATGACACTCGGAAGAAAAACTTCATGAATTTTAATCTGCCGAGTTGGAAGGAGAGAAAAAATTCAATTGTCTTATGCTTTAATTATTAGTATGAATTTTCAATTAAAACTTGCATCCAGTACCTACCACTTCATTATCCTCTCTACTGGGCACAAAATTTAAAAAGCACAGAATCTTTCCAAGGAAGAGCCTGAGAGGTTTATAAATGTTCTGCAAAATGAACTAACGACAGATGGCATAGGAGACGCACAGATGAAAAGCTGAAAAAGCCAAAATGGGACAGTAGCTCAGAACTAAAGGTAGCGACAGGGCCTACTAAGGAAGGGATGACAGGTTAGATGGACATGTCAGTAATGCAGAATTTCACGTAGCTAAGGGAGCATGGGAAGAGGAAAAAGGAAAAGCAGCCAAGAAGCACAGGGTCCAAGCAGAGTGTTCAGCAACAGCCATGGTGCCAGTGGGCAGGAGCTTAGAGTATCCGGAGGGACAGGGAAGAAGAGTGCAGAAAGAGACCTGACAGCAGCGGCAAGAAGGTACAGGTAAGCAGCTGGGGCTGGGAAGGGAGCGACGGAGAGACTCCCATCCCAAAAGGCTGAGTTCGGTCACCAGGACCAACGCAAAAGCACAACGAGTGTTAAGGACTAGCTTAAGAGTTCTTACACAGTCGAAGGAGGAAACCCCTGAGACAGGAAAGAATACACAGAACCCCGTGAAGACAGAGCTGGGTAAGAAATGAGAGACCCGAGCTGCCGTGGCAAAGGGAAGTGAAGCCTGGTGTTGACTATCTGCCTGTCTGCCGGTGGCCTACACAGGATGATCTCAACATGATCAGAGCTCACACAGAAAAACAGACACCTGGGTTTTCTAGAGAAAACAGAAAAGGGAGCCACATTATGCCCAAGCTCCTCCCAGGGGCAAAGGTCACCATACCCTCCCTGGCTTAGACAGACCACACTTAGAGATTGCTATAGTTCCTGCCTCTCATCTCAACAACTCCTGCTGACATTTGAATCTGTGACCCCTGGCCAGGATCTTTTCAAGAAATAAAGGAGATGACATCATCCCTAGAGAGTAAGTGGGGACTGTAGAAAGACACTTGAAAATTATGGGGAAGAAATCATGGCAGCTTCAAGAAAATGGCTAAGTCAACAGATGAAAAAAAAATCAAAAGAATGCCGTCTGCCCCTCTGCCAAAGAGAGGACAGTGACTTGTCACTCGTCCTGGAAGCAAAGATCACAGGGTGGTCGTGACATTAAACAAGACAAAAGGGTCTAGGACCTAGTCAGGACCTTGGCGAGAACAATGGCCATTGCAGACACCTAGAGAAGATGCTGGTGGCCTGAGAGAAGGAAGAGGAGACTCCATGAGAGAAAGATAAGAAGGAGGGACCTCGAAAGCAGGAAACTCCCACAGGAGGTGTTCTTGCAGCAACTTGGAAATAGCATCTGTGCAAACCTGCTGGGTGACAGACACATCAGAGGCTGTGGAGAGAATGAAGTGGAGGATTTGAAGAAAAACACGAAAGGGAAGCACGGATCTGCTCTGTCTGCTTTGAGGATGGGGATTAAGCCCCTGGTCTCGCACATTACACGTGCTCCACACACCACCGTGCCACACCTACCAGCCCCAAAGCAATGCTAAAAATGACTGTTTTCTGTTTATATTTTTACTTTTTTATTTTATGTACATCCATGTTTTGCCTGCACGTATGTCTGTGTCAGATCACTCGGAGCTGGATCACGGACAACTGTCAACTGCCGTCTGGGTGATGGGAATTGAACATGGGTCCTCTGGGAAAGCACCCAGCGTTCCTAACTCCAGAGTCATCTCTCCAGGCTCAAGAAGACTGTTTTTAAATGATACTATTGATTGATTCTTAAATATTCATAAAACATACATTGATTCTTCTTATATACGTATACCACCTCCAGATGAGAAGAGAGGACCAGGTTCTAAGCTTGCCAAGCTCTCAGCATCTCAGACACATCACACGCATGTAGAATGCATGTAGACTAGAAGGAACCCGTGTTTACAACTGGCTCACACAGTTTGAACCTTTGAGGGCTACACAGCACATAAGTCGGCTCATGTCTTTAAAGCACACACCCCAAAATAATAAATTAAACACAGAGACTTCTCAAAAGTTACACCAGCAGGCAGTCTGGCAGTCCTGGGCTGAGGCAAGAATGAATGTGATGGTACCGACAACACCTTGAGACCTAGCTTCCAGGATCTGCAATTTGCTCTAATCATGACAATGGACCCAGAATCTGTTCTTTTATCTTCAAATTAAGCTCTTTAAAAATGAGGGCCTTGATAGGCTCAGTGGATAAAGGTACTTGACAAGCTCATGACTTGAGTTCAATCCCAAGAACCTACACGGAGGAAGGAGAGAATCAACTCCTACAAGCTATCCTCTGACCTCTACAATGTACTGTGAGACATGCATGTGCGCATATATGCACACACAGAGACACAGAAACAAATACACACATTAAATTTTTAATGTACTTTTTTTAAAAAAGAAGAAAACCTCCAAATCATGTGTTATTTCATTTTTAATGAGAATAAAGCAATTTTTTTTAACAATCTAAGAAATCTGAGTTAACATGAGACTTTTTCTCAGTACTAAAAACTGTGGTATGAATTGAACAGCCAGCCCAGCCCAAATCTAAAATCTAAAATAAAAAGCTTGAACATTTTTGAAGCTCAGTCCAAATTCTACACAAATATTCCAAAAATCTGAAAGACGTCTGATCCCAAGCATTTTAACAAGGGATTCTCCCTGGAATACCCATTCGGAAATGTTCAGGAAAACAAGAAGTTATTGGTGTTTCTGCTACTTACACATCCTCACTATGCCTGATCCTATCCTTAGAGAACACCCGTGAAGTTTCCTGGGCGTCCTTCCAGAGTATACTAGACCACGGGTACAACACAGACCAAGAGACTTCTGTAGAGGCATTTCACTTGTATTTTAATAAAACAGCCCCACTGGCCAGCCTTACAGACCAGGCAGTAACGACACACACCTTTAATCCCAGTGGCCACACTAGCTTGTCACAGAAACCAGGTGGTAGCGGTGCATGCCTTTAATCCAAGAACTAGAGACAATTTTAAGACAGGAAGAGCCAGCTCTCAGACACAGCCTCATTCTGAGATTCCTGGAGGCAGGATCGCCATTTCTGGACTGAGGTTGAGGTAAGAGCCAGTGGCTGGCTATTTTGTTTTTCTGACCTTCAGGTTGAACCCCAATTTCTCTGAGTTTTTATTAATCATGCTTCAGACTCCACTGGAAGGCAGGACAGCAGCATGTGGCAACATTTAAAAATACATGGAAGCTGTGACCTACAAACCCGACTTCCAGGGATCCACAAAAATGAGCTGTGTATCAAGTGAATCGCTGGGTAACTAGGGACAACCTAACATCAAAGAACAGGGTCTAGCCCAACAGAGCATGGTCGAGTCACTTAAAAACTGAGCTGAAGGGCTAGAGAGATGGCTCAGTGGTTAAGAGCACTGGCTGCTCTTCCAGAGGACCTAGGTTCAATTCCCAGCACCCACATGGCAGCGCACAACTGTCTGTAACTATAGTTCCAGGGAATCCGGCACCTGCATACAGACATACATGCAGGCAAAGCACTAACGCACATAAAATAAAAACGAATAAATCTCTTTAAAGACTTGAGCTGCATATAAACTATAGAAAGGCATTTTTCACACACTGGGAGTTGCAGGAAGAAATCTGTTAAAGTAACTATGCGACAGCCAACAAAGCATCCAGGCATGCGCATGTGTATATGAACACCGTATGCCTGGGGAACCACAGAACTAATGTGCAACCCAAGGAAACAGCGATGGCACGTAACAGAGTTCGCAGAAGAAGGAGTGCAGTGGCTGAGATACTCTCTGAGTGTTCACCAAACTCACCCACCAGGGAAATGCGCTTGGTGAGGTCACTATGGAGATAAGGGTGGTGCTCCTCAGGAAACTAGAAATAGAGATCTACCATATGGCCCAACCATACCTGGGCATAGGCCCAGAACACTCTGCATCCGAACCGGGAGACAAGTGCTCATCCATGTTCACTGCTGCTCTACTCACAACAGCCAGGACGTGGAAGCAGCCCAGACGTCCATCTGTTGACGAAGGCGTACGGAAAATGCGGGACCTAGACACAATGGAAGTCTACCCAGCTGTGAGGAGAAACGAAATCTGCAGGGAAATGGAGGGAACCTGAAAGTGAAACAACCCAGCCCAGAATGACAGACGCCACATGTTCTCACACATGCATAGCTCTTACTTAGCGTGACTCTTCAGATCTGTGTGTTTAATCTGAAGCACCTGCTGAATCTAGGAAACGATAAAGGACCACTGAAGAGGAAAGAGAGATCTTCTAGGAGGGGTGTGGAACACAGACAACACGGAAAGGTAAGGGGAAAATGGGGAGGGATTAAGTGGGGAGAGAGACAGGGGATAAGACAGAGAAGGAAGTAGACGGGAGGGAAAACAAACATTAAGGATGTTTGGAAAAGTCATACGGAAACCTATTTTATAAAACACACAAGCACACACACACACATACACGGCGCACACTTCACATTAAAGAGTTTAACTGGAGCTACCCTACAGAGCAGGTAATGTTCCTACCAGAATCCATAGTTGGCCAAATAAAAGGTCCCAGGTATGGGATACATCCCCGCCAGTTGGTCACAGACATCCCGGAGATTCACCAAACAACCTGGGATATTGCCATTGCTTCCTGATTAACCAGAAAGTTTCCTCCCTGCTGGCTAGCTGTTATGGGTATTACAGAAAGTACTATGCAGGCTACAGGGTGTATGTATCAATAACAGTCTGGGCCGGCTGTGACCCTTGTGAACTGCAATAATGACCAGCATGGCAAGATACACCCGTGGGTGCAATGGTAGAATGAATATTATGGGTAACCAACTGCTTGCCTTCTGGGCGGATTTGGGGGAGGGGGAATGCATCCCTAGTACTGTAAAGCTGGCCAAATTCCACAGTTGGGGTCTCCTAGGCCCTAAAGGTAAATGGACTCTATTATTTTGCTAAGTAGACGTAATATCAAACTACCCCCGAAGCTGTACCTCTGTACCCATACATTAGTGCATATCTCTGGCCTTATCAGGGAAGTCTCTTTGTACAGTGTATGCTGCTTAACACAGAAATTCACACTAGATCAGAGTACAGAGAACACAGTATGGACAACCAGCCCCAAATGGGACATCTCTGTCATACCTCCTACCCCTAAGACTCAAGAACCAATTTGAAAGAGGGGGAAGAAAGATTTGTTTTGTTTTGTTTTGAGACAGAGTTTCTCTATGTAGCCCCGGCTGCCCTGAAACTTGCTCTGTAGACCAGGCTGGCCTTGAATTCACAGAGATCCGCCTGCCTCTGCCTCCCAAGTGCAGGGATTAAAGGTGTGCACCACCACTGCCCTGCAGGAAGAAACCATCTTAAAGGCAGAGATCAGGGCAGACTAGAGAAACGGTGTCTCTGGGCTTGATGAAACCACCGCTTCTCTCGAGCTCACTGCAGCTGTGGCTGCTGCACAAGAACCAGCCAGTCCACACCCCATCAGGAAAACGGAAAGGGCTTCTGATCCGGACCCTAGCTGAGCAGCTACCGACACTTGGGGGGGCTTCTGGAGGAGGCAGAGTACGTTTTCTCTCAGAGTGTGGCCCCTGGCATTTCACTCACAGACCAGTGGATGGCCCCACGCCCGAGTACATGGGCATCGCACACTGAATTCAATGGTTAAAGGAGGAGGGGGGGGAGGTCTAGGGAGGTGGCTTAGCAACTGAGAGAGTATACTGGTCTTCTAGAGGACCTGAGTTTGATTCCCAATGCAGGCAGCTCACAAACACCTGTAACTCTGGCTCCAGGGGATCCAATGCCTTTAGCCTTCAGAAGTACCCACACATATGTAGCATGCACTCATGGACACAGACACATACACATGATTTAAAGTAACACAATGCTCTTTAAAAAATGAACAAAGTTGGGAGGCAAAGCTGGGGAGTAACCCAGGAGTACTTAGGAGGAGGAGGAAGGGGTTAATGATATGTACATAATTATATACATGTATGAAATTCTCGAAGAATTTCATAAATTATATCTGTATATCATATAATTTATATTACATTAACAATTATGTACATTAATGAATAGGTTTTTTTTTTTTAATTCCCTCCGTGACTTTTACTACCAGAAAGCAGACCAAAGATAAGCGTAACACAAAACGTTAGGGAAACTCTGTGGAGTTTGAAGGCCATGAGGCAGGAATGCTAAGCCCTGATGGGACGGACATGAATGTCACCACCCAAGGCTCAGGGGACACCACAGCAGCGGAGAGGGACGAAGAGCCGGAAGACGGAAGGGGTGCAGTACGGTGCTGACACAGCACGGCTGTTCCACGCAGGGACACACAGCAACTGTGGTTCCTGCACAAGATCGAGACAAGGGCATCGGTTCCATCAGACGGCACTAACTCGATTCCACAGGCTAAAAAATATATAAAATGAAGGTGAGGGGAATGTGGGGAGTGGGAGAAGTAGGAACAGGCAATGGGGTGGATTCAGCCAAATAAATAAAACCTACTGAAAAATAAAAATTAAAAAAAGACTTCAAGGCAGGTAAAAGACCCACCCAGCTCCATGGCCAGAAAAATTACCACAAGCTTGGTTTCCTCTAGAAACACCCCCCCCCCTTTGCCAATCCTAGAGAAATGTGGGTTCTCGTCCCAGACTCCTTTTCTTGCCTTCCCTATTCCCTACTAGATTAGTACATAAACTAATCATGCACAAACACACACTCCCTTTGCTTGTTAATCTTCTTTTCAGCTTTTACCTTGAAACTGAAAGTTAACGGAAAAGGAAAGCCTTTGCCGAATGTTCCGACAATTCTCTCTTCCTGGTGGCAGGATAACTCAGGGACGACTCCACCCTGTCCAGGTTTACCCTAGCTTTGTTTAAAGAGTTCAGTGCATGGGACAGCAGTGGGTCTCAGGCACAGAGAAGTACAGAGGGCCCCGGGGCAGAATCTGAAGGGTCATTCAGGCCAGATTTAGATCCCAGCTCCACCCTTCCAAGTTCCAAGAGGTTGGTAAACCTCTCACCACCTCAATTTACTCATCCTAAAATAGAATACTGAGAGCCACCTTAAGTGGCCATCCTGTGACAGAGAGCTCCCAAGCAGACCACACAAAGACGGCCAGTCCTTCTTTAAGGGCATGTGTTGGACACTGGCGGCATGTGTGAGATTCAGGTCACACCCTCTCCGCTCATCTGTGTCCCTTCTATCTGTGCTCAGCAAGTCTACCTCAAAGAAAATACACGTTCCTTAAGGACATGGTAGTTAATGTCTTTACTCCCACAACTGGGGAGGCTGAAGCAGGAGGACTGCCAGGAGTTCCAGGCCAGAAATGGATGAATCGTCAACAGACCTTGCCTCAAAAGAAACAAAAACAAAAATGGACAGAATTCCCGAAAGCATCAAAATAAAACAAATAGGCGTAGCTTATGTCTCCATCCCAGGGCAGATGCAGATTCATCTGTCCTCAGGCCAACCCTTCTGCAAGGCTCCAGCAGGGTCCTCACATGCTAGCCAATCACTTTTTTCTCTTTCTATTTATTTATTTATTATTGGCGTCTACATGGTGGAGGAGGTCCTTTTGTTTGTGTGTTGCTTTTATTGCCTAATGAATAAAGAAACTGCCTTGGCCTAGTTGATAGGGCAGAACTTAGGTAGGCGGAGGACTGGACTGAATGCTGGGAGAAAGAGGGCGGAGTCTGGAGACACCATGTATCCGCTGCTGGAGATAGATGGGCTGAAATTTTGCTGGTAAGCCACGACCTCATGGTGATACACAGATTAATAGAAATGGGTTAAATTAAGATGTAAGAATTGGCCAATAAGAAGTTAGAGCTAATAGGCCAAACAGTGTTTTAATGAATACAATTTCTGTGTGGTTATTTCAGGGCTAAGAAGCCGGGCAGCCAGGATGAACAAGCAGCCTACTTCCTTGCAACATCTATATCTATTGATCTATCTATTTATTTATTTGTGAATGAATGATTTGATTCTTTGAGGTGGGGCCTTGCCTCAAGTAGCTGAGGCTGGCTTTAAATTCACAATGTAAGTGAGGATGACCCTGAATTCCCGGTCCTCTGGCCTCTACCTTCTGAACACAGGTCAAAGCTACTCTGCCTGGCAGTCATTTGACTCTAAAACAAAAGATTATCAACTATTTGAAAATAAAGAAAAAAACCTTGGTCTTGATAGAAATGTAATGTATGTCACAGAAAGATGGAGTTCCAAATGCAAATCTGTGATACCCTCGAGCATGTGACGTCCCCACCAGCACATCTCTGTACAAAGACCACGGCACAAACTCTGTCTGTTTTGTCCTTAAAGGAAGCAGTGGCCACTGGCATTTGGGGCTCTGTTGTAAACGTCAGTACGGTCTTCTGGGTTCTGAGGAGGAGGAAGAAACAACTCCTCCTCCTCCCAGTCTGTGTCCTCGCTGGAGAATGTCAACTGAGCCCACTTACACGTATTTTTTATGTTAGGAAATAGCAGGGTTTGTTCCCGCTGTGCTACGTATATGCATAGAAACTTCACTATTTAATTTTCGTGTCTGGAAGGAGAAGCTTGTAATTATGCCATGAAGCATAACTATAATTAGGTCTTCTAATACCATAGGTATCCCTATGATCCAATTGTGAAATAGCAGAGGGTTCTGGTACTGTGTGACTCAGTTAACTTTTCTCTCTCCGGGGCCATCACACTCCTCAGGCCTCAGGAAACATGAGGGAATCTTAGCTAAAATGTGTTTGTGTGTTTAATAAAGAAATTAAACTATTATAATTGCCCTTAGAATTTGCCATTGATGAGATTTTCATATAGATTTGGTAATAGTTTAAAACCATTATGAGCAGAGCCGCAGAGATGGCTCAAAGTGCCTCCTGTGTCAGCATAAGGACCTGAGTTTGGATCCCCTGCACCTACACGGGCGCCAGGACAGCACTGTGCACCTGTAATCCCAGCCAACCGATGAGGCCCAGGTTTAGCGAGAGACCCCGGATCAAAAAAGTAAGGTGGAGTGACGGGGAAGACACCCAATACCAGCCTCCAGTCTCACATATGTGAGCGTGCACACATACACAAATGCACACAATCTATAATTTACCCGGTATAAACAGACGTTTGTGTTGGGGCAGCGAGGGGAGGGAATTACCTATTCAAATCATTTTCCCCAACCTATACCTACACACAAGTAATGTACTTCTTGACCTGTACAGGATATCATGTGTGACTCTACACATACAAGCACACTAACGCACAATCACCTCCGCTTTCCTGTACTGCTGCTCCTCTGGGGAGGAGAGAGATGACAAGCAACTCTTCCCATTTTGTATTATAGGATCTGACTGCAAGTAGCTTTGTTCATTCAAACACGAGTTACATAGTCCAAGAGCCAAACGGTTTCAGGAAAAGCCCAGGTCTCAGGAGAAGGGAAAGGTGTGAGAAATGGAGCACACGGGCACGCTAACAAAGCGCTCACAAGACATACGGCACCAACCCAATTCAGCCAGCTCACACTCGAACACACCCCATCAGAAGCTCCGCTTAGAACTCTCAAACAGTGGGAATTCTCCAGAGTCGATGGAATCACAGAAGACAGCTCCTGCTCCAATAATTGTATGTTTGTCCCTAATAAATCTGAATCACTCGTTTCTAGTGTAGAATCTCTAGGGAACCGTTTAGCACTTAAATAGACAGAACGTACATGCCTACAAGGCTGGACACCTTCCAATCCGGCTGAAAAGTAAAAATAGCACTGATAGCAGACACTGAATACAAAAGCAGAGCTTTACAGCGGGAGATGTGCCTGGTAAACATTCCCAGTCCCGCCTCTTTTTGCTTTCCCGATCACTCCCTTTCCTTGTGTAAAAGCAAACACTGTTAATATGAAGCTACTCCCAAAACTTACAGCTTGATACAAAAAAAAAAAAATAAGGTCTATAGGAGACAAGTTTGCCATTCACTAATTTAAAAACAAATCAAACATTGGGTGTGGTGCATAGCTTTGATCCCAGCACTTGGGAGGCAATGGCAGGTGGATCTCTGACTTTGAGACAGCCTGGTCTACAGAGCGAGTTCTAGGACAGCCAAAGCTACACACAAAAACCTTGTTCAAAAAAATCAAAATAAGGGCTGGAGAGACGGCTCAGTGGTTAAGAGCATTGCCTGCTCTTCCAAAGGTCCTGAGTTCAATTCCCAGCAACCACATGGTGGCTCACAACCATCTATATTGAGGTCTGGTGTCCTCTTCTGGCCTGCAGGCATACAAGCAGACACAATACTGCACACATAATAAATAGGTAAATAAATAAATAAAAATAAATAAATAATCAGGAAATGAAGAGATTCATTTTTCCTAAAGTGCATATGAAGTCAGTCATAAGGGATTTCCTCATAAGAGGCCTCAATACAATTTGAGATTCTCAAATTAAAGAAATAAAATCCAAGTCATTGAGGCATACTGTAAACAACATTACAGGGCATGGGTTGGGTTGGGTAAAGCAGTCTTCACTGAGTTCTAAGATTTCCAGTCTTCCCCTCTCCCTTCAAACACATATGCCCTGGCAAACGTATTTGCTCCAGACCATTCTAAGGCATCTCGTCTGAAAACTAAAGCATAAGGTGAGATGGTCCATTAGGTCACTGTCAGTCCTTCCAACACCTTCTCTCCTCGTCGAGGATTAGAACTCAGAACTACACTGGAATCCCTGCCCTCAGTAAGAAAGGACAATGCCCTATAGAACAAGAAACAATAATAAAACCCCATCTGGAATTTCCAAACCTCCTATAGAGGCTCTATCATGAAATCTACACAGTTGGGAACCTGGTCTTTCATAGCTTTCTGGCCATTACAATGGCTGTGTGGTGATACTTCAAATCCAGTTCTCCATTCTGTAACAGCAAATATTATCACACAGAGAACAGAAACAAGGCTCAAAGCTCCACGCTAGACAGCATTTGTTCTGTAAAATATCTACATGTTTTATTAGCATACAGAAATGGACACTAAGACCTTTGCTACTTGGGGTGGCCGAAGGAAATCTTATTAGCCATTTACATGTGTGTCAGAAGTTAATTTAAAGTTAGGTTGTGAGAAATTAAAAGCCTACACTGACAGGTTTTGTTTCTCCAGAAGATCTTAAAATTAGCCTATCAACCGCAAAAAGATTACTCAAAATCATCATTTTATGCCAAGTAACTGCTTTATCCCAATAGCAACAGATGTCTTCAGGAAGCAGCTTGAGTCACTAAGCAAGCTGCTAATCCCAAAATATTCTGTCTTCATTATTCATAATTCAACTTAAGCTTCACAATTAAGTTCCAAACACCGGCTACGTTTACCTACATGTAACTGCTTTCCCTACAGTCGTTTCAACCCTAAGTCTGTAATCAAGCATACACCTACATACATGTATTTACATAAACATAAAATATAACACCTGATATAAAAAATGGGCTACAATTTTATGTAAATGGTGGCCTTAAAACAAACATATGCTTGCCCTATTTTTTGATCAGACGAATGAGCATAAACTGGGAGCTCCTATATTATTAAATACTTCTTAATAGACTTTGAGTCCATGGCAATGCAAGTTCAGTAACAGAGAGTTTAATTCTGGACCATCAATCCCAAGCTGTTCCAGACCCAAGCAATTGTTCCTCTGCAGAGAAAAAGGAAAGAGTTGAGTCTAAAGACCCTTTACCTCCAATCCTGATTTATGTTTTCCTACATTTAAAAAAAAAAAAAAGCAGAATATCTGCCAAGCAAGGCTCAGCTTTCACATAGGGGGAGGGGGGAAAATGCAGTCATATTTTTTGCATACAATAATCACGCTATTTCATCCACTCAAGTAAAACCAAACCAAACAAAGGAACAAAAACTCCAGGGTTCTGGCAGGAATGGGACAAACCACCTTCAGAATAGTTCCAGAGCCTCTTCAGCAGCCCTGGGACACAAACCGCTGCACTTTTTTCCTATGACGTGCGAGACACAAGTAAGAGCCTATGGGCCACTCCTCTTCCGGATGTAAATGATGTTCGACAAAGCCAGTGGGGCAGGAATAGTTACAAGACCGTAGACCCTCAAGACCAGAGCCAGTGGCTAGGATCACGATCTAAGTATATTCCAGGATGGCTAGTGGTTGATTTGACTTGGCCTACATGGGGTCTTGTTCTACAGACTACCCCTGAACTCATCTCTACCTCCTGAGTGCTGAGTAACACATGTCAAAGGCGTGCTCCACTCGTCAGCCTTGGCCAATGTATGCTCTGAGATGCCAGGATAAGTCATAGGTAAGTAAGGCCATCCTGGGCTCAGGCCTGACTCCACCCCATGCTCTTACTGAGACTGCTCTCAGGATCAAAGATGCTAAAGCCAATTCCTTCTGCTCGGTACACAGACCGGTGTGTGATACCAACAGCCCTAGTTTAACCTCCACAGGCTCCGGGGCTCCAGCTCTTTCAACCACACCCATGAGAGCACAACTTGAAGTCCTCTGGTCAGTATCATGTCCACTCCAGCACTGGGAACACCCCGACTGGGCAGCATTCCTCTTCACACAGAGGAGAGGGCAAGGACTCCAGATGCAGCGTCTCCAGCCAGGAGCACAGAGCCATTAACTACAGACTCAGACACTAACTTGCATTGATCTGCTAACCCCGGCTGGGTTAACTTCCCATTAGCACGACACTGCACATTTGGTTTGTGCTGAACTATAAGCCTCGCCAAGTTTTAAGCAAACCAAATCACCCCCACTTTAGATACTTTTTAAAGTGTAGATTTCCATGACGTAGCTGTTAAAGTTTTATCAACGTTCAGGCTGTTTTCTGAATTAGACAACCACCAGTTGTCTCTCCCAGACACCTCCCAGCCGCAGCTTCCAGCCAGTCACCCACACAAATGCTGACTAAGCCTTGTAGCGAGGGCTACCGAGTTCCAAACTATCTCTGAATGTGCATCTCTCGTCCAAAAACATTGACGGAACTTCAGGAAGAAACTTGCTCTAAGTGGAGTGAACGGCTTCACCAGGACGAGAAGTCTGGGGAAAGCAGGTATAAGGAAGTCACTGCTGGGGGAAATGCCACCCTCGCCACTCTGCTTCCACTCCACTCTTCTGGGTGACGTTGTGCATTGTCTGCAGGACCCGGGAACCTCAGTAGGACCACTAGATGCTGCTGCTGCTGAGCTCCCGGTCGAAGCCATTCTCCTTACATCTACACGCCTTGGGCAAACCAGATGGATGCAGCGTTTGGTCCCAAGTGAAACTGTGTAGAAATACTAGCACTTCTGCAAGATGCTTTTGCTGCCCTGCTCAGTTAGTTCTGTATTTATCCAAAATACTCAGCAAGCATTACTGATCCACTGCCTCTTTAAGTGGGTTTTAAATAATGGACAATTCTTTAAGCATTTAGTTATTCAATCTGGAACAATCTGGAATGTCTACAGGGGCAGAAAATTAAAAAGGAAGGAAGGAAGGAAGGAAGGAAGGAAGGAAGGAAGGAAGGAAGGAGGAAGGAAGGAAGGAAGGAAAATCACGTCTGTCTGTTCACAAAGAGGGTCACTGAAAATGTACTAAAATGCATGAAGAATTGCTGAGAGGACCAAATTCAGGTGACGGGAGCGGTGCTCCTTGCCATTCCTGTCCCCGCGAAGAATAAGGCTTTGTGTAATCAATGCCCTTTTCCCGTCACTGCAGGTAAGATCTGTAGTCCAGAATTACTTTCTCTGTAACTCCTAGGTCACCAAACCATAGGAAATCCATCACGGGGTTGCTAAGAACTCGAGTTCTGGGGACTTGTCTGACACACGTCAAGGAGCACAGCAATCCCACCCACAGGGAACTCTGCACAGGGTATTCATGATGTCACTGCATACGACGTACACAGGGTATCCAGCCCAGCAGCCACGGCCTTCTCAGCTCGAGGCTGATAGACTACAGCGGCAGCCGGTAAACCAGGAAAGGTTGTGGCAGAACCAACAGAGGCCGACACAGGCAGCTTTCGTCAGGGTGCAGTGCGCTGTTGCCAGCCAGGGGTGAACGATAACAGCCGCAGCACCGCTGAGGGGCCAGCAGGAAGGATCACCCCAGCCTTTCCACCGTCCTCCTTATCACGCCCGAACTGTGCTCATCTGGACCTCAATCCACCACTGTCTCCACCACAGGCGAGGACCAGACCGGCAATGAAGTAGGTTCAGCTGTATTCAAATTAATTGGGGTGGCGAAGATTCTCTGCTTGGTCAACCTTTAGCGAGACTCCTGAAACTTCTCCTAGATACCTCTGTGCAATTCCTTAATTGCTCTAGGATGTGGAAAGATCTAAATTATAAATAAAGCCAGTTCCTTCACGCTAAGCCAGTGTAAGAGACCTAGGACTAGAGGAGGTCTGTACCACAGGACGAGTGTGACTATTTTGGCAGAAACGGTTACTGGGATGAGCAGACAAACATTCCCATCTCAGTTAAGGCAGCATCACCACCCTTAGGTCACCCTGCCTGACCCTACAGAAGTCTAGATTATGTGTCCACAGGGAACTCTGACCACCCCTCACCAGAACACACACTTGTGGAACCCAAACCAGGTTCTGTCATGATTAAAAATACACCTGACTATCATGGTACAGAATTTACATTTAGTACTTGCTAACATGGCCTTGTCCCAAGGTTAATTACGTTGATAGTCTGTGTACTGCTTGGCAGTTGAGAATGCATGCAGCTTTTCCAGGGAACCCAAGTTTGTTTCCCAGCACCCACAATCATGTGGCTCTTGACAGCCACCTTTAACTCCAGCTCCCAGGGATTTTCCAGCCTCCACAGGCACCTGCACTCTTGGGCACATAAACCCAGACACATATACACATGTATATACATAATTTAAAATAACATCTTTCAAAAAATGAAGAGGGAGCCTATCCCCACTGTCTAGAGGAAATATAGAAGAGCGGGTCCATCTCAGACCATTATAAAAATCACAAATGTTCCTAGGAATCTAAGCAAAGGAAATCTTTGCCACAATAGCCGATAAATGTCAACTGTTATTATCATTACTGCCAGTCTTTTAAGACTTGCATGTGGCAACTGTCTATTCTTTGTGCTTCTTTTAATTTGCTTTTACAATCAGAGGTGTAAAGTACTTGTGCATTACAGTGTTGGGGGTACCCACAAGATCTGAAACAAACAGGTGTCTCTGGGGTAGAGCAGAATCAAGGCTCTGCTGCTTACAGTTTCATTAATTAGAAAGATATCTTTTCACATTTTACTCTCCAACAAAGAAAGTATCAGTGGTGCCTTCCATTCCATGTTCATCTTAGACAAGCTACTTTATCTCTATAAAATTATAAATTAATCATAAAATTAATACTGCCCACATCTCTTAGAGTTATAGAAAAAATAACCATACCTAGCACACACTTGTGTAACAAACCACAGACAACCACAGATGGCCAGCAGATTTACACACCCAGTATCTCCTACATCGGAGATATATCCCATGTGTTTTATCAAACAACTCACTAGCCCTGGAAATGCTTGGCTAACATGTTTGAGTGTGCAGAAATCCTCGTTGGCCTCAGTTTTTGCAAAGGTCAGGAGCAAAGTACAGAACCCCTCCAACAGAACAATATACTCACTCCCAACACCCTCTATGAGGACCTGCCCCTGATTTAAAGACAGCCCAAAGCCCAAGGTGACTGGCCAGGCCACACGTGGAGGATCCCAGTTCTTGGCAAAGCGCCGAACTCTGGCTCGAACTGGGACCTGGGAAGACAGGAAAGTGCTTTTTACAAATTCAACTAAAACTCTTAGAGTGTAATAACAAAAGCGTCTAAGACGGCCTGGTCGCAAGCCTGCCCTTAAGTACTATGTCCTACCTCCTGGGGACATTATGCAATCCATCAGCTTAAAGGAAGCAAACCTCTCCCACACTTCAAGGTCCCACCCTCCAACCAGCGAAGAGCATCCTCTCTGGGTAATGTGTCAGGCCTTCCCCGAGCAGGAGGAGGAGGCCAAGGTGGGGTAAGGGTGTTGTGGTGTGGCACCGCATGAATGAGAGTTTCCGATGCTTTCTAAGCCCAACCGGCTCTGCCTCTTTCCTAAGTCTGCAGCCAGTCAGCCCTCAGCGACAAGGTTTTTCATTTGACCATTTCTCATTTCTCATCCTGATTTATTTCCCAGATGTCTATGAAATGCTCTGCAGATCACTTCTGGTCCAGCTCTTCTTGATAGACTTTGTAAAATTCTGCTTCTTCCAAAGTTTCTCTCCTAACAATAGTCCTTTCTCTCTGCGCAGCACCTCGCTTCCTGCCAGGAAACTCTTTCATCCTCTGTGGGGACGTGAGTCACATGACGAGGCACAGCTGGGGATCCCTCTCTCTCCGGAGCCACAGGAGAGGCTCGAACTCCAGCAGCAGGCAAGTAGGTGCATGTGGACAGGCATGTTCAAAAGACCGAGTGAGAACGGCAAAGACTCTACGGCTCACCCAGCCGAAGAGCGCCCACGTCTCCCTGGGCAGCACATGCTCCAGAGAGGCATCTTCTCTACCGCAGGGCTACAAATCCTCCTCCTCACCTGGGGAAAGCTGAGCTTCTAATTCTGTGCTGTCTCTTATTTCTAGCTAACACAGTAAACCAGCTGGCAGATCAGCCACTTCACATCCCAACAATCAAACTGCTAACATCCCTTTAAGGGGTTCAAAGATGGGTGTTTTTATACAAAACCTGTCTCCATGGCAACCTGAGTCTGCTTGGCTTCTGAAGAAAGAACAGTGAACTATTTATCTTCCCATTACAAACATCATGGAAACAGGCTGGTAACACCTTCATCCACCAGGTAACAGAGAGCTCCCGCCTGATAATACAGATCAAAGCCAAGATTACACAAGCTGTCCAGGAGAGTTGAGGGAGGCTTCCTGGGAAGCCAGCACATGCGTGTACATACACACACACACACACACACACACACACGTACGTCAACACACCAGCATACCACCACTTTGGCTGTGCGTCAAGGCCAAACCACCAGGGATCCTCATCTCTAGGTCCTACAGGACACCCAGCCTATTTACACATTAGGTGAACGGGACCTACGATTCTTATCAAGACACAGAAAAGCAGATCTGTGCTCACTTCTGCAGTTATGTCTTACTCTGGGCTTGGGAAGGAGCTTGTGCATGACAGTCTGTGTGTTACTTCGGCCTTATTCATTCCCACCACAAACCATGACAGTTTCGGAAATTCGCTGAGCACAACTGGCTTCTGGAAATGCCAGAAAGTAGACTGACTTTATCTCTTGGCAAGGGAACTCTGCTACATTTTGAATCTGGACTGTCCCCAACAGGCTCATGCTCTAAAGACTTGATCCCCTGACAGTTTGACTACTTGGGGGATACTGTAGAACTTTGGGGATGTGGGCCACTAGGACTAAGCCTTGGCAGGAAGGTTCTATCTGCCTGACTCTGGTCTAGCTCTCTACTTCCTGGCCTGACCACTATGTGAGGAGCTTGACCACACTCCCACAGACATGGAGCCTCTCTGCCATGCCTTTCCTGCCATCAAAGACTGAACCCACCGAAACCAGGAACCACAACAAACCTCTTCCCTTAAATGGCTTCTGCCAGGTGCCTGTCACAGTGACAGGAAGAGCAACCGAAACAGACACATAAATCTCAGCCCTCAGAGAGGACTGAAATATCCCAGCAGGAGACACCATCCTCTCCGTTTGCCCTTCACTCCCGTTTTTTGGAAGGTTCTAGGCTGCAATTTCTGGGCCTTTCCTGCTTGTTTGCCTTTTGTGATGACGGCCATCAGTCTGTAAGCGCAACAGAAACTAAGAGCTTCAGAAACCATTGTGTTTATATACATAGAGGATTAATATTCCGATTGTGCAGCAATTCAAGCCTGGAAAAATTACTCCACTTGGGGTCGAGGCCCTACGATACCACAATGAAGCAAAACTATCACCAAGTAGCGTGTGAATTCCCAAGAAGCCGCCGGCCTGCTGTTTAATAATTAACAAAGGGGTTATGATCTCTCCCCCTCCATTCAGCGACAGGGTCCAAATTTTCTGACCTTGCAGACTAAAGTGTCTTGCCAAATCCACGACTGTGTGTGTTTCTTTCCCACTGGTGAGACCCTCGGGACAGTCTCACAGACAGCACAGCTCCATTCGATATCCACTTCAGGGCTTCCAGTGACCCCAGTGCAGGATATATGCTGGCCACCTAGAGTCAGAAAGCTGTGCCAAGGACAACACAGGTCCCTCTGAAGTCTCATGAAGGCTGAAATTCGAAAAAGACTCATCAGATGGCCATTCCATTAAAAACTACAAATACCTGACAATCAGCTAGGATCCCTTTCTGAACACCAATGCAAGCTAGTCGACAGCCGCAGGAGCACAGCACGGTCACAGGCAGTACAGCGAGACCTAACGAAACTAACAAATTGCACACTGCAACATCACATGGCACCATGAACTGCCACTACTACAAGGGGGTGCCAAAGCTGGCACTGCCGAGTCCACCCTCAAACCCCAGTGGACTCCCCCTGCTAAGCTACCTGTCAAGAACAGGTCTGTCTCAAGTGCACACTGAGCTCTGAATGACATGACAACCTTTAGTTTTGCATCCCCCAGAGAGCGGACAGATGGAGGAGGGACCGCAGCAGGGCCAGGGAATGCCTGTACTGCCTTCTACGGGAAGCTGCATCTTCTTCCAGAGAACCCCAAAATGCCACCTGGGATCCATACAGGCTCTAGTCCAGGTAAGGGCATGGGATGAAAGGAGACCTGTCACAGCACCAGCTGTGGGAAAAGCAGTGTCTGTTCTCATCACCAATGGACTGGAGTCAGGATATTTACAGGAGAGAAGTAGACTTCCTATGGAAACTCAGTCTAACCTTGCATTTCTGCCTAACGATTTCCTGCATCTCACACTTCATCTCATCTTTGAGCCTGACAGCCTTCCTGTGAAAGCAGGCCTGGTATAATTACGCTCACTCTACAACTGATCGTATGACTTATCCAAGACCACACAACTTATCAACATCAGGGTCAGACTGCCAGGCTCTTGGTTTGGAGTTTTTCATTATTGTTGTTGTTGTTGTTGTTGACATTATAATATAATTACATCATTTTCCCCTTCCTTTTACTCCCTCTGAACATTCAGAATTATTATTATAAACTCTGCTCATTTTCAATTCGCCTATGTACTTCTTCAAAACTTGTATAAAAGTCCCTGAAAGCTTGGTTGTAACATGCTAAATAAAAACCCAGAGACAGAAACTAGAGTTCAAGCTGAAGGTCAGAAAAGCAAAGCAGCCAGCACTGGTTCTTATCTCTACCTCAGTCCAAAAATGGCGATCCCACCTCCAGGAATCTCAGAATGAGACCACATGTGAGAGCTGTCTCCTCCCGTCTCGAGAGATGGATCAAAGGCATACACCACTACTGTCTGGTTTCTAGGGCAACTAGTGTGGCTACTGGGATTAAAGGTGTGTGTTACCCACTGCCTGGTCTCTAAGGCTGATCAGTGGGGTTGTTTTACTCTCTGATCTTCAGATAAGCTTATTTCATTAAATACAAATGAAATATCACTAAACTTGGCTCCTTCTTACTTTCCCACTTCCCACGTTCACGCTACAGATCAATAAATATTTCATAAGAGCAAGGACTGTTAATGTTAAAATCCTGGGGAGGAACCACACACATCAAAGGAATTAATCTCTCTCTCTCTCTCTCTCTCTCTCTCTCTCTCTCTCTCACACACACACACACACACAAGAAGAAGAGAAGAAGAAGAAGAAGAAGAGAAGAAGAAAAGAAAAGAAGAAGAAGAAGAAGAAAGAAGAAGAAGAAGAAGAAGCTCTCCCTCCCTCACTCTCCCTCCCTATCTATCTCCATCCCATCTCTGGGTGTGTGTGTGTGTCTCTCTCTCTGTCTCTCTGTCTCTCTCTCTCTCTCACACACACACACACACACACATCATCATCATCATCATCATCATCATCATCAGAGGAATCTCTCCCTCCCTATCTATCTCTGTCTCTCTGTGTCTCTCTCTGACTCTGAATAACCTAGACCTTCTGTTGCTGATACAACCCGCAGCTTCAAAAGCACAGCTGACAGAGGTTGAAGCCTCACATTCACCAGCATCTGCACCTTGCTCGCTCATCTACTTCTTGTCAAAGCATCTATGCGGAAGGGGAGTGGGAAGAGCTTTAGACAGCTCAGACTTCTTAGTCACAGGAACCGCTCCTAGAGAAGACTGTCCCTGGTCACCGGGGTGCTGCCTGCTGTTATCAGGCGCTTGCAGGATTTCACTCACACCGAGCTGGCATTCTGTTTATGCAGTCAGAAGGGATCGTTCATGCTGTCGACAGAGAGTCTCCAGTAGTTCTACCACACAGCTCAGGCAGACACAAATTCGCCTCCATCAGCCAACCAGCCAACAAGTCACCTGGCAAATCCCACCCCTGCCCTGGCCTCAATGGGCTGGAGCCATGACTTCACGTGACCAGCGTAGAGCTGCCTGCTGGCTCCCACCTCAGGATCATGAAGCATCTCTCCACGTCCTCTGAACCCATCAATTAGTCGTCAAATCAGTATTGGTTTTCTCTTCCATTCTCTCCTCACCATATCAACTTTCCCCACTGTTACTTCCAACCGCCACCTCTGTCCCCAAACGTCCACTTTGACGTTTGGGGACAAGAAATCAAATCAATCAAGAAATCAAACAGCAAGACTGGAATTTTAGGAAAATAATTCCTACTGATGATTAAAACTGAACATAGCATTTTACAATGTCTCAGACTCAGTCTGCATCAGTCACAAGATTTGGCCAAAAAAGAATGTACAATTGCCGCCCTGAACACTAGACATGTAAGGGAACATAGAAATCACATCAATCTACATAATCATTGATGCTTAGTGTATCCAGTCTTACATAAGAAGCATACACATCCAAAGTTATATTAAAATTCTAATTTAATAACAAAGGAAGCTGCCCATTTTTTCTCCATTCCTACCAAGATACAGGAAAGGAGGTGGAACACCACAGGAACTGATCCAAGTTCGCAGAACAAAGTCTCGGATGCCAGTCATCGGCCCAGGAAGCACTTCTCCATGAGGACAACCCATCTACTCTTACAATATTAGCTGATTTACTGTTACGGCCACAAGGCTGGAGAGATGGCTCTTTCAGGAGACCCAGATTTGACTCCCAGCATACATGTGGGCAGCTCACAACTGTCTGTAACTCCAGTTCCAAGGGATCCAATGCCCTCTTCTGGACTCCTTGGATACCAAGATGCATGTACAGACATGCAGGCAGGGTAAAACATCCATATACATAAATAACAAATCTCTTAAAAATATTAAATGCAACCATGACTTCAGAGACCAAAAATAAATAAATAGAACATGAAGTTAGAAAACACACATTTTAAAGGAGATTCCCAAAGAGTATCTTTAACTCTGTAGAATAAAGACTATATTGGATTAGAATTCTGAAAGCATTTAACCACCTTGGCTTAACTTATTTAATGGCAAAGCCTTGAACAAACACACAGTTTAACAGAAGTTAATTGGCAAGATAACCTTATGCTGAGCTCAGGCAGAAAAGACTTTCTATTAGACGGCCTCACCGCGTCACACAAGGACTTAGCGTAAGCCACCAATCAAACCTGACTGTTAAACGGAATGGAAACTGAAGTTTACTGCTCTCTCCTAAAGTTTAGCAACTTTATCTTTTCTCATTATCTATTTATAAAACATGGACAAGTCACAACTCTTTAAAGAATGCTAAAATCTCTGTTATGTGCAAAGGAATGGCCGAGCTGTTGCCCTTCACGAGAGCTGTGTTCCTCACATGAACAGACAGACAAAACACGCTCCGCTTTGGCTATGGGCACAGTCCTACGCTGGTGATTCATCATCAAACTCTCTAAGCAAATAGTCCTGGAAGACGCAGGTGACTTATCCAAACAGAAAAGAAAACATACTGAACAAGGAAATCTCCTCACATCAAAATACAAGCAATATTTGTATTTTTTCAATTTCAAAAAATTTAAAGTAGGTTTACCAGTTATTCTAAAACTTTTGAACAAAAATAAAAAAAATAAAAGCTGCGATTTTGGTTTTGAACGAGGACAGAATCGTTACTGAACTCCTAAGCAAATGAGCTGGATACTGTGCTGGACATTTTTATTTAATCCAACAGTCCTATGAGGTAAAGATATTTCATCCTACTGATGAGAAGCCAGAGTTCAGGGTGAGTACGGAACAGAGCCATAATCCTAAAACAAGAGTAGGTTGGGATTCTAGCCAAGGGACATCTGATTCCAAAACCTGAAATATTGGATGCTACACACTCTACCCACCAGCTCCACCAGGAACTTACGAGTCCACATTACAATGATGGGGCTGTCCCCAAGTGGAGCAGATCAGCCCTGGAGTCGGAAGCTCTGTGTTAATGACGCCTCCACTGAGTGGTGGTTTCCTCCCAGATTAATGGAGATGAGGAATGGTATTTAACTCATGACGTTGAGGTGAGAAGCAACTGTAAAAGCCGCAGTGAAAGGCCTTGCCAAAACAGCCAAGTGTTTCATAAGCATTATTACCTTCCTCTCCGAGTTTGGGTCGGTACAGCTGCTGAGCAACCGAGTGAAGATCCAAGGCCTGGTGAAACGAGACAACAAAGCCAGAAGGGGCGAGGGCCCAGGCATGGATGGGACCCGTCACAGTCCCCTGCTTTGTCCTACCTTCCCACAACGAAAAACATAAAAATGATTGTGGACCCACTCAGTGTCAAAGGAGGCCACGGGCTGCTGGTCATAGTTAATTAGCTGTCAGTAAACTCACTTCCACCCAGAGGCAAGGGAAATCAGAAGCAAAACCAATCAAGCAAAGCCTGGCCCAGGAAGAGCCTCATCGTCTCTTGCCAATAACCCTTGTGTATTCTCCACGTGTCCATGAAGGCTTTTACCCCAGGACACAGAGGGCAGGCACACAGGCCTGAGGTCAAGTCTCCCCAGGAAACAGTGGTCATCTACTCTGAGATGAAATTCTGAACACTGGTCATACGACAGGACAACTTGCAGAGCAGAACGGGTTTTTAACAAGGACAGAGGCAACCTGAAGATCTCAGGTGGCCAACAATGGGTAAGTGAAGGACGGGAGAGGCAGCTCAGCAGTTTGAGAAGCTCGTGCTGCCTTTGCAGAGGTCCACAGCTCCGCTTTCCGCACCTCAACACCTGTAACTGCCAGCTCCAGTGCATCCAAAGCCCCCATCAGACTCCTCAGGCACCTGCATGCCTGCATGTGCCTGAACCACACACAGATCTACACAAATAAAATATAAATAAATCATTTTAAAATTAGACAAGAAAACGAGGTTAAAATATGTGCAACAATTGAGAGAGGGCAGATAAGCAAAAACTAAGAATTAGAGTTCATGAAAAATAAAAAATGATCATTCCCAATAGACAAAATGGGTGAATAGCCATGATGTCATTAGTCATATACCCACATTTGATCTCATTAACAGCAAACACATAGAAAAGATAAAGAATATCTTTTCTTTTTTATAATCCCCCCAAATATTATGAAAGTGAAACTATTACTCTGCTAATGGGAAGAAAGATTAGTTAATTCTGGCTAATTACAGCACTGTTACCTAGGACTTCCATACAACAAACCCTCTAATGCAGCTTCCATCTCACGAACACGGCACACACATGAAACTCAGAAGGATGCCAACAGCACGAATGCTCGCCAAAGCTGAAAACACGCAACTGTCCCACAATCTAGAGCATTGGCAGTCTGAGAACCATGCTCGCAGACGCTCGGAGGTGCAAATCAAACAATGCTTTGGGGGATTTTGTTTGTTTTTGTTTGTTTGTTTTTTGAATGGAGTTTCTCTGTGTAAACCAGCTCTGGCTGTCCTGGAACTTGCTTTGTAGACCAGACTGACCTCTAACTCAGAGATCCACCTGCCTCCTCCTCCAGAGTGCTGGAATTAAAGGCTGCGCCATCACCACCCGGCAACGTTAAAATTTTAAGAGGGAAGGAAAATTATATACTCAGAATATATGAATAGAAAACTGAAAGGAGAGCTGGAGAGGTGGCTCAGAGGTTAAGAGCACCGCCCTGCTCTTCCGAAGGTCCTGAGTTCAATTCCAGCAACCACATGGTAGCTCACAACCATCTGTAATGGGGTCTGGTGCCCTCTTCTGGCTTGCAGCATACACACAGACAGAATATTGTATACATATAAATAAATAGATAGATAGATAGATAGATAGATAGATAGATAGCATACCGATAAATAGATATAAATAAATAAATATTTTTTAAAAAAAGAAAAGAAGAACTGAAAGGAAACACGCCCCACAGCAAAGAAACATAGCCCTATGTGGCAGGACTACTGCCGGCTCCGGCTTTGTTTTGTTTTGTTTTTAATCTTCCTTCCTGGATTTATTCAGGATTTTTTTAAATTTTGAATGCACATGTTGGGGGAGGGGTTAATGTAAGTATGTGCACCACATATGAACAAGGCAGGACCCAGAAGAGGGTACCGGATCCCCTGGAACAGGAGCTACAGACATTTATGAACTGTCCGTGTGGGTGCTGGAACCTAACTCAGGTCCTCTGAAAGAAACAGGAAGTGCTCTTAACACTGAGCCACTCTCTCCAGGTCCTGGGGACATTTTGAAAATTAGATCTTCATTATATTTTTTTCTATACTAGTTAAATCTATAAGGTACATTACTTCTGTGATTACAACAATAAACAAATAAATGACAACTTCAAGTGTAACTACACAATGAGCGACAGACAGAAACCTGAAGGCTCTCACCCTTCACACCGTGAGTCAGCTGCAGTCCAGGTCAGAAAGGCAGCTCCTCTGTACAGAACTGGGCCTAGCACAACATTAGGCTTGCTGGGGTCAGAACAAAGCTGGCATGTCCCAAACACCAAAATATATTTTGGAAGTTCATAAACTGAAACCTTTTCGACCAGGGAATGTATGCCAACACCAAAATTATTTCCACAAACAACTAGACCTGAGCAGGAAGTTTACTAGGAACACCCTGAAACTAATAATTGTTTTAGAGCTCTAAATAACACAGCCAGTTCATGTTGGTACACAGTTGAAATAAACAAACCATCTCCAGTTATAGAGTCCTTCTGCTTCTGAACAGGACAGCATGAAGCTTCACACCGCATGGCTTTGCCTCAGCAACAATCACAAAATTAACTCTTCAGGGGTTCGCCCTCTCAAAGGTTGGTCTTCTCATAGCAACTGCTAACTACAGCAAACCTTTGGGCTCCGAACAGTCTCAGCTTCAAGCTCTACGACAGACATCTGGGACCGGACAAGGCTGTCAGGACGGCTTTCCCTCAGTGGGATACTTAGGCACACACATATCTGGATCCTGTCACAAGATGCAGTGGCACTCCCTTCCATCCCCAGGTTGTGACATGGAAAACATCTCCTAACATCATCCAAGGTCTCCTGTGGTCAGGATACGGGTGGTGGCGTTTGCCTTTAATCCCAGCACTCAGGAGGCAGAGACAGGCAGGGATCTCTGTGAGTTCGAGGCCAGCCTGGTCTACAGAGCGGGGAGTTCCAGGACAGGCCAAAAAGCTACAGAGAAAATCAAAGAACCACAAAAACAGTCTCCTGTGAGTCAAAATCAGCTTCCCTGCAAGCCACTTGCTACAGACACGGGCTATTACTGCCCTCACTTGACAAAAGGCAGGCAGTGATGGGGTCCTCCAGAGCCCCCAGATCCACAATTCGTGTACTCCATGCTTTCTCCATGGGACACCTATCTTACACATCTTCCTACTGAATCATCTTTCTACCCACCATGGAGCCAACCAGGACCTCAGCACGTTGCTGGCCCAAGAAGCCTTAATCCTCATCATGTGCCTCATTTACTGCCTACTAGGGTCTTAGCAAAATGGCACCTGGTCTTCAAATAGCATACAATCTATTTGAAAAAGTAAGACACATCTAGATATAAGCCATTTGGAGAGTCTTTATTTTAGAGAAATCTCTTCCCCTCATCTGTAAAACAAGCAACACTTATATGGCCCTCATCATTAATAGAGACAGCACAATTGACACTTCTTATTGCAAAGTACAGTTTTAAGAAACAACTACATACCAAATAAACGGCAATAGACAAGCCTAGTGGTTAGAAGACTCAAAGTACCAAATGAGTTAGGCTGGACAACCTAAACTCATCCCCTACAAAGTAGCTGAGCATGTAAATCTACAACACAGGTTCCCCGATTCCAGAGTCTCTGGCTGAGTTCCAATAGAGAAGACGAACTTCAGTAGGGAAACCATTAGGAAGAGGGCTCTTGCCCTGTCAAACATGCCAGAGGTCAGTCCCCTGCACAGCTGGCAGAGGAAACACAAGCTCGGAAAGAGATCAAGAATCAGGTGAGGGGACACGGTGGTCACAATGGTGACACCAGCCAGGCAAAAACCCAAGAATTATTTTTCCTAAAAGGTAAACGAGGATTGCTAACAAAGCGCATCTTCAGCTTCCATAATGAATCTCTCAGAATAAAGATGTGCATTCCGACTGTCAGGCAAGAGTTCACTGAACACAGACAGCTGTGTGAGCAAAGCTAGGATTTTACCAGAACAAAGGTCATCTGCTGTAAATAACAGACTCCAGCCTCTTCACCTCAGAGTCCAGTCCACCTTGCTCTTCACTCATCTGCCACAGTAAAAGTCCACAGGAGCCAGAGCTTCTTTTTTATTGATTTTATTGAGCTCTACATTTTTCTCTGCTCCCCTCCCCTTCTCTCTCTCCCCTTCAACCTCTCCCAAGGTCCCCATGCTCCAATTTACTCAGGAAATCTTGTCTTATCTACTTCCCATGCAGATTAGATCCATATTAGTCTCTCTTAGGAGCCTCATTGTTATCTAGGTTCTCTGGGATTCTATTTGTAGGCTGGCTTTCTTGCTTTATGTCTAAAAGCCACTATGAGTGAGTATATACACTATTTGTCTTCTGGGTCTGGGTTACCACACTCAATGGATGTTTTCTATATCCATCTATTGCCTGCAAATTAAAGATTCACTATTTTTTTCTGCTGTGTAGTACTCCATTGTATAAATATACCACATTTTCCTTATTCATTCTTTGGTCGAGGGGCATTTAGATTGTTTCCAGGTTCTGGCTATGACAAGCAATGCTGGTATGAACATAGTTGAGCACATGTCCTTGTGGTACAGTTGAAAATCATTTGGATATATGCCCAAAAGTGGTATTACTGGGTCTTGAGGAAGGTTGTTTCCTAATTTTCTGAGAAATCACCACATTGACATCCAAATACCAGCTTGCATTCCCACGAGCAATGCAGGAGTGTTCCCTTTACCCCACAACCTCTCCAGCATAAGTTTGGTGTTCTTGAGCCAGATCTTTTCTAAATCTTAATTTCACTAAGTAAAAATTCCTAGACAAAATGCTGACTAAAATTTCTCCAAGACTGTGTAGGCCACATCACAGCAATCTCCAGGCAGGCAGTCTCTGCCTCGGGTTTACCTGCATGAGAACTCAGGGAAGCCAGAGCTAAGACTGGCAGGCAGCATACGCAACATGAAAACTCTGGGCAAAAAGACGACTCCCACCCCAGGCAAACAGGATGGAGTGAGATCTCATCACGCTACTAAGAATGGCACATGGATTTAAAACTTAAAAGCCATTTCTTTCTGGAATCTTTGATTTTAATATAGCTGGACCATGGCTGACTGCTGATATAGAAACAGCAAAATGCAAAACCAGTCATCACGGTACTGTGCCACACTCTTAATTACTGGATTGCTTTAGTCTTGCGCTCCGTCCTGACGTCATCACCATGACCCAACGTTCTTTTCAGCAGAAGCTCTGACTGGAAATAACATGTTAAATGAAGATAACAGCAACCTTATCAAAAACTGTATCTAATGCAATGGCCCTCTGCTTCACAACCCCTTCCTGTAGAGCATTTCCTGGCGCACTGGTAGCTTCAGCCTGTGACTCAGTGTGGCTAAAGCCAGCTGCTTCTCACCCCTAAGAATGTTTCACGTTTCCCCCAAGAAGCTAGCCTGGAACCATTACTCCATTACGCCTGGCTGTCTAAAAATTCCGTTCTTTAAACAAGCCAAGCTTTCCATTGTCTGACTTTTTTTTTCTTACCACGGCTTTCCACTTCAATAAATTAGCCGACTGCCCCGAGACACATCCTGGTAAATATGTCACTTTGTATTGTGTGGATGAGAGGACTTCTGTCATTATTTCAAGCTTTCCCTCTTGGCCAATATTCCCCAGAGCCAGCTCCTCTGGAGTCAGGGCAACTGTCTACGAAGTTCCTTTCACTGCTTCCTACTCTACTGAAGAAGGCCTGCAGGGAATTGACTCAACATTCAACTCTTCCCATAACAGCTATTTCCACTTCCCTGAGTGTTTTCTTCCACCCCACCTAAAGAAATTCATGATCAACCCACAGGCCTCCACCCAATAGTGTCTCTCCCTGTCCGCCCCATCGCCTTGCACTCCTTGCTTGATCACAACTTTCTCCAGCCCCACCTGCGCCGCCGTGCCTTTCCCATCAATGCCCTGAGGGGACAGGTGAAGCGATCACCCGCAGCTCATCCCTTTCCCGGTCAGCCTCCACACTCTGCCCTCCGGATCCCTTCTCTCCTCTGCTGCGCTAACTGCTCTCGGGGTTCACAGAAAGCCCTGGCAGACTCCCAGCCGATCCTTGCAACCCTGCTGCCTGAGAAGGTACGAACGACCCCAACACAGGGTCACCCTTCCTATGGCCACCTTTTCCCCCTTTGATGGCTCCTGCTCTAAGTCAGCTTTTCTTTTGCCTGACCTCTCCTAAATGTCACATGTTCCCTGAGCGTTGGGTATCTGCCTGTCTTTATTTTACACACTTCTCTTTGGGAGTTCATCCACCCTTAGCTTTTGTGTGACAGCTCTATGGAGAAGATTCCTATCAACCCAGGAATCTGCTCACACTACAATCTTAAATTTCTAATTTTTGCTTAAAATCATGTGGGTAATATCAACTCACAGTTCTTTTTTTTTTAAAAAAGATGTATTTGTTTGTATGTCTGTGTATGTGCATATATGGACATGTGTATGCGGGTGTGTACACAAGCAGAGACCAGAAGAGGGCACTGAATATTCGCTCTGTCCATCACTTTCCACCACCACCCCCTCTCCCTAATTTCTTGGCTGGACTGGAAGCCAGAAAGCCACAGCAATCCTCTGTCTCAGCTTCTCTCAGAGCTGGGGTTACAGGCATTTTCAGAGATGCCTGGCCTATGACGTGGATGTCAGGATTGTGGTTTGAGAACAGCACTCTTAGCCGCTGAGCCATCTCTCCAGCCCCCACCTAACAATGCTTAAAAGCCTTTAGTATACCACTTACAAAGCCAAACCAGGGGCAGGAATATGGCCTGGAACTATACCTGCCTTACCTAATGTCTAACAACCAGTCTGACTTATAGCATGGCCCCCCACCCCCACCCAAGCCCAGCTCACACAATCTGCATGGCCTTGACAACATTGCTGAACCTCTCTCCTCCTCTCCCTTCTGTCTCTGTCTGTCTCTGTCTCCCTCCCTCTCTCTCTCTCTCTCTCTCTCTCTCTCTCTCTCTCTCTCTCTCTCTCTGCCTTTGAACCCTTGCATGTAAGGGACACATACAAGAGCAATACTTCCTTCTAGAGCACATGCAGGGATTAAGTTAAAACATGTAGGATGCTTACAAGTGCTTACTGCATAGCAAGAGCTAGGTAAGCATTAGCTACTCTCACTGATAACATTGTTCACCTAAAAACCTAGTGAGAGGGTTATTTTATTAATTTATACAGTGAGAACACAAAGGTAGATGATTACGTATGAATCACAGTGCGATCGCGAATCCTAAGAGATCAAACTTAACTCATATTTCCCACTAAAATTCCATTTTTCCTGATGTGCTCTTCTGGGTTACGGGTCATCTATGCTCTCTAGACCCATTTTTACGTATACACCTAGTGATATCCAGCACAGAATTTCCAAAACCTTCTTTATAATCGCCCTCTTCTACACCTTTAAAAAAAAATCCCTAAGTAAGAGTAGCTTGTCAGAAATTCAATGAAATAATAACAGTATCTGTCACCAATCCAGGGCAGGTTGTTTGCCAAGAATAAAGCTATTAGTACTTCACAGACATTATCATACTTAATCCTCATAACCACCCAACTACTCCCAGTTCACAGCAATTTAATTAACCAAAATCACAAAGCTAGTAAAGACAGGGGATTCGAATCTACAATCATCTGGCTCCAGCGCCCACACCCTTCATTCCTGTAGGGCGTGGTTAATAAAATTCTCATAAGCACCACCTTTACCTTCTCAGCGCTGGAGAGCAGACTTCTGGGTGCTCTGGTTTAGGAAGCGGAACTGAGGTCAGAGCGAAGGAACAGTAAGTGGACAGACACAAGACACTGCAGTTCTGAGGCTGACCCACCACCCTGCCACTCCACCTAGGTTAACTGAGACCGTGCTCGGAGAAAAACCATTGAGTACTAATCTCCCCTCTGCAGGGTCCCCAAACGTGTTCCTTTCATAGTGGCTGACATCTTCCATTATAGCTAACATCTTGTCTTAGAAATCTATGTGCCAAATAGGCCAGCGGCAGTGAAGAGATAGGCAGATGAAATTTCGTACAGCAGATTCAGAATACCATCTACTTCTCGGCCTCTAATTAACTTCCTAACCTGCCTTTCTAAACTCGCAAGTCTTTCTACCTCCACTGCCATTTTTATTCAGGGTCATTATTTCCAATGATTTCTGATCCTTGCAAAAATTCCCAACACAAGCCATCAATGCTACCACTTTACAGATAGGAAAACTAAAGCACAGAGAGCTTAGTGACTTGCCAATAGTAACCTGTTACAAACAGCAAGGCAAGACTTCTAACTGAGCCTGTGGGCCTCACACCTGAGATGTTTGTTTTCTAAAACTCAGTTAAAAACCACAGGTGGCTTCAAGTCACTGACCCCTACGTGGTGATGTGAAGAGCACCACTACTCTAGAGAACCAAAGTCCCAAAGCAGAGAAAATGTCAAGAATAATTCTTGCATCGGGCGATGGTGGCGCAAGCCTTTAATCCCAGCCCTCAGGGAGGCAGACGCAGGTGGATCTCTGTGAGTTCAAAGCCAGCCTGGTCTACAGAGTGAGTTCCAGGACAGGCTCCTGGTTTCTTGGTTGTGCAGTTAAACTCTGATGAAGGAGCGGGTGTGTGTGTGTGTGTGTGTGTGTGTGTGTGTGTGTGTGTGTAGAGTGTGAACATCTGACAGAAACATCCAAGCAGCTGACCCAAAGGAAACATTGAGGCCAAAGCAACTTCACACCTACGTCCTGCAGACTCTCAGGTCCAACCAGTTCAAAAGCAACTTCACACCTACGTCCTGCAGACTCTCAGGTCCAACCAGTTAGTTTCCTGATTCATCACAGTTTCCCTTTCTCTCCTTCTCCCTCTCCACCTCTGCCCACGGGGCCACAGACTCCTCCATCACCCATAAGGAAAAGTAGAGAGTGTTCAAATTCCTCTTCAAACAAAACGATATGGTCTACTGTGGACAAGAGTTGGTCTTAGAAAAAGATAACAATGGTTCAACCCCACCGATGCTGCGGCATTATGACATGATCAAAAACAACAAGAACAGGCCAGCAAGTTCTTCCTGCTTTCACATTCTTCTAAATAAAGTAAATTCAATAAGATTTCCCTACTAAAAACCCATGCAACTCTGTGGCAGTGAGATAGCATTTATGCGAAGTTCTACAGCTGGAGATAGGAGTGGCAGTAAAAGCAACATAATAAGTTTTCCAAGAACCACCTTGTGTCCTGTTTGCCCTTTGGGATTTGATTGTTTCTCTGTGCACAAAATCTGGCCACTGAATATCTTTTCTTAATATTTTTATTTTATGCTTTGACAATTTCATACACGTATACAATATACCTTGGTCATATCCACCATCACCCCACTCCCCTTTCCCTCTTCCCTGGGTTTCCCTCCCTCCATACACACATCCCTCTCTCGCTTTCACAGTGTGTGTGTGTGTGTGTGTGTGTGTGTGTGTGTGTGTGTGTGTACAGCCCCAGAGAAAACTGACTCTCTCATGAGCCCTTCCTCCCTGAAAGCACCATCGTTATCGTTAGCATCATTTTCATCTAACCAAGCCTACCCTGTTATCAAAAACACACGCGCTATGAACAGCAACCTGCTTTCCTGATGATGTGTGCTCTACATCAGAGGCTTGGTGAATTAGAGAACAGGTAAAACTACCCCCAATCACACTCAAGCTAATGGGGTGTCCATGAAATTTACAGCAAACCCCAAACATTACGGCGTCTGATCTTCCCCCTCCGTGCTCCGTACGTACCTGAGCTATGAGTCTTGGCCATAATGACTGGTACTCTAAACTCAAGTCCATACAATCCCTGCATTCATGGCCACGTTCAGGTGCCGTGCTGTTACAGAAAGCGCTAAATGGTCTGTCTATTCTCAACTCCTTAAACTTGCCAACAAAAACAGACATGTGTTTGGGCTGATCAAGATGTGAGTCATGACACGTTCCAGGGAGACACATAAGCCCAGCGCAGTCACAACCTGTGGCAGCAAACCCACCTGGCCCACTCAAGAGTCCAGACCCACACCTCAGAAACAGAAAGTGCCCGATGCACACAGACCGCTCCACATTTAACTCAGACCTTCCCTTCTCCTTCTGAAACTGCGTGACAAGCATGCAAACACAAATCTTTTCAGAGAGGCCGATTTTTAATCTAAAAACCCAACTGTTTGGTATTTTGGTTCCTTCAAAGCAGAAGATGAAAACAGAAAAGAAACCCTCCCCACTTCGCTTTCTAACAACAATATAATTACTGCATACCAAACAATGCAAAAGAGAGAAGTCTTTGAATCCTGTGTGGTGGGTTAATCTAGTTTAGGGTTTGTTGTTTGTTTGTTTTTTTAAGCCATGAGCTTTATTTAATGAAGTATTAATCTCTGTGATATACGTGGCAAAGCTGCAGGGGTGAGCAGGCAATAGGTTCTGACATGCACTGCAATAAATCTGAGCAGTAAGTAATAGAACAGATGAGGGAACTATAGAAGTCCACAGAAGTTTTTGGACAGTTTGACAATTAATTTAACTGTAATTTTATGAACTTTTGGTTGCAGCAAAACGCTGCCCAGCAGACACTTTGGTCACTAAACACCACCTATCACCAAAAATGGAGCTCTAACTTAGTAACTTTGCGTCTCTTGTTTAAACTCGACATTAGCAACCGCGGAGCATGACCGAGAGCTTAGCTTGATTTCCTGCAGCCAAATGCGAGCTCACAAACATCTGGAACCCCAGTTCTAGGTGCTCCAATGTCTTCTCTGGGCCTTCAAGGGCACTAGGCGTGCATGTGGCACACAGACACACGTGCAGGCAAAACATCTGTTCACGTTAAACAGAAACAAATTGTCTTTATCTGGGGAAGGGATGGGAATCTGAAGAAGGCACCTAGCATCTACCCTTGGCCTTCCACACATACACGCACACATGCGCGTGCACACACGCAGGCCCACATACACAAAAGAAAAAGAAATCAAGACACAGACCCAAGAATGAATGGATATGCAGTCATTAGCCAACTCATTTATAGTCACTGATTTTAAAGGTAATCAAACCAGGACAGAGACATGAAAACATCTCTGAAAAGACAGAACGTTGAATAAGGTTTTCCTTCAGTTAAGTGTAAAAACTGAGTTGTTTAGAATACAGACACCATAAAATTGGATGAAAAACCTCAAAAACTCAATTTTAATATAACAAATTACTGGAATAATTAACTATAAAATATAAATAGTCCATGGATATAAAAAGATTTTTAGGGACCAAAGAGATAGACCAGTGGTCAAGAGCACTGGCCGCTCTTCCAGAGGACTGGGGTTCAATTCCCAGCACATGCAGGGTAGCTAACAACTGTCTGTAATATGTTTCCAAGTGATCTGACACCTCACAAAGATATACACACAGGCAAAACACCACTGCGTATGAAATAAAAATAGATCAATTATCAAAAAAGAGATTTTTAAAGAAGTGGGCTGGTCAGCAACAGGAGAAAACGACCTTGTTCTGATTTATCTCATGCTGGGACAATGAGTGACAAAGTCTACATGAACAGTTAACTGGTGCTCCCTCAATGAACTTGTTCTCAAGAAGAGTTTACAATAGCTGTCAGGTTGGGCGTTATTCAGTTGGAATTATAGCGTGGCCTAGATTTCAAGTCTCTTGCCCAGCAGTGCCAACTGCCTCTCATTTCAATGTGGCTGTTAGAACAGTAATAGTTGTTTATCAAAAGGAATTGGGCCAAAACCTATCTCACCTTTCTTAATTAACCTATATATCTTTTAACAACTTTAATTTTCTTTGTACGTGTATTTATTGTGTGTACATTCTAAGGAGCTGAGGCTGGAAGACAGCCTGGGGCACTCAGTCCTTTTCTACCATTCTGGGTTCCAGGGACCAGATCTGGCAGCGAGTGCCTTTACCCACTGAGCTATCTCTGGCTCAAGACTCCTTAACAGTGCCACGTTGGGGCTGGAGCGATGATGGCTCAGCAGTGAAGAGCCCTCATGACTCCTGCACAGAACCAGGGTTCTATCCCTAGCACCCACATGGGGCTTTGCGACCCTCTGTAATTCCAGTTTTAGGGATTCTGATGCCCTCTTCCAGGCTCCTTGGGTACTGTGCAGCATAGGATGTATACACACACAAACACACACACACACACAGAGAGAGAGAGAGAGAGAGAGGCAATAAGCGCAAACACATGAAATAAAAAAATCAAAGTACCACGCCTTACTATATACCTCATCTGCCCTCATAAACATGAACTGAAAAAAAGAAATAGTAGTTCAAATGAAGGATGTACAGTTAAACTGTTATTTCTAAAAAAAAAAAAAAGCTGTTTTAAAACTCGTCAAGAAACATCACACACACACACACACACACACACATCCCAAAGATAGTTTTCGTTTGATTTGCATGGTTTGGGGGCTCCATCTTTAGCTGCAAGCTGCGTCTAGATACTGTTGTTAGCCAGCACTACACAGCGCTCACCTAAGTGCCCACAGGAAACTCCACATCTCTTTCCTGAGAAAAGAAAAGAGCACAGGAAAATACAGCATGTTGTATATGCTCTCACTGAACATAAAGACCAAAACTTTGTTCAATATTACTGCTGCACCATTAGCTATTTTCTAGGCCTAGTCCAAAAACACAAACCAAAATTAAAGTGTTCTGTTCCTGTAAAGCGCATGTTCCCTTTCAGAAAGCCTGTATGACAGCACACACACACACACACACACACACACACACACACACGTGATAACATCACGTGATGACACATGGCCAGCCTGGGCTACACGGTGAGAGCCTGTCTCAAAGAAAACAGAGGGGAGTCGGGAGATCCTGGTCGCCTACCCTGTGCTATTTCATTATTTCAGGAACCGGACCAAGGTGTTTTGAAAACAAAGCAAAACAAACACATCTTTTAAATTCCATCTTTAAAGTCCTCCATCCCTACACTTCCTGACTTGAGTTTACTAGACATAATATAAGGACTTTCCCCAGCTCCTGGAAATGCCCTTCAGGTCAGAGTCTGGGATGCAGCTTTTGACTAACAATGAAGTCCACTCCTACTTCCTCCAGACCTGGCAACCAGAGAATTCTCGCAGCTGAGGAACTGCTGCCCTGCAAGGGGAAGCTTGCTTCACCAGAAGTCTCACTCCAAAGGAAAGAGCCTTGAAACACTGATAGAGCCAGGGTTAGGGTCGGTGCGTTCAGAGATAATCTTCCCCCAGAAAGAAAATCTCCAAGCAAGAGAAAAGAGTTTGAAACAAGAAATACAAATCAGAATCCTACCAAGACAACTGCTTTCTCCAGTTAACAGACTTTTTGAGTTCCCTTCACACTGTTCTCAGGTCTTAACAAAGCAAGGGCTTGTGTCTGTCCCCCATGTAGGAAAAGGTCATAGTCTCATTACAAAGAGTTTGTACACCAAGCCTTCTTTCCCGACCAGGATGCTGGCACAGACTCTTAACCCCAGCACTCGGGAAGCAGAGACAGGCAGATTTCTGTGACTCCGATGCCAGCCTGGTCTACACAGTGTGTTTCAGGCCAGCCAGAGCCATAATGAACTCCTGTTTTAAAAGGAATAAAATTTAAGCTCCTTTCTCTAAAAATGAACCCTGAAAAACACACCTCACAGCCTTTCATCAACCTTCCTCAAGAAGCTCCAGGCAAGACCTTTAGTGGTGTTTAAACAGCAACAGACTGAGAACTGTGCCCTCAAGAAACCAGTTTTCCCACAAAGGTGAATCTGCCTCAAGCAAATTTCTCAGCCCCTGGCTGGGCTAGGTAAAAGAATCTCTTACACGGATGTAAGAATCATGCTGATACTCTTTCCCTTAAACACAGAGTGCCGCGTAAGGAAGGGAACAGAGAAGATGGAGCTGTTTTCTCTTTATTTTCTGGGGATGATTCACAAAAATATGTGTGGCGTTTTGAAATAGTCTTCCCTCCTATCCCACCCACACATGCACTTCCCTGCTGGGTCTGTAAGTGTGGGAGCCGGGGGTTCGAGCATCCATCCCTGATGGACGCTCTGCTCTGTAATATTACAGGGAAACTGAGCCCAAGGGTCTGAGCACACTTTCCAAGACTGGAGCTCTGTGGTATTATACAGAGAATCAGGGCTCCACTCCAGTTCCCTGACAGGAGTCCGGTGTGGTGGAGATTCTGGGGTGTGAGGTTCCACACTTCCCTGGCTGGAGTTCTGTGGTGTCAGAGTCTGTGGTGTGATGGGGAGGGGAGTCTGGGGTGTGAGCTGGGCACACACTTCCCTGGCTGAGTCTGTGGTGTGGTAGGGCCATGGTGTTAAGACTGTGCACACATCTCTGACTAGAGTTCTGGGGTGTGGGGTTCCAGCATGCTGCCCCTGACTGGAGTCTGTGGTGGGAGGGTAGACCGGGGTGTGAGCTGGGAGCCCACTCCGTGAGTGGAGTCGGTGATGGGAGTCCCAGGGTAGGAGCTCGGATCACACTTTCCTGACTGAACTCTGCGGGGTGTGAAGGGGAGTCCTGGGTGTGAGCTGGGGGCACCCTACCCTGACTGGAGTCTGTGGATGAGAATCTGGGTGTGAGCTGGGAGCACACAACCCTGATTGGAGTCTGTGGATGAGAGAGTCTGGGGTGTGCGCTAGGAGCACACTGCCCTGACCGGAGACTGTGGTGTGCAGGGGGAGCCCGGGGCTGTGAGCACATTTTCCCGACTGGAGTCTGTGGATGAGAGTCTGGGTGTGAGCTGGGAGCACACAGCCCTGACTGGAGTCTGTGGATCAGAGTCTGGGTGTGAGCTTGGAGCACACTGACCGACCGGAGACTGTGGTGTGCAGGGGGAGCCCGGGTGTGAGCACATTTTCCCGACTGGAGTCTATGGTGGGGAGTCCCGGAGTGTGAGCTTGGAGCACACCGCCCTGACCGGAGTTCTGTGCTGTGGGGAGGCGGGGGGCCCCGAAGCCCCAGACGAGTCCCTTCCTGTCACCCTGAGGCTGCCCCCCACGCCCCGAAGCGGGGGTCCCCGGCTCGCAGGAGGGACCGCCCGCGGGCTTACCTGCGGCGGAGGGCCACCGAGCTCCACAAGTTGCAGTCCCGCCTCCCGGCGCCGGCCCGGCTGCCATGATCGCTGCTCCGCGGGCGGTCGCCCCGCGCCCTAGGCGGCGGACAGGAGCCCGGGACGGAGCCCAGCGCCGGGTTGACATCACCGCCGCCCAGGTGCCGCCTCCCCTCGGTCCTCCCCGGCTCGCCCCGCCGCGCTCCGCCCCGCCCCCGGCGGGAACCAGCCCCAGGGGCGGAGGGGCGTGGCCTCGCGCCCGCGGCCCGCTGATTGGCCCGGCGCGCGGTCACTCCGAGGCGCCGCCGGGCTCTCCCGCATTCCTGGCGGAGCCCGGCGGAGCTGGAAGTGGGCGTCGGTGGGAAGCGCGGCCGTGCGGGCTGCGGTCCGCCGGGGCGGGGAGAGAGGAGGGCGGAGGAGAGCCGTGGGGTCGGGTCGGGTCGCGGCTCCTCCCGGGTCGGAAGCGCCGCTCACCCCGAGGGCCTCCCTTTTTAAGGCAAAGCCGCCCCTGTGTCCCGGACGGGGCGGACGCGGCCGGCGGGAAGGGGAAAGCAAAGGCCCTGAAGGCCTCCGACCCCGCAGCGAGGGCCCCCGGGGGAAACTGAGGACTTGCAGAGACTGGGAGTACTCGGGGATCCCAGACGCGGCCACCCTAGCTCTGCCTGGTCAACTGGTGGCACTCAACCACGTGGTTGCTTTTGCTTGTAGCCACAAAAATAAGTAAAACCTCACGTACCACGCAAGCTTTCAGACAAATAAAATGGACTCTCCAGGGGGAGCGGAAATTTTACTGTTTACGTTTTGTTTTTGTTTTGAGACAGGATCTCAGTATATCCACAAGGCTAATCTGAAAATTCTTATTCTCCCGCGTTGGCCTTCTAGTGGCTGGGATTGCAGGCCCACACTACCAAACCCAGCACTAACCTGTTTTTTAAAAGATTATTATTTTGTTGTTTATTTTTTTCCAGAAGGGATTCTCTGTGATTTCCTGGCTGTCCTGAAACTCGCTCTGTACATCAGGAACAGAGATCTGTCTGCCTCGGCCACCTGAGTGCTGGGATTAAAGACGTGTGCCATCACGCCTGGCTATTTTATTATTATTTTTAATTATGTGTATGTATGTGTACGCGCATGGAGGCGAGGAGCACTGGGTTTCACTGGCAGTTATTGGCATTGGAGTTAGAGGCAGCTGTGAGGTAGGGGCTGGGAACTGAACTCAGTGTTCCTACAAAAAAGCAGCAGAGGGCTTAACTGTGTGGCCATCTCTCCAGCCCCTGCCCTAAACTTTCTAAGTACCATAGGGTTTTGTTTGGGTGCACAACTGGAAAGGGAGAACCCTCACAACTGACTTCAACCCTCATGATAATAATTACTGTTGAACCGATTGCAGTGACGGAGCTAACAATTAGGAATTAACTACTATTTACTCTCCGGTGGATATCAGCGGTGTATAATCCTCTTGGCTGCCAAGTCAGGAAGGTTCTCAGGAACCCATCTTTCAGTTTTCCCCCGTCAGACCCAGGACAGAACGGAATGATGAAAAGTGGCTTTGTGTATAAGAATATGTACATAGGTGTCAAACTATCACCATCATCATCTTGACGTACAATTAATTTCTATTAGCTTTTTGTGGGCTTTGGGGGCTTCCTAGGGAACGGAAGATGTTGGGTGTGGGTGTGTGTGTGTGTGTTGTCTGATTTTTTTTTTTTTTTTGAGGCAGATTCTTAGGTAGCTGAAGCTCTCTTGAACTCACTATGTAGCAAGTACTAGCCTGGAACTCAGGAGCCTCCCTCCTCCACTCCACAAATGCCGGAACTAAGGTGTGTGACATGTGACTCTGTTGTTTGTTCTTTGATTGATGATATGTCCTGCATTTATCATTCCACCAAAATGCGGGATGAACTCACAATGCCCATCGTTGTGTCCCATGTAATCTTCCCAGCCCACCTGTCCATGGGAAGTAAATTGATTTTAGCATAGGCCTCAGTCTCAGCAAGGTTCCCAGTTTCCTGTAACTGATCCAGGGGATCTGACGCCCTCTTCAGTCCTCCAAGGGTACTATACTGTCGAATTATCTTGGGTCAAGAAAAAACAGGCTAGCTAAAAGATGGACCAATTATATTTTTCTTTATTATAAGGGGCAAACTCACAAAACAGGAACGAGAAGTCCAAGCTCAGCTGTGTAGCGCGGGAACGAGAGAGAGAGATGAGAGAGAGAGAGAGAGAGAGAGAGAGAGAGAGAGAGAGAGAGAGAGACCTTACCTTGATTGGGCTGCCCCAGGTAACCAAAGGTCATGCCTTACCTGATCCCACGCCTTAAAGATCACTGACTGACAGAGATTCCCCATCACTTCACATATGATGCACACACATGATGCACGCACACATAACTGGGGACAAGACACATTTTTAAAAATTAACTTGATTGTTCACATTCCACACAATTTTAGGCATCCTGAAGCTGCAGAAATAATCTAGACTTGAGCCTGTGTGCAACATTGGACAAGTTTTACTCCCTCTCTATGAAACTTAAATAACTTCCACTCTAAGTGGGGCTGACAGTGCCTACCCAAGGTTATCCTACAGGGTATTTGACAGGTGTGTAAGATGTGCATACCCAGCTAGAGACATTCCCTGCCTCTCTATTAACGTGTTATACTTTGTGATTGGGGTGGGGTGGTTTGTTTTGAGACAGGGTCTCGCTGTATAACCTAGGGGCTTGGGAACAGGCTGACCACGGACCTACAGAGCTCTGTATGCCTCTGCGTCCAGAATGCTGAGATTAAAGGAATCTGTCGTCACACCCAGCAGGTGGATATCTGAGACGGTCTCAGTATGTCATCCAGGCTGGCCTGGAACCCACTCTGCAGCCATGCTGGCCTCAGACTTGTAGCCGGTGCCTCGGCCTCCAGAGTGGCAGGACTGCAGGCACCACACACTCAGCATTAAATTTAAAACGTCTGAAGAGCAAGCTTCATGCTCAGTCCCTCTGAGCTCAGCAAATAGAAGAGCAATACGGGGCTGGAGGATGGATCATGTCACTTCTTCCCCTCTTTACATACAATCTACTCCCAGATTATTTCTAGCCAGAAACATCAGCCCTCTCCTGGTGGGTTTCCTCCTCTCCCTCCCTTGTAACCACAGCCTTCCCCTCCCCCTCCCCCACCTGCTAGCTAGCTCCCTCCCGCAGCTTCTAAACTTACTGTTCCACCTCCCTCAGCCATCCCAGTCCCCTCTTCACACGGTCCCGTGCCTGTATTCTGCCTCGCTCCCTCCCAGGTGCCCTTCCAGAAGCTTCCAGACACTCCTCCAGCCCTAGACATGGGATGGCTGCCTCCGGACTCCGGCTCTTCCAAAACCCACAGCCAGCCACAGGAGGGGGAGGGAATGTCCGCCCCCACAGAGATGGCAGGATAGAATAACAGGAAGTTGCCTCCCGTTCCCTCTACAGCTGGAATGATAACAGCTGCTACCAAAGTCCAGAAAACAAAAGGCTCAGAAGGAAAGCTGGAAACAGAAAATCTGGAGCACCATGCTCAAACCAGGGGTTACCCAGAGAGTGGGGGAGGGGCGGGGCGTGGATTTCAGCCTCTGTCTCCCCCTCCTTTCTACCAGAGCCCCACCTCTTAACTGTTCTACACTCGCAAGTCACTCTAACACTGAATTTTTGCAAACTAGCCTCAGGGGCTGGAGAAGCAGCTCAGGAGTTAAGAGCACTGGATTCTCTTCCAGAGAACCAGGGTTCAATCTCCAGAACCACATGTGGGCGCACAACCTTCTATAACTTCAGTCCAAGGGGATCCAACACCCTCTTCTAGCCTCTGCAGCCACTACACATACGGTGCACAGACATGCACGTAGAATAAAAATAATAAAAAAGTTGGCCTGCTAGTTAAAATGGAAGCCAGCGGCCTCTGTGTATGCTGGGAAAACACCAGTCAGGACACAGCCACAGAAGAAAACAGGATGGTGAGGGTCAAAGACAACCTCATCTCTATCACGGATCATCTCCAGCTTATGGGAATATCCCTGTGTGACATCATCTCTGGCATGGGAACGCCCCGTGTGATGCCTGTGGATCCCCACATCCTACCTAGTCACTCCACACTGAGTCTCACAAACTTTGCCAGGTACTGTCATTATGTTGGGGATACGACCAGAAGAGACTCTAGGGAAAGCAGAAGAAAGGGTAAAGTCGGATCCTACGGGAACCCTATATATCACGTGACACAACTTCCCGTTGGTAGAAGCCCTTCTATGGCGGCGTTGCCCTCAGGAGGAGGAGCACAGAAGCCAGGAAAGCCACCACCGTGAGAACCTTCATCCGCTGCACCAGAACCTGGTTTTCACACTTTCCTCCCCAAAGCCCCTGCTGTGTGTCCTCCAGTAACCCGAAACTGTCCCTGAGATGGGTGTGCTGTTTCTGTAAAGATTTATTTTATGTAGGCTTGCACCTGCTGAAGTTAGCGTGCCCTCAGAGGCCAGAAGAGGGGATGGGATCTCCTGAACTGGATTACGGACGATCATGAGTCATCTTGTAGGTTCCAGGAACCAAACCCAGGTCCTCTGTGTTCAGGTGGAAGTTCCATCCCGCTCTGCAGGAGTAGCAAGTGCTCTTACCCAGAGCCTCTGGCCATCAGTGCTGTGCTGACATACAGAAGGAAAAGGCATGAGCAGGATTTGAAGTGTAGGCCACTACACCACCCAGACTAAGCTAGAACCCCACTGGGCCTTCTCTCCAGCCACTAAATAAATGCCTCCACTTCCTACCCTGCTGTGGACAAGGTCTTTAGAAGTTCAGTAACAACCTGACCAAACTGTCCCCAGAGGATTTTGGAGTCCCCAGCTGTTTTCAATCACATGGCCAACCCGCAGTACGCCGGACAGACAGTGAGCACCATGAGTCAAAACCAAATAAAGCAAGCTTGGTTTTAGAATTCCTTCAGTGGGGAAGTGCTGTTCTTCCATCTGCCCATCAGCATGGCATTTGGTGACAACACAGACACCATCTCAATTGAGACACTATTTAGCTGGCACTATGAACATCGTTTGTGAATCCAGCCCCTCTGTTTCCATAGATCAGGTCAGTGATACTCAAATACTTTGTCCCAAAGTGAGTCGGATATTCTCTGGTCATCCGTCCACCAGATAAATCTGAAAACCTAGGCACATTCAATTTAACCATTATTGATTCGCTTCTAAGTTGAAGGAGGCATTCTTAATTAAAAATAAGAATCATCTCCTCTCACAGCCTGTGATTAATGATGAGATTCAGCAAATTCCCTTAAGTAATCGTACTACAAATTTAATTAAATTACTTTTAGTTTAATATTAGATAGTAGTGTGCATCTATAATCTCAACCACTCCAGAGACTGAGGCAGGAGGATTGCTAAAGTCCTGGAACCTGAGTCCAATTTGGGCAACACAACAAAACCCTATCTGAAATGGCTGGCTAACTGGGTTATTCTGAGGAGACCCCCTGGATAGACCAGGATAGACCCTCCCCCTAGGTAAATCCCCAGCTTTTCAATACAGAGGTGCATTCCTGTTTCTTGTCTGTAGGAACAATCTCACAGCCTCCATCCCCAGCAGGCCAAGCCTTTCCCAAGCCATCAGGCCTTTGTAGGGATCACAGGTCACGCTCACCTTTCTGCCTAACACATCCTATGCAGAGAGCTCCACAGATCTCAGGAACAGCAGACAGCGCTCAAGCAACGACAGAGCGTTCTCACGGCTGCCCTTAGATTTTTCATTCGCCGCAGAGTTAAGTAAAGTTCCTCCGTGTTCCATGGTTCACTGCTAATGGAAATGTCTCCCGCCTGACACTCCAGGACACCTCATTGCCTGGCCCCGTGCCATCTGTGATTCCCACCATGCTCACCTCTGCTCCTGGACAATCATTAATTCACTGTCCCTAATTGAGTCTCTCTGAGTATTTAACTAGAATTTGTCTACTAGGTCAGAATTTACACTTCTGATTGACCTGTTAACTTCAATTCAGAAACGTCTAGGAGGATGGAGGGGAAAGATTTTTTTGTGAAAAGCAGATAGATGTAAGATGAGAGAGGCCACCCCCGGTTTGAAAAATTGCTTTCTAGAATGGGATCTTCCCTGCAAGTTGAGACTGTTCCTGATAAATAAATCTCAGGCTGGAGAGCGAATCTCTCAGATCCTGTAACTCGGGGTTCCCGCCACGTTTGCTGTCTCCTCTAGATACTGCTTTCGGAAAAGCCTTTCCATGGAAGGATGTGGAGTCTGCAGCATCCGCTGCCAAGTAATTAGTGTTGTGGTCTGTTAAACTCGCCAGGGAACTAAGGGAGCCAAGAGAGATTGTCATAGCTGCTACTTAAGTATGCCTCTCTTTTGTATGCTTTAAGGCACCGTGCTTCTAATCACCTTAGGTCATTCCCATGTGCCCTCCTGTTTCTGTTGCTTGAGCACACAATGAGATATAATGTAATAACCACAGACATGCCTTTCATATTATAAGTCACCATTTCTGGAGAGGCAGAAAAAAAATTATCGCCCATTCCTGAATTTTAAAAAAAAGCGTAAAAGTCAGCCCCTGTCCGTTGGTAAAACTCAAGTCTGCAGCCTGAGCTGTAAGGCCTACATCACTCAAAACCTTGGCCTCAGCTTCTCCATCTGTAAATGAGATGTCAGGCGTGAGCAAGGCAGCGTACACTGAAGGCGTATGAGCTAAGGGAAGCTGTGACCCCACGGCTTCCTTCTAGTAGTCTGAAGTGGGTCGTTATAAAGGATCCCTCAGGTAGAATGCAAATAATATCTACAGACGTACCTGAAAACAGTAAAAATGATAATGGTAGTTTTTATTTTTGAGAGAGAGTGATAGGGTCTCACTGGGCCGTCCTCACTGACCTGTGTAGACTAGGCTGACCTTGAACTCAGAGACCTACCTGCCTCTGACTCCGGAACAGGAGTTAGGCACTGCCACACCTGCCCCCGTCATGTCTTCCTTACCCTACCACCCTTTTAAGAAATTATTTTTACATGTATGTATTTGCGAGTGGCGGTCAGTTCTTTCCTTCCACCACGTTGGTTCTGGAGATGAAACTTGGGTCTCGGAGCTCGGCAGCAAGCGCCCTTAGCAGCGAGCCATCATTCTGTCAGGCTGCATGTGATTCTCATCTCCCTCAGACAGCTGATCTATCAGAAAAGTGGGAGAGCAAGCACGGGGTCTCAGAAGTCCAGACTGGATTCTCACTAACTGGCCCAATCAAGTTTTCTCAATGGCAGTGGGTGTGAAATCCAGACACTCGAGTAGCGGAGCAGCAGAGGCAGAGACACAAAAACAAGCCTTGGACTGGCCCACGAGTAAACAGGAATAGGCAGAGACAGAAAAGGAGATCAAAATAGAGTGGTCAGTGACTGAAAAGGGGGTCTGTGATCCCACATAGAATACAGGGGTGGTCGTAAGCCATGAGGCAACAGATGCCACGGGAGTGACAATTCAGGGGTGGTCATAAGCCACGAGGCAACAGATGCCACAGGAGTAACAGTAGCACCTGCAGAAACAGCTGCAATTATAACAACATTAACAAAAGGCATAATGGTAAAAGTAAATACACAGCAATTTTCAATCTCTTCACATATTAACATGATTTCGGCAATGCCTGTCTTATTTCCTAAACAGGTAAACTAAGCTGCAGACAGCTCACGTTTTTTCCTGAGGTACAAAATGACGTCATAACCTGATTGCATCTAGTTTGGTGCTGGCGCCCGCAGAGAGAAAGGCTGTGGCATAGAAGATGGGTACAGAGGAGCTGGGGAAGCTTGCACCATGCTCCAGTTCCCGTGAGCCTTGGAGGCTCAGGACCTTCCTACGGTTCTCTCACCCCTCCGGTTGTCTCACTCCCTGGGCTCTATCAGCTGGGATGATCTGAAGTCCTGTAAAGAGCATCTCTGACCCACGTCTCTAACGAGGCGAGCATGTGGGAGTGTTTCGCGTTTCCCAAGAGCCACGGACTGGACAGAGCCCAGTATTTCTATTCTGAAGTGATGGGAAAATTCTTAAGACACTGGTGACCAAGGCCTTTGGTTTCTAATCTTGTGTCCTGGTGACATTGTTTTGGGTCTGTCTTACTCTGTTTTGGGGTCTGTTTTGTAGGACACTATAGGAGTTCAGAGTGTGAACCACAACAAGTAATTATCAGTGCATATTAATTAACTGTCATTATATTAATTACATGGCCCTGCTCCACCTCAGTCTTTCCCTCAGCGACTGGAGCAAAGGAACTGTGATTACAGGCCCAGTGAACAAAGACCAAGGGAAAAGGAGCCTAGATGTCATTTTATCTTTTCCCATAACCTCCCACATCAGCAGCCGGGTCACTGAGGGTCTCGAAGGTGTTGAGATTAGAGTGTTCTAATTAGAGTGAGAACAAACTCCCAGCATATCTTACTAAGCTACATTTTTTTTTACTACAATAAAACTCTCTCCAACAACCTTGTTTTGCTTTTACGAAGTACATTTAGGAGAGGGACCACGGAGAAAATGCTGCTTTCTTAGAAAGCTATTTGCAATGTTCTGCGCTTTCCTGTCAATCAAAGGATGTAAGTCCTTCCTCCTGTGAGGTAGGAAAGGACTTGAGGGTAGCTTAGCCCATCCTGAGAGAGTCTGAATTGCTAGGAGGTTGCAAAGAACCTCCATGAAATCAGCTAAAATGCCGGGGAAGGTTTAGTTAAACCTTTATGTCTTACACCAAAAATTATTTCCATGTCATCTTACCCTCTAGAAAGAATCTGTGTTGGCTATCTCATTCTAATATCCAACCCACTGGCTTCTAAACATTTTTAGAAAACAATAAATATTAATTTTCCTTGTCCAAAATGCCACTCAGAGCCCCCCACCCCCACTCTCCTCACGTCCTTAGGCATAGTCGTTTTCCGAGCTCGGCTTTATTTGTCCTGCCCTATTTTAAGCCCCAGAGCTGTGTTTGGTTCTCTTCTAAAGCTTTATTTATTTATAGAATAAAGGAGTCATATGTGTGGAAATAATAACACCTTTGTCAGAAAGCGCCGGGATCCAAAGCCCACTTTAAGTGGAGCATACTTCCTGTGTGGTAGGCAAAAGCCAGAGAGGAGGAGGAGAAATCGCTGCTTCCCCTGCACCAGAGACCCCCCGACAAGAAGTGAGCACCTCAGGAAGCATTGGCTCTGTTTTTGACCCAGCAGAATCACTCAGCCCCACCTTTCCCTACCCTTGGACCCCATCTCACCCACCCTCCCACATCCTACTAACCAAGGGCTCCCTGTCCATTCTTCCTTGGGATCCTGGGACTCGACCCAGGCGAGACAATTCATGGGAAACTTTGAATAGCCTGCTTGGTCACCTTTTCATGTTCTCTGATGGCTTATCTACAATCTTATTTAACCAACCCTGAAAGTAAGTGGCATCATTTACCACCACTTTCGAGATGATGCAACTGAGGCCTCGGAGCACAACCAGCTTTGTGGGCAGGTGAAGTGTGCAGCCAGCTGGGAACGCCACCACCCAGCGGCTTAGAGGGCTTCCCACGTGGGGTGATAGTCTGCAATGCTGTCTTAACATTTGTGCGCTGACCTGGAACGTATGATGTAGCCTGAGTTGGCCTCAAACTCTAAGCAATTCTTGGGCTTAGAGTTCTGCAGTGCTGGAATTATGATTATAAGCCACCGCACCTGCTTGTCTTGAAACTCCTAATAGCTTTTTAACAAGAAGCGCCACACTGAAGCCTGCAAGTCATGTCATTCATCCTGCCTAGAAGGGTTGGGTGACTTTCCCCAGGTCACCCAACCACGTACTCTGCCAGGGCCCAGTACACTTCACTGAGTGGATGTTACACAACGGAATTCGTTTCTCACCTATCTAGGGACTTGAAACCCACGGTCAAGGAGGTTTAATGTTTTCAGATACCTCCCTGAGTGATCTGCGGCCGGCTGCCCTCTCTATGTGTTTTCACATATTCTTTGGGATTGGGCCCACAATAATGGCCTCATTTTAACACAGTTCCCCCCTTTAAAATCTCCCATCACCAAATACAATCACATTCCAGACGCTAGGGTGAGGGCTTCTAGAGCTGCCGGTAGCAGCCAGTAAGCAGGGAGCCACGAGATTGTCCCTGTGTTTGTTAGCAGTAAACCCCGTGTAAGGAGAAAGCCTTCATCGCCAGAGTAGAAAGGAAGGTACAGAGAGATCTGCTCTTGCCATCTTGATACAAGATACAGGCAAAGCTTGGGTCTCACCATGCAGTGATGGGGACCTCAGGGCCGAATCTACCCTGGGGCATCTACAGCACAACCTACAGACATCGCCGCCTGCGAGGACGCGGAGGACGCCGCTCTACAATTACAGGTTCGCAGGCTGTCTGCCTCTGGAAGACACTGATTCGAGGTGGGGTCGGGGGAGGGGACGACGCTATTACAGTTTTACTCAGGAGCTACACAAGGACACCTCTGTGGACCGAATCCCACAAGCTGTGGTCTAGTGTCTTTATCTCTCGTTCAGCTGGCTCCAAGGCTGCAAGCAGGGAGCAGCGAGGCGTTTGCTGAGGCAGCCGAGGATTAAGGCAGCTCTTCGAAATGATAAGACAGGAAATTCATTTTCTGTCTGGACGTGGACAGGGTTTTAATGCGGGGAGATCTGGCGTCTGGACTGCAGTCTGGGAATGTTCCTGTATGGAGAGGCAAGGAGGGGAAGGATATGGCTTCTTCTTTGGAAGTGTTCTTGAGCGACCGGTGCTTTTCTCACACATGCAGGGGACGGAATGAGTGACAGGGAGATACAGAACACACCGGCCTACCTGGCTCTGACATTTTGGGCAAATCGCTTCAGTTCTTCAGACTTCCATTTCTTTTTAGCTCCCCCTCCCATGCTTCCTAGTTCACTCTGCCATCCAAATTCAGGATCGGGGACGGTAATAAGTGTTCTTCCTTAAAATATTGATTGATTGATTGATTGATTGATTATGTTTGCAGTGTTCTGCCTGCATGTATGCCTGCAGCAGGCACCAGATCTCATTACAGTACAGATAGCTGTGATCCACCATATGGTTGCTGGGAATTGAACTCAGGGCCAGTGCTCTTAACCGCTGAGCCATCTCCCTAGCCCATAAGTGTTCTTTTTTTAAAAAAATATTTATTTATTTATTTATTATGTATACAATATTCTGTCTGTGTGTATGCCTGAAGGCCAGAAGAGAGCACCAGACCCCGTTACAGATGGTTGTGAGCCACCATGTGGTTGCTGGGAATTGAACTCAGGACCTTTGGAAGAGCAGGCAATGTGCTTAACCTCTGAGCCATCTCTCCAGCCCCCATAAGTGTTCTTTATACACAAAAATATGGCATAGAATTTTCATTTATTCTTGCTTCTTAAGTGTTGTAATGTGCTCTTTTGTAATTTACCATTGTGAAAATTTTTTCCTGGGAGCTAGAAGGTTGGGTCAGCATTTCAAAGTACATACTGCTCTTGCAGGAGACCTGGGTTAATTTCCCAGAACCCACAAACACCTGTTAACTTTGGTTCTGTGAATCTGTTGCCCTCTTCTGGCCTCCATGGGTACTGCATGTATGAGGCACATCTACACATACACGCAGGCAATCACTCATACACGTAATTTTCAAAATTTCTTTTACAATTAAAAAAAATCATGCTGTAGTGGGGGAAAACAGACTACATATTCTTTGATCCATAAATGTCACCAATGAGGAACAGGTGGGTTTTGTTCACTTCAAGAGATAATGCCCTGAAAAGGATTCAATACCATTTAGCTAAATAAATAAATATAAATACCATTTTTTAAAATATTTATTTATTTAAAATATTTATTATGTATACAATATTCTGTCTGTGTGTATGCCTGCAGGGCAGAAGAGGGCACCAGACCTCATTATAGATGGTTGTGAGCCACCATGTGGTTGCTGGGAATTGAACTCAGGACCTTTGGAAGAGCAGGCAATGCTCTTAACCACTGAGCTATCTCTCCAGTCCTATAAATACCATTTTAGTGTAGCTAAAAATGCATACTCTGAATCCAATCATGCAGAATCACCAAGCAAGCTCAAATGGAGGGGCATTCTATAAATAACTAGGTCACTCTTAAAACATCAGAGGCACAGAAACGATTGAAGAAGTTAGACACACCACTCAGATGGAAAGAGCATTGCATCTACATTCAGACTGTGCAAACTGAAAGAACTTAAAAGACAGGACAAGGCTATAGCACATGGGAACCTGATACTGAACTTGATCCTATATGGAAGAAAATCCTATACAGGGCAGACAATTGATCAAATGATATGGATAGTAGAGGAATGTGTTGATACCAAACTTCCTGTTTCATAATTATACAAAATATCTTTGCTCCTAGGGTATGCATATTTCAACTATAATGGGAAGGAAGGTGGGACATATGCAGAGTTTCAAATGAATAAAATAAGTCTACTGAGAAACACAAATGAAGAGATAAAATGTGGCAGACCATATATGTAAATTCCTCATTTTATTTTTTGAAAACTTTCTGTTTGATATTGATTTAAAAAGAAACAAAAGTATGTGCATGTGAGCGCGGTGCCCACAGAGAGGGGAAGAGGGCAGCAGATTCCCCTGGAGCAGGAGTTCCAGATGGATGTGAGCTGCCTGATGGGTAATGGGCACCAAGCCCACGCCCTTGACCAGAACAGCAAGAGCTGTGAACCGCTAAGCTACCTCCCAACCCCTCAAGATGAGAAGCTTTGAGAAATAGCACGTCTATTGCATACAATTTTCTGATGGAGAAAGAAATCAGTTGGAGTCCCACCATGTGGGGCTACTGTAAACTGCCCCGTCTCTGCCCCTCTTTATGTCTCTGCAAAAAGAAAAAGAAACAGAAAACGGGACACTAACGGCTGACTTCCTTGACATTAGCTGGCCGTTTATTTTCCCAGGGGTCTTAGAGTGCCTGGGAACTAGGACTTCCATGTGAGTGTGGGGGTGGTACTCAGAAGGGAACGATAAAGAGGATGTTGGGAATGGGGTTGGGACGATGGACACCTTGAAGCATGATGTCAATAGCAGTGCAGGCGTCAGGTGATCTCCTGACAGTTATTGCCGGTGTCTGGGTGACCCTTCAGAAACATGCCCTGCCTTGGTCATGCGGACTATTCCCACAGAAGGGGACTGTACCAGCTATTTTTCTCATTGCTGTAACCAAATACCTGAGGGGAAAGGGAGGAAGGATTTGTGTTGGCTTACAGTTTGAGGGGATACAGTCCATCAAGGTGTGGAAGGTGTGGCAGCCAGAACAAAAAGCGATTGGTCACAGCCAGGAAACAGAAGGAGGTAAACACTGGCGCTCAGCTCACTTCCCGCCCCCCTTTTATTCCGTTTAGGTTGCAGTCCCTCGGATGGTGCCACCTGCATTTGTGATGGGTCTTTCCCTCAAGTCTTCCCCTCGGCAACACTCCCACAGACACACCCAGAGGTGCACTCAGTCTCCTCCGTGTGGCTGACACTGTAGATCCATCTCAGAGGGACCCAGGGTGAGGCAGCTCCTTCACCAAGAGCAAGGAGGGGTCAAGTCAACACTCTTGGTAACCGGGCGGGGCACTGCCAGGACCTTCCTCCACAGGGAGAGATTAGAGGACTCCACCCCACACACAACTGGAGGCAGAGCATGACCGTCACCTAACTTTGCATCCAAGTTGAAATCTCTTAACACTACAGCACACTTCCACCGCTCAGAGAGCATGACACACAGAGACTGTGAAGACTCAGCTCTCCTCATAATCATACAGTGACTCAGACATTTTTAGCTAACAGTGTAGAGCATTTCTAGCCTCAGTAGACCATGACATTAAAGGCTCTGAAATAAGACCCAACCCAACCAGCCAAGGTCAGCTAACTGCCCTGCCCCCTGCCCCCTGCCCCACGCCCCCTGCCCCACGCCCCCTGCCCTATGCCCCCAGTCACTCTCAATGTTACCACACTTCCGTTTTCCTCTCTCCACATAAGTAAATGTTCTGGAAGTCAGCTGTCTGGGGTGAGACTCATGCAGACAAACTGAAAGTAAAGAATACCACTTGCATTTGTTCCCAGGGAACAAAATTCTCAGCTTTGTCAAAACCCCAAGAAAAGCCCATCGTAGAAGTTACTGAAATGCTAACTTATCTTTTAAGACAATCTTCTTAAAACAGTACTTTGATATTTGTGCTATATGATCATCACAAGACTGTGAGCTACTTAACCTCAAAACTTCCCTTTAGGACTTACAAGAGAATCATCTGATATCGTATCCAGTAGTAAGAATGGACCTGAGAATTATAAAATACCACACCGGCTTCTGTCTACAATCTGGTCTGAACAGGCCCTTTATCTGTAAACAAGCTTTTACCCATAACTTTAAAAAATATATCACAACACCCTGTGATTGCTCACTGTTCCCAAATGTCTTGACACTTGGTGTGTGTCCTGGGAATTCCCTCTAGCTCCCACTAGCCCCCTCCAACCTCCCCAAGAAGTTAGTTGCTTCCTGCTTAGCTTTGTGAGCCTCATGACTAATCTGTAATCCAGTTAGCTTTTGTCTGTAACAGCATGGTAGCAATTTAAACCCTGGATCATAAGAGTTGTCTGGGGAATTTGTTAAAATGGGGACTTTGAAGGTTCAAGACTTTTGGAGGCAGAGCTAAATAAATGTGAAACCAAATGATTCTATCTGCAATTCTGTTGATAGCTAGTTCCAGCACAAACCAACTGCATTTACAACAACCAACAAGGGTCTATGGCCATGGAATACCAGCATGAGAGTGATATTTGGGGCTTTGAGACAGTTCAGGTGGTAAAAGCATCTGTCACACCACATGCCTGATAACCTGAGTGTGATTCCCAGAATCCACAAAATACTGGATGTGGGGTGCACATCTGTAACCCTGCACTCCTTCATCAAGATGGGTAATGGAAGCAGGGGAATGGCCAGAGGCGTGCAGGCCGGCTACCAGCTAGCTCTCAGGACACACAGCAGCAGAAACCATGAGAAATACTGCATCAACAAGTGGAAGAGAAACAACTCCCAAAGTCACCCTCTGACCTTCACATGCATGCTGCAGCATGTGCATGCTCACACATGCACACATGCACACACATGCACACATACACACACATGCTCACACATGCACACATACACACATAAACACATGCACACATACACACATGCACACATGCACACACGTGCACACATGCACACACATGCACACATACACACATGCACACATACACACACATACACACACAATATATACTCTCATATGATGTGGGAGAGTCTTCTATTTGTGTTGATTTCATTCATTAATAAAGAAACTGCCTTGGCCAGCCCTTAGGTGGGTGGAGTAGACAGAACAGGAAGAAGGAAGTGAGGTAGATGGCTCAGTCAGATGCCACACCTCTCCTAAGTGAGACAGACCACCGTGCCTCTCCTGAGAGAGATGCCAGACGCAATGAAGCTCCAGCCCAAGATGGATGTACGCTAGAAACTTCCTGGTAAGGCACCACTTTGTGGTGCTACACAGATTATTAGATATGGGTTAGTCAAGATGTGAGTAAGAGGCTGAAACTAATGGGTCAGGCAGTGTTTAAATGAATACAATTTGTGTGTTGTTATTTCGGGGCATAAGCTAGCAGGTGGCCGGGAGCTGGGCAACGGGAACGCAGCCCGCAGCTCATCACTACAGAATGGCGCCCAACGTGCCCTGTAACAACCCACTGCAGTTACAATTCTACCAGGCTTGCACAGCTCAGTTAAAAACAAAGCAGTTCCACATTACCTGTGTCCAGAGATAAAACATCTAACTTCCCTACCTCACTCAGAATTCTTTTGATTGTAAACAACAGAACTAGATCTGGCTGGTTTAAGCAAAAAAATATAATGGACTTGCACGTGCACACACACACACAAATTCCACACATCTCAATTCTTTGCATAAATTTTCTTAAAATTCTCAGAGACATCTGACATAATACACTGGCACCTCATTGTGCGCGTGTGTATGTGTGTGTGTGTGTGTGTGTGTGTGCACTGTGTGTACGTGTGTGTGCATGTGTGTTCATGTGTATGTATGTATATGTGTGTATGTGTGTGCGTATGTGTGTGCATATGTGTGTGTGCGTGTGTCTAAGCATGTCTGCATGCAAGCATGTATGTATGTGTTCATGGTTATGCTCATGAGTGTGAATGCCTGTGTATGCTGCCTCGCAGAAAGGCAGGGGCAGTGTCAGAGGGCCTTAGTATCCATCTTTGCTAAGAAAAGATGGATCTTTCAAAGGTTGTCAAGGGAAAGGATAAACACTGAGAAAATCAAGATGTGTCTGCTACTGCCCTGGAGCCCCAGCCCACAGAGCCGGTAGGTTCTGAGTTTAACTAATGAAATCCTTCTGACTTTTTCTGTGATCAACTGAATATTATATAATAACAAAATCCTTTAAAACACTGGATGGCATCTTTTGAAAATAAGCTAACCACTATAAGAACATGTAAAATTTATTGGAGAGGAAGAGAGCTGGCATCAGTAACTTTGGGGTCTTTAGGATGGTAACAAGTCCTCTGCTTCCAGATTCAGGAAGGGCGCCATCATCTCCCGGAGTTCCCACATGGTGCGGCGCCCAAGCACACTGGGCAGCACCCTTTCGAAGAGAAACGTGGCATCCACAAACAGTATGTAACATGACAGACCAGTGATGGTGACCACGTAGACCATGATGAAGAGCTTCAGTGCCTGCTTCCTACGGCAAAGAAGACACATGTGTTCAGACGCATTGAAGGTGCGGACCTGCCATTCCCTCTGCTCCACCCTGGGGCAGGGATGGGGGTTGTCTCTGTCCTATGACCGCAATCTGTAAAAAGAGGAAGCTGCGCATGCGCCCATACGATCTCGTTTGGTCGCTTTTGCTTTTTGTGTTAATGTTGGAGCCACATTCGTCTGTTTGATACTATAGGATCGCTGATTTTGATTGACTTTTAAAGATGTATTAATTTTCTATCAACTGCAGCATTTATTTTCAGTGGTGCACAGTCACCAAGTACATGACATCATACTTAGTGGCATGTAAAATTATACTGTGCACTGCACACTAGAGTGGGTATAAAACAGCTTCTTACTGTGTCCACTGTGTCCCAATTTGCATTCCTCTAATGGACATTTCCATTGCATGTGTCTTCATGTGGTTGCCGGCCAAATGGGCACCTCCTCTGGCAAAATGTCTAAGCCCTTTACCTGTTTTAAAATCTGGGCTGTATTTCTTCCTGGCATTATAGAAATTCTTTATATGCCATGGATACTAAATTCTTAATTCTCATAATTCTGGAAAAGTTATATATACATATACACATACATATGTACATGTATGATGTAGGATTCCCCTCTGTATGCTGTGAATATCATTGGTTAATAAAGAAAACTGCTTTGGACCTATAGCAGGGCAGAATAGAGCTAGGTGGGGAAAACTAAACTGAATGCTGGGAGAAAGAAGGCAGAGTTAGAGAGAAGCCATGGAGCCCCACCAAAGGCAGACTTCAGAACTTTACCTGGTAAGCCACAGCCTCATGGTGATACACAGATTAATGGAGATGTGTTAAGTTCATATGTAAGAGCTAGCCAATAAGAAGTTAGAGCTAATAGGCCAAGCAGTGATTTAATTAATACAGTTTCTGTGTGGCTGTTTTGGGTCTGAGGTGCCGGGTGGCTGGGAAACAAACAAGCGAGCTTCCACAAAGAATTGGCGTGCCAACGTGGTCAACTAAATCCATGTAAAACTTGAGAAAGCTTAAAAAGTAATTCTAGACACAAAAGAAAACGGAGTTAATCATTTTCTCGGATGGTCTCTGTTTGCTAGAAGCAAGCTGAGGCACGATTCTTTTAAGAGGTTTCCTGACTCAGTGGTAGCAAAAAATAAATAAATAAATAAAACTGTGCAGTTTCAAAATGGCAGCTTCCTGGTTCACCAGAACGAGCGGCTCTGACTCTTTCAGGTGGTCCGGGTATGGGACATTTAAATGGGGTTTGGGAGCAGAGTGTTACAACTTGCTTAATGGCAGCATAGATCTGCTGCAACCCGACCCTGGATCTGGGGTGGAGAGAATGGCTCTCAGAGGCAGTGAACAGACCTCCTCCCACATGTTGGGCTGGGTGGAGCCAAAAGGCCAAGCAGCCTTAGTCATAGTAATGCTGCTTAGCTTTCTAAGACACACTTCTGGTCAGAAAAGGATTAGAGATACCCAATAAAGACAGATTCAGATGAAAAAGACCTCTAAATGAGACATGCTGTGTTTAAGAAATGTACATAGGCTTGGGAGAGAGGGAAAAAAAGTATAGGTAGTTACAAAAGAAAGTAAACAGTTTTTAAAAATAAAATCTTTAAAGAGACAGAAAACAGACAGTCATAGATTAAAGGAGTAAAGATAATAAAATAAATATTAAACTTGTAACAAAAGTAACAAAGAAACATAAGCCACATAAATATGGAATATACACAGAGAGTCTGGATTATGAATATTATTATGTTTTCTTTGAATTTTTTGACTGTTAAAGAGCTACATAACAAGAGACATTTCATTGTATGTTCAACGAACATAAAGGTATCTTGATTCCAAAATTTGAGTCTAAGGATATGTTGCTTGGAAAAGAGGTTCTTCTTTTGTTTCCACAGAAGATGAGAACCTGTGGATTAATTCCAGACTAATGTGGTTTGATGAACCAAACCCCCTGAAACATTGCCGTGAACACCTCCGAAAATACTTCACCCAACAAAAAGCAGGAAGCAGTTTGGAAAGAACTATGCCCAAATTCCCAAATATTTTTATAAGTGTTTGTCTACATTTAGAGGGGTATGCTATAGAGATTTGCATTGTTATGGGTCTTTGTTTATTGATACAAACTTAAGGTCAGTTTTGTTATATGTGTATTTTTGCTCTTGTTTAAAATATTGTGTTTGTGCAGCTCATTTAAAATGTAATGTATAATTAAGAAATACAGGTTAATAGAGAGTCATCTATAATAGTCAAGCTTGTAGTCTTGTTAGTTAGGTTTTCCAGATGTACAGAGATGTATTTCAGTTAGATAGGCATTCTTCAAATCTTTCAAAGACTACAGAATATGGCATTTAAAAATGTTTTAAGAACTTAAGACTTTTCACGACAATGAGACACATCTGCTCCTGGCAAGACCAATTACTTCAAGTGAATGATGGGCATTGAAAAGGCTCATCATGGAGTTTGTTAGACATTTGGGCAAGAACTGTTTTTGCCTGGACTGCTTGATGTTATGCTGTATGCAGGACCCACAGAGAGAGGACTGCTGAACTTGCATAAAGGTGAGACGGTCCTTTAGGATTCCTGCTTCATGAAAGAGTCTGCCAGACATTCTGCAGGACACAAAGGAAAGTGACTATAAAAAGACAACAGAGGCAGAACCAGGTTTCTTTACAACAGCTCTGCAGTGTATCAGCCCTAACGCCGACCTCTACGCACACCAGCAGCTTTGGTGGTGAGTTTTCCCCTTCCAGCCCCCAATCACAGCCCTTCATGGCTACAGTTGAGCCCTTTGCTGACATTTATCTCTGGTTGCTTTCCATAGCTAAATATGTGACTGGACAACCCAGGGTTGGTCCTCCCACGCTAGCACTGCACACGCTATGCAGTGGATTCCATTTGTGGCCCAGGGTCCCTTGGATTTTTCTTTCTTCTTTCTTTTTCTTTTCTTTTGGACCACTTATAAGTGACCGTTCAGAGTGACCTCTAGCCTCTGGCTTCTGAGTCGCCTGAACCGGAGCCAGTGAGGCTTTAACACCCTGCCTGTAGAGAAGAGACGTCTTCCTGTAGGCTTTGCCGTGTGCTGCCGCTGTTTCACACCCAGCCTATATAGAGAGGACGCTCTTCTACAGGCCCTGTGGTGTTTTCGCGAGTTTTCATGTTTCAGCTATGGTTTAAACCCTCAAACTATCAGTCACCCGCCTGTAAATGCTACACCAGCGTCCCACCAGATCTGCTTTTCCTCAAACTGTCCCTGCCACCACTACTGCTGCCAACAAGATCGGTCGGATCCAGGAGGGAGCTGTTTTCAATTCCAGCTTTTGCTCCTTGCCACGGCTTGTGGTGAGGCAGCTCGGATACAGGGAGGATCACAACTCTAGGTCTCTCTCGTGAAAACTCCCATGGCTCATAAAAATGAGGCTTTTCCATGCAACATGTGATGTGGCCATTTTGACTGAGGTCAGGTAACCAAGTCCTGCCATCTTTACTGAGGTATTCCTTTCCTGGTCCCCCGGTGCTGACTCTGTTGCATGTGTGCTTTGTGCAGTGGCATGCCTTTGGTAGGGCCCAGCAAAGCATCCACTTCACCAAATTTCTGTTCACTCGTGTGTGTGTGTGTGTGTGTGTACATACATGTAACTTAAATACAGTTATGTTTACTGTTAATGTTATAATTGTCTGTTCATTGTATCTCGTTCCAGACTACAAATCTCATGTTTTAAACTGGTATGTACTTTTAAGTCTCTTACAAAAATACTTTATATTTAATCCAGCCCTGCTTTACCTCTTGAGAGCCAGTACAGTCAAGCTCGGACCCAGTTCTCCAGGCAGATTCTGTACTGTAGTTACACCTGATAAGCAGCCCTCAACTGCTCAGGGATCTGGAGAATATGGCATTTAAATATTTAATTATTAGAAACTTTTCATAACAAAAAGAGACAGGTTGGCTCCTAGCAGCAGCACTCTACTTCCTCCAAAGACAGAAGACAAATGGGCACAGAACAACGGCCATCTGCAATTTACTTCAGCTGCCAAGCGCTGACCACTGGGAAAAACTGCCTCTCATCTAAACTGAAGATCTCCTGACGTGGACAGAACCGTTGGAATCAACAGCCTAGCTGCTCAGGTCAAGGTAGGTTTGTCTTCCTACAGATTTCTTAGCCCACGGGATCTTCTAGAGCCTGACAAGCCCTGCGCTAAACAGCAAATGGCAAATTCAACTCTCGGCAACCATGGAGGACCCTGAGGAGGGGCTCTAGGTGCCAACAAAGTAAGTTCTCTGTCATTTTAAAAATCAATAACTCAAGTAAAATTTTATCCTTCTCAAAAATCTCCGATGCAGTTTGACAGCTGAGAGGTTTTGTCAGTTTAAAAGGACAACCTCACCAAACAAATTTCAGTAAAATACAAATACAAGTTATTAAGGCATGTACCTACAAGTACATGAGGACAAGTGCACGCTATCAAATTTCTCTCTTGTGCTGCCTTCCATAGTCTTAAAGATACTTTTCATTATGCAAAAAAAATCTGTCACAGCCATTCTGATATAAACTTATGTTTTCACAAACCCAGAAAGTTCTTGTGAGTTCCAGGGAGCCAAATTAAAGGATCCACCTTAAACAGTCAGATACACCCCTCTCAATTCCCTGGTCCTATTTTTTGTCCTAAAGTTAACTTTGTCCTCTAATCTGCCAATACCTTAAAGAGACACCAGACATTTCCATACCACAAACACTGGACAGGAGCAAAGAGACCAGCTACCCCAGGATGTGACCATCACCCAGCTTTTTCAGGTCCCCCCCCAAGATGGCACCCACAAATAAGCAGGAAGCAGTCTTGAGAATCCGCTGTCCCAATTCCTTTAACCTGTTGTGTCTAACCTCCCACTTTTTTATTATAAAAAATAAAAAAGAGAGATGGGAATGTAATGGCCTGGCTTCTCCCTTTAAGAGACAGGCCCCGCCCACTCCCTCCCCTGTTCACTGAGGCAAGCAGATCTTTCTTCTGCTTCCAGCCTGAGTCCTTTCTCTTTCCGAAGAGGCAGCTTCTGCCTCTCTCCCTTCTCCCTGCTTCTCTCTGTTTCTCTTTCTTTCTTTGCTCTTCTCCCTTCTCCCCTTCCCCTCTTTTCCTTTCCCCTCCATAACCCACTAAATAAATGCCCACTTTCCCTGCATGGTGTGCCTAATAGGCCTCTGTCTCTCACCCGCCGCAGCTGCGGGTCCTTGTGGGACTGGGGCTGCCCTGCTGCTCCCTGTCTGGGACAGGGTGCCTTCGTGGCCTACCCTGGTCTCCTAACCGCTGCCCACTGCCACCACTCGGGGACCTGTAGGGTTTTACTTTTACCATTTGCCTGTGTATCACATCTGTCTCCCCTCTATCTAGTGGCTGTACTTTGTCCCTCAGGGACAAATAAACACCCCTGCCTGCTCCCCCTTGCCCTCTTCCCCTTCTCCCTCATCCTCTGTCTCCTGTACCACTGCATCCTAGCCCATTCTAACACAGACCTCCCCTTTCCGCCTCTTAAAAACGACCCCTGCACGGTTATTTGTGGCTGTTTTTCTGCCTGAGTCTGAAAGCAGCCACTTGAACTTTTCTTCCCTGCTTTATTAAGGATCTCTCTGTGAAAACGGGTGTTTGGGTGTGGTTTGTGCCTAATCTGGGGTCTGGGAGGAAGCCCCCGCCATGCAGGGGTCTCCTTCAAACACAACAACTAGAAACGGCTCCAGAAAGCAGGTTACTGAGGGTTCTGTCTGAGTGGGTGACTGGGAATGAAGGGCGGGAGGTCTTTTCTCAAAGAAAGGACTATTTCTCCAAGATGTTGTGTCGGCTCTATAAGAGGATCCAAGGACTCCGGAACTGGGTGAGGATGGTGGTCCACACCCCCAATCCCAGCACTGAGCCCCAGACGATCTTGTCGAGGCCATCCTGAGCAACATGGGGAGACCCTGTCTCAAAAGAGAAGTTTCGACATTTTCCGCGAGTATGTCTCCAGTATTGCATAAGGAAGAGGTTCCCCAGCATATACCCAGAGAACGCCATCCCCAGGGCTACCTGCATAACCATGTTTGTTGTTAGGCTAGTTGCAGTCGCAAGGAAACGGAGCCAACATAGATGCCCATCGACAGATAAATGGGAAATGAAAGCGTGGTGCATATATGCACTGTGGAATACTGTTCAGCTGTCAAGAAAAAAAGAAATCGCCGGGCGGTGGTGGCGCACGCCTTTAATCCCAGCACTCGGGAGGCAGAGGCAGGCGGATCTCTGTGAGTTCGAGGCCAGCCTGGTCTACAAGAGCTAGTTCCAGGACAGGCTCTAAAGAAGCTGCAGAGAAACCCTGTCTCGAAAAACCAAAAAAAAAAACAAAAGAAATCACAAACTTCTCAGGAAAGTGGATGAACTGAGAATATATGCCATTATCACGGTCAAGCAATCTTACAAAGAAAGGAAATGTTTTCTCTCTTCTGCCGATCCCAGCCTGCAATGCATACATGTTGATGTGTAAACATCAGCAAGTGTGGGGACTGTACAGCATTCAGACAGGATCCTAGAGAAGGGTAGTGCTGTGTGGAAGGAAGGACGAATGGCAGGTAAAAGACAGGACTCATGAGAGAAGCTACCAAGTTCATTTCTTTTCTGGTTTCGATTCAGTCATAAGTGTTTTTCTTTTTTCTTTTTTTTTTGTGGTAAGTGAATAAAAATGTAGTTGATGTGATGTGTAAAACCCTAAGCCCCCCAGCTTAAGAGCCCATAGCCTCAGAGGGCCCTCTCGACTGCACAGGAACTCACTGAGACCAGGTCTGGGACTGGTCAAGTGTTTGTTTGAATGGCCACCTTAATCTGGCTGTGTGAAAGTTTTATCTGTGAATTCTTATCAATACAGTGATTTTGGTTTTTTAAGGGAAGGTGAGGGGGAGCGATCTTGTCAAGAAAAACCAACGCTGTCAAATCTGCTTCGTCAAAGTTTCCTTTGGTGGAGGTGGTGACCAGAGCCCGTGAATTCCATTCTTTAGCACAGAGGAGCTGGGGACATGGCTCGGTGGACCTAGGTTCAGTCCCCAGCACCCACGGGATGGTTCGCAACATCCGTAACTCCGGTCCTAGGCATCCAGGATCATTCTGACCTCCCTAGGTGCCAGGCATTTGTATGGTGTGTGCACACACATGCAAGCAAACACCCAAACACACAAAATAAAGGAAATAAACCAAAAACCTTTTAATTTTTAAAAAAGAACATAGATAGATGTACTGGGGTGTTTCTTGGTGATAGAACACTTGCCTAGCCTATGTGAGGGCCTAAGTTCTGTTCCCTGTGCTGCACACATCTAAAAAGATTTGGAAAGGTATTGTGTACAGGTAAAACAAGTATTACATATAGGCAGGGTTATCTAAAGTAATCAGAAAGCTATCTATGCCTATATACTTTTATTTTCTTTTTTCTTTTTGGTTTTTCAAGACAGGGTTACTCTGTGTTAACAGTTCTAGCTGTCCTGGAACTCGCTTTGTAGACCAGGCTCGCCTCAAACTCGCAGAGATCTGCCTGCTTCTGCCTCAAGAGTGCTGGTATTAAGGTGCATGCCACCACTGCATGGCTTGCCTGTATATACTTCTTAATACAGGGGATGTATAGCTAAAACAAGGAAAATTCTATGACTTCAATTAACACACAAAATTTACAAAAGAAAATAACATGAATTATTCAACACTTGAAGATGTGCAGTGGGCCTTAGAATAGTTCATATGTTGAGAAGCTAGACATACGCTCACACACACACACACACACACACATGCACATGCAGGCACTCAAACATGCAGGCACACATGCGTGCACCTGGTCTCGCGATGTAGACCAGTCTGGCCTGGAACTCAGAGGTCTACCTGCCTCTGCCCCCGCAGTGCTGTAATTAACGCACTCCTGATGACGCTGGATAAGCTCGTCCAGCCCACGCCAGCCCCTGGTCTTACTCACCACACCACACTGTAGGGAGCAGAGTGTGGCCCTGAAGGGGTCGGAGAAGCCTCGGGAAGCAGGGGCTCTGGTTGCTCTGTATCCAAGTCTTCAGAGCTTTGGGAGTCTGTCTCCCTTCTCTGTGTGTGGTATACCTCCAGCTTAGTGTAAAGGGCGTTCATTTCCTTATAAAAGCTCTGCGGGGGGGGGGGGGGGGGGGGGGTTAAAGAGCAATCAACTATCTTTATAAATTCTCATTGTCTCCCAGTCTCATCCCAGTTGTCATCCGGCAACAGAGAACGACTTTCCCTCCGTGACACCCCAGGTGGCCAATGGCAAGGCACACTCAGTGACTCACGTGCAGTTGGGGGAGAGAGGGGAAACCCACGTGCTAACTTTTAACTACTGGAATGACACCCCTGTGCTGGATCTGTGTATTCAGGCTGGCCATCCATGCCACACCTAGGGTGGGTGCCCACCGGGCTCTCTGCTAGGACACAGACTAGATAGGCGTGTGCGGTCACCTACAGGAGCGTGCACAAGGCTTGTGAAACAAAACACACGACTAAATGCCCATGTGCATTAGTGTGAGAGGCATGCTCAGGAGTGTGGCTGAGGCTTGGTGGGGTCAGGACTGGGGTACCCAGTGTACCCAGTGATGCTGATGAGCCAGCATGCTGAGTAGGAGGGTGGTAGCCCATCTGTCTGTCACACGTTCAAGTTTCTCCCCACGTCTAAGGTGTCAGGGAAGAAATTCAAAGATGAACTCATGTCTCTGCATGTGAGAGACAGGGGAGACCTGGGGAAGAGATGTCATCTGCACTAAGCCTTGCAGAATGCAGATCGCGTGGACGTGGAGGAAAGCTCCAGATGACTAAGGGACGAGAAGCAGAGGAGGCAGAGACACCAGAAACCGGCAGGGTTCTTTTGGCCCAAGGCAGAAGCCTGAGGGATGGAAACGCAGACGTGTGACCAGAGACCAGAATAAGGTGCAGTTTAGCCTGGGAAAGAACTGCCAGGTTTAGCCGGAACCCAACTGAGCTGCTTGGATGGGACTCGGGGCATCTCACCTCTATCCGTTCAATTAGTTTCTCCTTTAACTCACGGGCTTCATTGCAAGTGTCAACCTAAAACGATATTCACAGATCTGAGAACACTGGCAAGCGTGTCTTCCTGGTTTAGATAATACAATCTCTAGCTTTGTACCACATACAAAGTGACCGTACTGAGATATTCGTGTTTGTTCAGTGACACAGCTCCCTTGGCAGTGGATTTCTGGGTCTGAGGATGCAGCGCAGTGGTGGGTGGGGCACTTGCCTACCACAGGCAGGACCCTGCGCTCCCTCACAAGTCAGATTATGAGCTGCGTATTGCAAGAAGAATAGCTAAGACCAACATGGGTGATGTTTCAGTCCTTTGTAAGTATCAGTTCCCAGGATAGTGGTGCTTGCCTTTAATCCCAGCACACACAGAGAGAGGCAGGCGAATCTCTGCAAATTCAAGGCCAGCCAGGGCTGATGTGGGATGTCCTTTTGTATTGCTTTTATTGGTTGATGAATAAAGCTGTTTCTGCCAATGGCTTAGCAAAGTAAAGTTAGGCAGGAAATATGAAGAGAGAGAGAGAGAGAGAGAGAGAGAAGGTGGAGTCAGAGAGATGCTATGTAGCTGCCAATGGAGACAGACGCCACTGCAACCTTCACCTGTAAGCTACTGCCTCGTGGTGATACATAGATGAATAGAAATGGGTTAATTTAAGATGTAAGAGCTAGCTAAAAATATGCCTGAGTCATTGGCCAAACAGTGCTATAATTAATATAGTTTCTGTGTGATTATTCGGGTCTGAGCAGTTGGGAAATGGACGAGCAGTCTCCAGTTACACAGGGCTGTGTAGTGAGAGTCTGTTTCAAAAAAAAAGCGCTGAGAAGTTGGCTTAGTTGAAGCCCTTGCCTTGCAAGCATGAGGGTAAAAGCTCAGATGCCTGGAATCCAAGTGGCAGCTGTGACAGGCATGGGAGCTGCCTGAGAGGCAGAGACAGGAGCATCTCAGAGCAAACCGGTTAGCTAGACTAGCCAGAACTAGAGCACTCTGGACCAGCGAGAGACCCCGTCTCAAAATAAAATGGAGAGCAATTGAGAAAAATGCCTGATATCAACTTCATGCCTCTTGCACACGCATACACACACACACACACACACACACACACACACACACTGGCACCAGCACACACACCTGTGTCCACACAGATATATATGCACACAGCACACACATACACGTCTAAATAAAAGTATAAGTTTACACAACAGCCTCTAGTCAGCCATTCTTTCTGTTTGTTACACCGTTTATTCCTCTTAAAAGTCTAGTACTGGAGAGAGGGCTCAGCAGTGAAGGGCACAGGATGCTGCTGCAGAGGAGCCGGGTTCAGTTCTCAGCACCCTCATGCTGGCTCACAACCATCTGTAACTCCAGTTCCAGAAAATCCAATGCATTCTTCTGACCTCCGTGGATACTGCATATATGTGGTATATACACAGACCTACATGCCAGTAAAAAACACCCATACATGTAATATTAAAAACAAAAACCCTGCACCAATATAGAAGCTGATGAAAGAGTAGGTGGGTTGCTGAGGAGATAAAGAAGTAATTTTGTAATGCAGGTAAACCTTCCTAAGGTATAAATGTAAGAGCTCACCATATTAGCTTGAGATCTGTGCACTGGCAGAGAGAAGCTCTCTCCTGTTGACGTCCTGCATCTCCGGCAGGTTGTCTGGGAGAGACAACAACTAGTCTTGATTCTTCAAGGTGCACTGAGAGGAGCAGGCAGAGGCTTTCTGTTCTTTCTTTCCTTAATTTTTCTCAGACAGGGTCTCACATATTCCAGGCTGGTCTCCAATTTGCTGTGCAGTCAAGCATGAACTTGAATTCAGATCCTCGTGCCTTCACTTCCCAAGCTGGGATTACAGGTGTGTGCCATCAGTCCTGGTTTATGAGGGGCTGGTGACTGAACCCGGGGCCCTATTTGTGCCAGTCACCGAGCCTCGGTCCTAGTCCCAGGATGGGTTTCTCGAGGCTTGGTTTCTCGTGGTAAACACACACAGCTCGGTTTCCCGTGGCAAACACTCACGCACAGCTTGGTGCCTCATGGTAACACACACAGCTCACTTTCTCGTGGTAAACACTCACACACAGCTCAGTGTCTCGTGGTAAACACTCACACACAGCTCGGTTTCTTGTGGTAAACACTCACACACAGCTTGGTGTCTTGTGGTAACACACACAGCTCGGCTTCTCATGGTAAACACACACACAGCTTGGTTTCTCATGGTACACAATCACACACAGCTCAGTTTCTTGTGGTAAACACTCACACACAGCTCGGTTTCTCATGGTACACAATCACACACAGCTCAGTTTCTCATGGTACACAAGCACAGCTCAGTTTCTCGTGGTAAACACACACAGTTCAGTTTCTCGTGGTAAACACTCACACACAGCTTGGTTTCTCATGGTAAACACACACAGTTCAGTTTCTCGTGGTAAACACTCACACACAGCTCGGTTTCTCATGGTAAACACACACAGCTCAGTTTCTCGTGGCCAACACTCACACACAACTTGGTGTCTCATGGTAAACACTCACACACAGCTCAGTTTCTTGTGGTAAGCACTCACACACAGCTCAGTTTCTCATGGTAAACACTCAAGCACAAAATCCCAACCGTCCAAGGAAACAGAACTAATAAACTCAGACATCAGTCTCAAGCTACAGCAGTAACCAAAAATGACATCTCACGGGCACAGAAAATCATAGAGAAAAGTGACCTGTGAAAAACCAAGTTCAAGACAGGTGTATCTGATGACAACATTATTCAGTGTGTAAATAAATGTGACGTTTAGAAGAACACAGACACACAAAAGGGTTGTCTTTGAAGGGGCCAGGTTCTTGGTTTTGGTTTTGTCTGTTTACCTAGCCCTAGCTGTCCTGTGACTCACTCTGTAGACCAGGCTGGCCGTGCGCTCACAGAGATCCGCCTGACTTTGCCTCCCCAGCCCCCCGCCGGCCCCCAAGTGCTGGGATTACAGGTGTGTGCACTACACCCAGCTAATTTTCATTTTCATCTGGCTTAGTTTCATATTGTTGTAATTGCTAGAATAAGTATGTATTACTTTTGTTAGAAGAAAAAACATTTACATATGTTAGGTGATACTTCTGTGATGTTGGCATAAATGGGAATGGGAGAGCAAAAGTGGATTTTTACATTTCCTTTTCACTTCTTATCACATTTGCTCATTTGTAGCAGGTGGTACTCGTGCCACGGAACATGTCTTGGGGTCATACGTAGCAGCCTCTTCTCTCCTTTCACCATGTGGATTCCAGGGTCAAGCTCAAATCGCGAGGTTTGGCGGCAAGTCGCTCAACCCACTGGGTTCTCTCTGGCCTGAGAGCGATGCTTTTTATCTGGAATTGTAGGTGAGTCACTTTGTCTGTGCGAGTGTGTTTGTATGTCTGTGTGTATGTGTCTGCATGTGTGTGTGTCTGTGTGTGTATGTATGTGTGTGTCTGTGTGTATGCATACGTGTGTCTCTGTGTATGCATGTGTGTATGTATGTATGTGTATATCTGTGTCTATGTGTCTGTGTAGGTGTGTGTATCTGTCTTTGTGTTTATATATGTGTGTGTCTCTGTGTATGCATGTGTGTGTATCTGTGTATGTATACACGTGTATATCTGTGTGTATACAAGTATGTGTGTCCGTGTGTATGCATTGCGTGTTTGTGTGTCTATGTTTATGTGTGTGTATCTGTGTGTTTATGTCAGCTTGTGTGTGTCTGTGTATCTGTGTGTGTGTCTGTGTGTATATCTGTGTTTGTGTCTATGTGTGTGTGTCTGTGTAGGTGTGTGTATCTGTGTTGCTGTGTTTATGTGTGCATCTCTGTGTGTATATGCATGTGTGTGCATCTGTGTATAGATACATGTGTGTATATATGTATGTATATCTGTGTCTGTGTCTATACTTCATGTGTGTATGTGTATGTGTGTGCCTCCGTGTGTGTACAGCTACATATTGGACCTAGATCGCTGACACATGTCTCACAGAAATTCTCCTACTGAGCCACTTCATCTTGGTACCCCAGGGCTTGTCTTCTGAAAATGAAGATGTGACATGAAATCCCCTACGGAGGCTAACTTCTGAGGACCCTTCCTTTGGAGTTTAAAGTCTATGCTTTCAAGGGTGTTTTCCTCCTCATTTATAAAGACGTCTCATACCTGGGCCAGTTTGATGTTCACTTCTTTTAACTGCTTTCTAATTTCTATGATCTTCTCCTGTAACACAGGGTAGACAGCACGCATTAGGAGGAATGACATATGAAATTAGAGTAAGACAATTAATGCTTAGGAGAAACACACACGGTCAACAAGCTTCCAATTTCATAGCTATTTCCCCCTCGTATGCTGATTTATAAAAGCCAGCATCGAGCCGTGTCAGTAAGATACAATTGGTGGCTCTGGAGAGAGGACCCAGTGGTTAAAACCCAGCTGCTCTTTATTCCTGGCACCTGCACGGCTACTCACTCCTGCACGGCGGCTCACACCTGCACGGCGGCTCACACCTGCCTGTAACTGCGGCTCCAGGGGATCTGATGCCCTCTTCGGGCCTCTGTGAGCGCCTGGGACACACATGCAGACAAGCAGACACACGGACACACAAAACTTGGTTAAAAGTTATGATTGACCACACCCTCTGCAAGTGACCCCTCGCTAGGCATTGGGCTGGTACAAGTAGCAGGAGCACTGGTCATCCTGAGCCGCGGCAACTTCAGCAGTGCGTGGTCACATCTGGGGGTGTATGCTCACCCTCCTTTGGTACCACGTTTGCTCATCACCAGCCCCCGAGTCACGAGGTTTATTAAGGGGTTGCACTATCAAGTAGGTGATGTTGGACTCCCCATCCTCTGCCAGGGTCATTTCCTAACTTCCTCCTCCCTTTACCCTTCCACTCCAGCAACCGCCTGCCTATCTCCTGTCACCATGATTTTGCTTTTTGGATGTTGTTGTTGTTGTTAATAAACGGATTGTGAAGTCTGTGTCCATCTGAGCTGGCATCTTTCAAACAGCCTACTGTGTCTGAGGTCACTTATGCTGTTAAGAGAATCAGAAATCTGTTCCTTTTTATTTCAGGATGGTGTTCCCTTGTGCGCACAAGATAATGGTTTATCTATCAACCGGTAGGTATCTGACCTGCTTCTGGGTTTTACGCTCATATGTGGCATGTGGCATGCTTTGCATTTAGTATGCACACAAAATTGCGTAGCTCTGGCAGAGTTTTATATAAGTGCGTAACACCTTATCCTTTCCTGTTATCTCAAATTCCCCCTTAAAATACAAATCTCCCCGAGTGTGGGGGCTCGCGGCTGTAAACACAGCCCTGGGGAGACTGAAGCCGCTGGCTCGCTGAGAGTTCAAGGTCAGCACAAAAGGTCAAGGTGAGTGTGGAATATTCTTTTACACTGTGTGAGTATATGTCGCTGTGACTGGCTTAGTAAAGAAGCTGACTGGCCGATAGCTGGGCAGGGTCAGGTTAGGCGGGAGAACCAGACTAAGGACGCCAGGAAGAAGGGCGGAGTCAGAGGAGTTGCCAGCCAGACATAGCAAGGATACAGGAGGTGCAATATGAAAAGAGAGAGAACACCATGTGACAGAATGTAGATTAATAGAAATGGGTTAATTTAAAATGTAAGAGTTAGCTAGTAACAAGCCTGAGCTACTGGTCAAGCATTTATAATTATTATTAAGTCTCTATGCATTTATTTTGGAGCCAGCAGTCAGGACAGGAAGACTCTGCTTACAGGTTAGTCTACATAATGAATCCCAGACCAATCCATGTTTAAGGGAAGAGTCTTGTCTCAAAATGTAGCTCAGCAGGTAAAAGTATTTCCAACCAACCTGACATAAATTCCTGGACCCCACAAGGTAGAAAGAGAAAACCTGGCAAGTTCTCTCTAACCTCCATGTATGCATATACACACATGCACACATCCACACATGCACAAACATACAATAAATACATAAATACAATAAAAAAATTTAAAAAATAAACATCAAACAAAATTTAAAAACCTTTCTCTGAAAAGAATCTCTGAGAACACAGAGATAAGGAAATAGGATGCTTTGGAGGTTTGGAAATAGCACAAGAACATGTCAGGAAGTCATCAAAGGACACACAGTCCACTCTTGATTTCTAAGGACACAGTTAGCAAATTCCCATTTCCTAGATGTTTTCTCTGAACTAGCAGAGCTGGGATTCTGAGATTCCAACATGCGTTCTCATGAGGGAATCAAAACAGAAGCCTAGGAGGAGGGAAGCCGGGCAGAGTCCAGGATTCTGAGCATCAAACAAGGGAAGCGGTGTCCTGAGGGAGAGGCTTGGCAGCCTGGTGAGGTTCCTCCTATCGCAGAACCACGTTTTCCCTCTGGCTATGATCTGTTTGGTTTCCAAGGAGGGAGGTGGAGGCAGAAGTCCGAACCCAGCTTACCTCAATGTTTGCTTCCTGATCAGGGTCCTCCAGATGTTCAGACTGGTTTTCCAGGGATATCACCTCATTTAACAGGCTACAAACAGATGAAGAAATGGACTAAGACTTGTGGATTGAGAAAACAATCATCCAACATGGGAGACATTTCTGATCTTTCCAAAATGAAGCGCTAGTCTGTATAGAAGGGCACAGTAAAGAGATGCCATCCTCTGCTTCTCGAGAGATGCTCTTAACGGTGTGGGAAGAAAAGGCACAAGCTGGGAAAGAGGGCTGTTTCTCTCATGCTGGAATGGTACCTGGGGACGTGTGCGGGGGAGGCACTGAGTTGAAGCCACAGTCTGGATAGTGGCACAACACGTATCTGGGCTTTATCCAGACTACATCAAGAACCTCCAATTCGGTAACAAGTTGGGTGTGGTTGTGCACACCTAATCCCACTTGGGAGGTGGAGGTTGAAGGATCAGGAACGCCAAGCTAGCTTAGGCTGCATGAGACACAATCTTAAACACAAGGAAAGAAGAAAATAATGAATTTTGTAATGGATCAAGGTATGTTCTCACCGTGCTGGTTTCATAACTATTTGCATTTGTGAAACTCTCAGGACCTTACATTAAAAACATAATTGTCATATAATATAATTATATTTCTTAAAAGAGAAAATGCATAGTATTGGGATCTGGATACCTTTCAATGCTCTGGAGGATAAATGGTCCATCTGGACGGGGTGTATTTGAGCAGATGCTTTGTGACGGGTCAAGAGGAGAGAGCTAGGAACACAGGACCTTTGTGCTAGGAAAGAGGTGGGAACATGGTAGGGATATTCAAGGCTTCAGACACTTGTTTCCAATAGGAGCTTCTGCTTGTCAATCGTTGATTATGTGATAGCCTCACAACTGAACACTCACAATAAGCCACTGATGAAGATAACTATTAGTAATTGTTTATACATGAGGAAAGGCAAGCCCTTAAAAAGGTTGATTACCTCACCCAATAAATGGGCCATCAGGAACCGAACCCAGTCTCTGTAATACAGAGACAGCACAGTTAGTGGAGTGCTTACCTGGCATTCATTAAGCCCTGGGTTCGGATCCCAGCATGCTACAGGCTACAGTAGCACACTCCATGCTGTGGGACAATGCTCTTCTACTCTGTAAAGACTTGTCACTTGCATTGCTTTAATAAAATGCTTATTGGCCAGTAGCCAGGCAGGAAGTATAGGTGGGGGGGACCAGAACAGGAGAATTCTGGGAAAGGAAAGGCTGAGTCTACAGTCCTCATCCAGACAGACACAGAGGAAGCAAGATGAGAATGCCTCACCCATAAAGGTACCAAACCATGTGGCTGACACAGACAAGAATTATGAGCTAATTTAAGATGTAAAGAGTTAATAAGAAGCCTGAGCTACTAGGCCAACCAGTTTGTGATTAATGTAGACCTCTGTGTGTTTCTTTGGGGCTGAACAGCTATGGGACTGGGTGCAAAAGAAACCTCAGTCAGCGATTTCATATCTGGGAGGTAGAGTCAGGAGTATTAGTTCAAAATTATGTTCAGATACACAAAGAGGTTGAGGTTAGCCTGGGCTACTTGAGACCCTACAGGGTACAGGAGAAGTAGCTCAGTAGCTAAAGGCTATACTGCTTTTGCAGAAGAACAACTTCATTTCTTGGCATCCACATGACTCCTTATAGATGCTTATAACTCAGACTCCAGGGGATATGACGCTTCTGGCCTCCTGGGCACCTGTACTTGTACCCAAATGCATGTACACACACAGGTAAAAATGATAAAAATAAGTTGAGAGAGAGAGAGAGAGAGAGAGAGAGAGAGAGAGAGAGAGAGAGAGAAAGAGAGAGAGAGAGATATCACCCACTGGGTACCTGTGTGCATCCCTTTGGTAAATAACTCAGTTTTAAATTAAAAGTGTGTGGGAGAAATCATTGAGAGAGACTCAGAGAGCTCTGGTGTAAGCCTGCAATGTTGATTTCCAACCCTGAGGCTCTGCTTCTTGCCCCAGGCCTCACCGAAGCACCCACAACGTTCTGAGCTCTAAAGCCATGAGACATCCCGCTGTCTTCCTGCCAATCCCAGTACCCAGCATTTACCTCTTCACTGTGCTTTCTGTGCTGTTTATCTTCTGTATGATGCCGTTGATCCTCCCCAGCCAGTAGACGTGGTCCGCGGCAAGCTCTTTCATGTCTACACCAATCTTTGCATTCCAGCAGCTCAGCTTGAGGACTGAGCTCTCTGAGGTCCTGAAACAGAATCTTCATCATCGGAAGCTAGCATGTGGGAAACACTTCATGCAGCTCTAAACGCTCTTCTTTGGACTGACAGGTTGATCTGTGTATGTGTTTCCTAGCACCGAAATGGTGGCCATTTATCTGTGTAAACAGGTCTTCAAAAGTCTTGATAAAGCAAATAATCACGCAAACGTATATATGTGTGTTACTGAGAATCAAACCCAGGACCTCACACAAAGTGAGCACTCTGCCATGGAGCTATACGCCCAGCCCTTAAAGGTTTTATGTGGGGCTGGAGAATTGGCCCGGTTGTTTTCAAGGACTTGTTGCTCTTGCGTAGGACCAGGGTTTGGTTCCCAGTGCACACGTACGGTGGCTCACAACCATCCATAACTTCAGGATCAGAGGATCCAACAACCTCTTCTGACTTCCTCAGGCACACATGCAGTGTGCATACATGTGTGATGCAGGCAAAAGCATTCACATGCAGACTTGTGTTTGGTTTTGTGTTTTTTTGAGTCAAGGTTTCTGTGTCTAGCTTTGAAGCCTGTCCTGGAACTCGCTCTGTAGACTAGGCTGGTCTAGAACTCACAGAGATCTGCCTGCCTCTGCCTCCCTAGTGCTAGGATTAAAGGTGTTCACCACCACCACCCAGCTCATATGTAACCTTTTTAAAAAGCTTTTATACATTTTTCTCAATACCAGGGATTGAATCAGGGCCTCACACATGCTAAGAAAGGACTCTACCACTGAGCTATTGCCCCAGCCCTAAAAATAGATATATTTGAAATCTCCTTGTATGTAATGAATGTTAGATATTGTGTCAGGGTAGTGGCAGGGAGGAGAGGTGACATCAGGAGGTGACACACACGGCCCTAATGACAGCCTTGTAATTATGATTGGATGATTTTCATATATAAGCAGTTATCTGAGACATCTGAGATGCGTGTCAAATCTAAGCTCCAAATCCAAGGACACTCAGAAGACAAGATGGCTGTGCCAGCATCTTCAGCCCAGGGCTGGCTGACTCTTCCGTCTTGCTGGTCAGGGTCAGCCAATCCCCATGCACGTGGACATGGTTCAACAGGCTCTCTCTGAATTCCTTACTAAACTTCACTGTCGTCCCCCCCCCCCCCCCCCCCCCATTGCTCAGCTCTCCCTACCGAGTTGTGCCAAAGCTTACGATGCAGGGGAATTCTTCTCCAAACACTGCGACAGTGACCCTTGAGGATCTTCACAGGCAAGCGTGACTTTTTGCACATCCTGATTGCTCCGTGGGTCCTGGCTGTGCTTAAATTCCTGCTCTAATCCATCCTGCAGAGATGATGAGGTAAGAACAAATGGTAATTGTAAGAGATCCTGGCTCCTGCAGCCCTACCTGACACAGCCTGTCTGAGGCCCCGCCTTCCAGGGGGCGTGGATGAGGTGGGGCCCCGCCTTCCCAGGGGCGTGGAGAAGATAGTGAGACAAAGCCCTGTGTCAGGCTTGAGTATGAGGCCTATCTGGCTTACATGGTCAGTCCTGGGCCTGTCTGGCCGTATAGTGAGTTTTTGCCAGCCTGGGTGACATCACAAGAGCACAGCAAAACAAAACAAACGGTGGGGGCCCTCGATATCACAAAAAGGCAAAGGACAAACGTTTCAGATTAAGACAGTCCACGGAGCTATGAAAACAGAGTGCGTGGCAGATAGATCTTGTTCCAATGGTAGTTAAAAGAGAATCAGCTCTAGGACCAGGTTCGGCTCCCAGCTCACAACCACCTGTGACTCCAGTCCCAGGGAGTGTGACACCCGCTACTGGTCTCTGAGGGCACCGGGAGCATACATGGCACACAGACACACATGCAGGGAAAACATTTGTACACATAAAACACATTGGATAAATCCTTGAAAATGACGGAGCTCTGAAAACATTTGAGGCATAGTCGAGAGCTGGAGTGCTGGGGGAATGAGAGCATTAGACTCCTTAATGTGTTAAACTGCTGATTTCTCTGGATGTGATGACAGTATTTTGGACACGCAGAAGAAAATCTTTATTTTTAGAGAGGCTTTCTGAAAGCAACAGGGACAAGCTGTTATGTTTGTCCTACTTTTAAATGTCTTAGTAAAGTGCATCTATTTATCCACGCAAAGACAGAGGAGATGCCGTGAAAACCCAACTGTTTTAAGGCGCAGCTGTAAGAACATGGCTGAGCACTGTTCCGTGTGTCTACAATCTCCTGTTTATTTCATGGCAAAGAGTTTGAGAGAAACAGCCTACTCTATTGTGTTTAGTCCATAAATTCCTTTCTTCCCATTTCTCTCTCTCTCTCTCTCTCTCTCTCTCTCTCTCTCTCTCCTTTTTCTTTGTTTTAAAAATATATTAAAGTTATTCTCTGGCATTTCAACTCTATACATGCAAAAATGACCAAAAATTATAGTGTCTTACCTTAGAACACCTCTTTTTAAAAATATACTATAAAATAGTTCTTTGAGGAAGCTTTAAGCTAAACTCCTATGCTTCAATAAAATAAATTTTAAACTGAAAAGAGGGAAAGCTTGGGGTGGGCAGAAGAGAGATCCTCCCCAAGATCCCTGCGCAAACCCCAGCGGAGGCCATGGGCAGACACCTCGGCACTCGTCAGAAAGCGGAGTCTGAATTTTCAGATCAGCTTGAAGGGACACAGGCAGGCTGGAAATGCTCTCAGCCTCCATGCAGGTGGCGCCTCAAAGTTCATGTACCACAAGTTAACTGCTGGCACCAAGAACATAGGGCTATGTCCCAACGCTGCACATGCCCCCTTCTTAGGACAAATGTCTTTGTAGACTTGGTCATCGAGTTAAAAGAGCTTGCAATGAGGTCATCATGGATGATCTGGGCAGCTCCTAAATCCAGCGAGAAGGGGACAGCCACTTCAGAGAGGCAGCCGCAGCCAGTGCAAGCCTGGAGACACCCGAGGTGGGAGCAGAGGGGATGCCCGGGAGACGGAACCAAAGCTGAGTGAACGGGAAGACATTCTACAAGCAGGGGACAATTTTACATATCACATCTGCTCTAAGGTGACCTATGCCAGCTGTAATTGATTCTCACAGACAAAAACAATACATAAGCCTGGCGGTGGTGGCGCACGCCTTTAATCCCAGCACTCGGGAGGCAGAGGCAGGCGGATCTCTGTGAGTTCGAGACCAGCCTGGTCTACAAGAGCTAGTTCCAGGCCAGGCTCTAAAGCTGCAGAGAAACCCTGTCTCGAAAAACAAAAAAAAAAAAAAAAAAAACAAGAAACGTGTGTGTGTGTGTGTGTGTGTGTGTGTGTGTAAGCTAGGAAGACACCTGTGTATAGACAGCAGAGTGGGAAACAGTGCCATTCCCAGCTCTTGGTTTCAGGGAGGAAACAGGGAAGAAAGCCTTGGGTGTGTTTTTCCTCCTGAGACACAGGCGAGGTCGTGCCTTCCCTGCTGTGACATTTGTGTCTCTCTTTCTCCTTTTTCTCTTCTGTCTGCTTGTGCTTTGGGTCTATTTTACCCGAGGCTGACCCTGATCTCCTCATCCTCCTCATCCTCCCATCTTCACCTCCCACCGGCCGGGATTACACGCATATATCTATGGTCAGGCCCAGCTTGGCTTACCCATATTTTAAAGTCCATCTTGTGAAGGGAATCAGTCTGTAGGTTTTCAGAAACTTTGTCTTTTTCATCTGGTCTGTCCAAGGTGTTCTCCATGTTGATAAATCTCTTAGCAAAGGCAAACAACACAAAGCAGACAGAGGCTGTTACTGTACCGTAGGAGTTAGGCTGGTCCTCTGTTCCACAGGCTTTTAGCCAAGACCTATGAGGCACTTGAGTCCCAGGGACCATCCACTACCTCGTACTGACTTGGTCCTGTGAGAATAATTACCATACACAGTGCTGATGTGGGAGAGTCTTCTGTTTGTGTTGATTGTGTTGATTTCATTCGTTAATAAAGAAACTGCCTTGGCCCATTTAATGGGCCAGCCCTTAGGTGGGTGGAGTAGACAGAACAGGAAGAAGGAAGTGAGGTAGATGGCTCAGTCAGATGCCACGCCTCTCCTCAGTTAGTCAGACTGCCATGCCTTGCCTCTCTGGGGCAGACCACCGTGCCTCTCCTCAGGGAGACAGAAGCAATGAAGCTCCGGCCCAAGATGGACATACGCTAGAATCTTCCTGGTAAGGTACCACTTTGTGGTGCTACACAGATTATTAGATATGGGTTAGTCAAGATGTGAGTAAGAGGCTGAAACTAATGGGCCAGGCAGTGTTTAAATGAATACAGTTTGTATGTTGTTATTTCGGGTTTTAAGCTAGCTGTGCGGGAGCCGGGCGGCCCAGAGCCGGGTGGCAGGAAGCAGGCCCGTCTGCTCCATACTACACGGTGCATTTTGCAAAGGAGAAATAGAAGACCTGCATACATGTTTGTTGGCTGAATCCATAAATTTTTTTAACAATGAGATTCCAAATTCCAAATTGCTGCTACTTATATTTCCGTGTATAAAAGTATGGGAAAGGATAAACAGTAAACAAACCCAAAGAGTGGAGCCCCAAAATCACGGGTTCCAAAGGCCAGGTAGGCAGAGAGACTGGGTGTGAAGTGGCCTCTTGCACTGTGTGACGGTGTTGTTTAACATGACAGAATCTAAAAACAGGAGGGGGGCTTCAGGGCAGCCGTGTGTGTGTGTGTGTGTGTGTGTGTGTGTGTTATCACAGTGATAGGCAGACCCCATGTCTGTATGCTGTGTGTGTGTGTGCTATCACAGTGACAGGCAGGTTCCGTGTCTGGATGCTGTGTGTGTGTGTGTGTGTGTGTGTGTGTGCTATCACAGTGACAGTCAGGTCCCATGTCTGTATGTTTTGTGTATGTGTGTATGTGTGTGCGCGCTCGTGCGCCAGCACAGTGACGGGCAGATCCTGGCTGTGTGCTTAGAGCCCAGTTATCTTCTCTCCTGTGTAACAAGTCTTAGAGCCCTTTGCCCATCTCCTATTAAGCTGGCATTAATTTACTAAACTGCATATACGTGACACACACACATTTTTAAAAAATGAACCACAACCACCTTGCAATGTCTGTCTTTAGGAGGTAACTCCATGTCTGTGGACCCTGAGCCCAGGAGTGGGCTAGGGACAATTCACACCTACCCTGCTCTGGTGGATTGACTGAGCTGTCCCCATAGTCTCAGACATTTAGCTATCTGGGCCCTAACTGATGGTGCTGTTTGGGAGAATTAGGAGCGTGGCCTTGTTGGAGGAAGCGTGTCGCTGGAGGCTGGCTTCAAGAGTTCACTACTCTTGCTGTTTGCGGTTTGCTCTGCTTTGGGCTCACGGTTCGAAGTGTGTCTGCCACCTGCTGCCTCTGCGCTACTGTCATGGACGGCCCCCCGGGACTGTGAGCCCAATCAACTCCTTCTTCTGCAAGTGGTCTTGGCCACGGTGCTTCCTCACAGTGAGGGAAGGGTCCTGGCATCTATACACGTATGCAAATCATCCTTAATCCCAGCACAGGGGAGGCAAAGACAAGCAAATCTCTCAGAATCCAAAGCCAGCTTTGGCCTCCTCAATGAGTTCCAGACCAACCAGGGCTACACAGTGAGACACTATCTCGAATCAATCAACAGCAATAAAAGTTTCCCACTGGCCTGTTTAAAGACTCAATTCCTTCGCCACTGATACACGCATGATTATGTAACTAATGTTCTGCCACTGTGCATTCTAAATGGCTGTGTCCCTAGCAACTGTCCATGAGGGAGCTATGAAGTAACCAACATGAAACAACCAATTCCCCAAAGGTGCAGGAAGCCGATTTGCTGGCCGCCATTACAAGATGGTGCCGAACCCCTGCACCACCGAGTAAACAACTCCATATTAGGCAAGGCTGTAGACAGAACCTCTCGTATGTGCAGTAGTGTGCAGTAATCATGGCCAATCCCGTGGCTGGGGGCATCAAAAGACGAGCAAGTAGCCAATCCAGGCACGACCCGTGTCCGCTCTCCCTATATAAGCGGCTGCCGTTTAGTCCTTGGGGCCCCTCGCTTCCTGCTCTCCCTTCAACCAAGAGGCTCAATAAAGCGTGATTTGAGAAGAATCCTCGACTGGTGGTTGTTCTTCCCTGCTGGTCAGGGGGGTTCACCGCACAAAGGGAAATCCACGTCTTGCCAGTTCTGCCTGATGAGGCCTCATTCTGATCTCATGACCGCAGAAGTGACCCATAAGGTGACTTCGGGAGATATTGATGAGTTAAAATTAGGTGAATTGGAGAAGAAAACATCCACCCTGACCCTGAACTTGAAACACCTCATTATGTGCCTCCTGCTGGCCTCAGGAAGTCTCCTAAGCACTCCCGAGAGATCCACCCCCACTTCCTCCACACCTTCAGTCACACCAACATTTTGGAGAAAGTCGTTGTCCTTCTGAGTCCGTTGTTCCTCCGCAACCGTCCTCATCTGCAGAGACTTCTCGTGACCGAGGGTTGCGGGTGTGAGAACTGTTACTTCAGCATGACAGGGACAATGGCAGGAGGGCTGTCAACAGGAGCAGCCGTGACCCCTCACATGGGGCTAATTCTTTTTCAGAGAATGTGGCCTGTTCCCCACACTGCCAAGCTGGCTGTCCATTCTAAGAGACCCCAAGCAAGCTCTTGAGAGTCTCTGTTCAAGTAGACAGGAAGGATTTGTGTGTGGTTGTCCTCAGGTTGCAGCTCATGTCAAAGTCTAAAAATCACCCATGAATAGGGACATCAAAGAGAACAGTCATTATGGGGGCACAACTCTGTTCATAGTTATTTCTGGTTATATAATATGCACATTGAAAAATCTAGAAAAAAAAAGAATACAAAATCATGAGTATTTCAGGCCCAAATAATCAGAGACGGTCTAAAGAGACATCTGGATTTAAGCGTCTCACCACTAAGGTGATTTTTTTTTTATTATTATTTTGTGTCTCTAGACCTGGTGTTTGTTTGGTGGTTGCCAATGCTGACAACTGTGTCGTTTCTAATTCCTCACTAGTATAGTGTAGTAGTGAGCACACTCGTTAGCACGGCCAGTGCATCCCTGGCCACTCAGGCTGCTCTCCTAGAACTAGGGCTATTAGATCAAAGTTGGTATCAGACAGATTCTTCAGGATTTAGAGAAATATTTCTAAATTGAACTTTAAAACAGAAAATGTCTGTACAGAAGACTGTGAGTGGAACCCAAATCCTTCCCAAGAGCAGCAAGTGCTAACAACTCAGCCATTTCTCCAGTCCCTATCCCTAGACTGAACTTCTAAAAGCTCAACCAATAGACGCCATTGGCAGCTGTGTGAGCCCCGCCCTTTCCTCCAACCAGGAGAGCTCACTGGAGAGCAGAGCATCATGGGAGGGGAAGGGTTCAAGTACGCTAGCCCGTGAGAATAACAAAGGGGAAAGAAATGCAAAGAAGGTACAGGCGGTTCATATCTAGAGTCCCAACACTCCGGTGGCAGGGGGATTACCATCAGTTTGAGGCCAGCTCAGGCTACATAGTGAGTTCCAGGCTAGCCAGGGCAACAACATGAGACCTTGTCTCAAATTAAACAACCAACAATCAACAAAACAAACAGGCAGAGAAGGGCGAGCCAGAACCACGTGTGAAAAGCTGTAGCGAGGTGATGTGGAGATTGTTCTGTCCGCATGGAGACAGGCAGATTTCTGGGTCTCGTTGGCCGGTCAACCTAGCCTCCTGCATCCAGAGCTCCAGATCGGTGAGAAACTCTGTCGCAAAAAAATAGTGGGGACCATCGTCTTAGTTAGGGGTTCTACTGCTGTGAAGAGACACCATGACCACGGCAGCTCTTGTAAAGGAAAATGGCTTACGTTCTCAGAGGTTCAGTCCATTATCATCGTGGTGGGACATGGTGGTGTGCAGACAGCCATGGAGCTGGAGAAGTGGCTGAAATGCCTGTATTTCGGCTTGCAGGAGACAGGAGGTGGGCTCTGTCTTACTGGGTGTGGTTTGAGCATGTATGAGACCTCAAAGCCGGCCTCCACAGTGACACACGTTTTCCTCCAACAAGACCACACCTTCTCCAACAAGGCAACACCTCCTGATAGGGTCACTCCCTTTGTGGGTCATTTTCTTTCAAACCACCCCAGCCATCAAGAGGACTCCACAGATAAAGGCGCTTGCTGCCCAGCCTGGTGATCTTAGTTTGATCGCCGGAACCCACATGGTTGAAGGAGAGGACCGATTCTCCCTTGCCCTTTGACCTCCACGTGCACACCAGAGAAAATGTGCACACATGTAAATATTAACTGATTGATTTTAAAGAACCAAAAACAAAGTGGGTGGCAAACACTCATATGCACACCCATGTGTGCACACGCAGGAAAGGAGAGGTGTCTTTAACTTCACACAGTACAGCAGTAGTGATATTAGAGCTACTTACACGCTCAGAGCACTTTGGTTACTATGGCTCGTTTGCTACATTATTATATCATTCGGCTCGTTTGCTTCATTGTTTCATTCGGTCCTTACCACCACCCTGTGGGCAAGCAGTTGCCAAGGCAGGTCCTCACCGTTTCTACTTTTTAAATCAGGAAGCTGAGGGTGAGCAAGGACCCATGATTTGCCCTGAGTCTCGTTGCTGAGATGCGGTAGAAGCAAGATGCAAACTTTCATTTCACGGCTTCACAGATGTCTATGAACAGAAACCTGGTACCCATTCTGCTTTCACAGGCTTGACAACAGCCGGCTGAGCTCCAAGGCAGTACCTTCTGAAGCTAAGTTCGGAGTCTCAGTATACGGCAGGAAGACGCACACCACTCTTAAAAGCATGGTCTGCACCGCAGCTCATGAGCTCCATGCTTGCTGGACACACAGAACCTCCACCATCCCCAGCCTCACCGGATTAGGGCCTTTATTTCAACAAGAACCAGGTGGTTCCTATAGGCAGAACAGTGCTCATTGGAATGAGCATTGGAAGTGCTCATTCTTATTAACAGCACCCCCTCTTCTCCTGTACCCCATTCTTTGTTTTTATTTTTGACCTCCAGGGCTGTTTAGAACTAATCTTTGTTTCTCCGCACCCCACAAAAAATTGCAATTATCACTTTGAAAAATAAATGTACCTTAGTCCAAAGGAACTGATCAGCAACTTCAGAAGACAGTTGGCTCGTGGGATGGATTCACTAGCCTGCTTCCTCGCAGCCCAAACCACCATCCTCAGAGCCTGCTCACTGGGTAATTTGGGATCTCAGAATTTCACCAAGCATGATCTGAATAATCAGGGATTTCCTGAGCCAGCACAGCTACGAACCAGAACCAGCGCGTAGAGCGGCCCATGTCCTGTCCTCCCCCATCCTGCCATGGTGTGTACCTCAGAGTCCTGGCAGGCAGCACTCCCTTCCCTGGGCTGTTTGGTAGAGTCAGTGTTCCCTAGCACCCCAGCTAGACAAGGCCTGTGGCTTGTCCTCACCTGGGCAGGAAGGCTTGCAGTTGGGCCTGCACCCTCTGACATTCTACTTGGAACCCCGCAGGCACAGCTCCCAACTCCCTCTCCTGGGCGGGAAGACAGCAGTGTGCTGGCCTGTCTCTAACCCGTGCTGCGGGCTTACCTTTTAGCCTCTTGGATTCTCTTCTAGAGCTAGAGCTGGCTCCCATCCTGCCATCCCCCTCCTCCTCAGCTGACCTCAGACACCTGGGATGCTGTCTGACCTCAGCTCCGCCCAGCACACTCAACTTTACTGGGGAGCCTCTCTCTGACTTCCTCACAGGAGCTCAGACCACGGAGCTACAGCTCTCCGCTCAGCAGAAAGGTTGACCTTGCAAGCCATGGTTTTGTCCCCTCTGGTCCCTCAAAGCCCGCTTCCTCATACTACAAACAACACCCTTTCCTTTCCCAGGACTTCAGTGCCAAGTTTACATTTCCTTCTGTCATTTCCAGCATCATTTACGGGAAGCCGAACATCCACGCAAAGACCTAACAGACTGACCTCACGCCTTTACGCCTCTCAACTCCTAATCCTTCTCTCCTCCCTAACCCAAATCATCGAGCAGGATGGAGATGAAGGTGGAACGGTTTCTAAGCCTGACATTTTGGTTCCCATCCAGGTTTGATGCCTGATTTTGTCACGTGTCTGCCCTTTTGTTTGGGGGCCAGAGTTAATTACTTTGTCTGTAAGCAGGATTTGGTAATGGCTACCTAACTGACATACTGAGAGGAGTCGGCAATGATTGGGAAGGCACTGGGGGCTGGACTGGAGCCTCTGGTAGAACCTGGAGCCCCCACCTCACCCGAGGGGCAGAAGTAGTTACTGACTTTCTTGGCTTCCCCAGCTGCTGAAGGGGCGGGCTCTCTGCAGATGCTCAGAAGTCTCAGCAAAGGAAACCCCATGAACGTGTGACGAGGAGCCCGATGTTAACGGGGTGTTTTGGGATTTGTGCTCATCACTTCCACCACTGGCAGCTTCAAACGGGCAACTCTTTCCCTGTAGGCTTTACTTTTTTCTTCCTGGTTCAGAGGTCAGATCCTGCCCCCTGCCCCCGACAGAGCCTGCTGGGGCAAACTTCAGTCTTCGGGTTCCTATTTCACAGTCATGCGCCTGTCTTTGGTGGTCTCAGGACTGCTTGTTTCATTAGGGAAAAAAGTCTTCTAGTTCAATCGTCACTATAATAGCGGATACTTTTTGAATGTTCATTAATATGCCAGATATTCCTGTATGCATTTTATATCTATAAGTTAATTTTTAAAAACAATTAACAGGAGAGGGATCTGTGATTCATATCCAAACCCAGATAGTCTGACCTCAAGGCCCACACCTTTAAGCATCACTGAATTGTGCCAGCTCCAAACTGAGATGGTGGTTGTGGTTGTACTGCTGCTGCTGGTGGTGGTGGTGGTGGTGGTTGCAGACTTAGATTTGGTTTTTTTGGAAATAGTTTCTCACGTAGCCCAGGCTGGCCTCAAACTCACCATTTGGCCAAGGCTGGCTTTGAATTCCTGATCTTCCTGCCTCTGCCTTTCAAGGTTACTATTATAGATGTGTGCCACCACACCCAGCAAATACAATTCCCTTATTTTTGTTCTGTTTTTCTGAGTAAAAGTGACCTTGAACTCATGGCAATCCTCCTGCCTCAGCACTGACTGAGATTGCAGGCACGAACCACCGTATCCAGTTTCTCACTGTTAATCAGCAAAACTTTTTGGCATCTCTTGTTGACTCCAAAACATGCAAGCCCAGGCAGCAGCAGCTTCTTTCCTGCTGGGCCTGGCTCCCAGACGCCTCTGGCTCCCTCTGTGATCCACTGCTAAGCTACAGCGCTGATCAGGGCCAGCTGAGGGGGCTCTCCACTACCCAGCAGCACCCTGGAAACTTTCCTCTTTTCAGAACGTGAGTGTTTACCCTCTTCATTTCCCACGTCCTTTCCCCCTCAGAGAAGGAGCTGTCCACCTCTCACACGAGGACTCCTTCAGACAGACCCCGGTGCTTTGATAATTAGGTCGCAACATTAGAAAGTCTGCTCTGGCATCCTACAAGATGGACGTGTGGATGTGGACCACCACAGGCTCTGAGAAATGAGAGCCTGACCCCCAGGTAGAGTGGGTTCTCCCTCCACATCTGAGAAGTTCCTGCCCTCCACATCTGGGAAGTCCCTGTTTTCATCCCTTTGGTAAACAAGGTCACTGTTTTTAAGGAAGCTGGGTTTGGAGAAAGGAATAACAGAGAATGGGGGAGACCGTCCCCTCCTGAATATCAGGAGAGAACCAAAATGCGGAAGCCCCTTTACAGAATCAGCTCTAAGAAGAGCCGTGTCAGGGTCAGAACTATGGACATTTCCAGCATGTAGGAGAAAATCAGGGTAGACAGTGCCTACAGCATCACGTGTTGAGGAAGTTCCCTCAGTTGGTGGCAATCCACCCCTCATCTCTGTTTTCAGAAACCACTGTGCTTCCTGGCTCTGAGGGCAGACACTAAGTAAGGCAGGTAACAGTCTGGTGCCGGGGCCAGCTCCGCCCACCGCCTAGGAAGACAGGACTGGGGTTGCAGAATGTGACAGGTGGCCTACAAACACTGCAGGAATGTAGGGGCGGTCATCTGTGTGGGACAGATGGAGGATTGTGAAGCCTTTCACAGGGTAAATGGGACTTTAGGTATGGATTTGTGGTTAGATATTGTTTAAATTTGATTGTCATGAAATATCTTGCTTTCTCCATCTATGGTGATTGAAAGTTTTGCTGGTTATCGTAGTCTTGGCTGGCATCAGTGGCCTGCAAGACATCCATCCAGGCCCTTCTGACTTTTAGAATCTCCATCAAGAAGTCAAGTGTAATTCTGATAGGTCATATACTTTCTTTGTTCTATATGTTTAGTGTTTTGATTATTATGTGTTGAGGGAACTTTCTTTCTGGTCCAATCTAATTGGGCTTCTGTATGCTTCTTGTATCTTGATAGGCATATCCTTCTTTAGGTTGGAAAATTTTTCTTCTGTGATTTTGTTGAAAATATTTTTCTGGGTCTTTGAGATGAGATTCTTCCCTCTTCTGTCTGTCTTTCTTTCTTTTTTCTTTTTGAGACTGGGTTTCTCTGTGTAGCTTTGGTTGTCCTGGAATTTGCTCTGTAGACTAAGCTGACCTCATATTCACAGACATTCCCCTGACTCTGCCTCCAGACTGCTGGGATTAAAAGTGTGCACCACCACCACCTGTCTCTTCTTCTTCTATTTCTGTGATTCTTATGTTTGGTCCATTCATGGTGGCTCTGATTACCTGGATGTTTTATGTCAGGAACTTTTTAGATTTAATATTTTCTTTGACTAATAGATCTATTTACTCTATCATATCTTCAGCATGATTCTCTCTTCCATCTCTTGTATTCTGTGGGTGATGTCTGTGTCCATAGTTCCTGCTCTCTTGCCTAGATTTTCCATTTCCAGAATTTCCTCAGTTATATTTTCTTTGTTGCTTCTACCTTCATTTTCAGGAAATGGAAGTTCATTTCTTGAACACTTTCCTTCACCTGTGTTTTGTTGTTGTTATTGTTTTGTTTTATTTTGGTTTTTGTTTTTATGGATTTCTTGGCATTCTTTAAGGGATTTATTGATTTTCTCCATGTAGTCAGAGCCTGCTTGTTTGTTCCAGGCTGCTCAGCCCTGAAATAATCACACAGAAACCATATTATTTGCAATACTGCTTGGCCAATCCCTATAGCATATTCCTAGCAAGGTTTTACATATTAAATTAACTCTTTTCTATTATTTTATATTTTACCAGAAGGTTCATGGCCTGCCGGCAAGGTTCCAGCTGGCAGCTTGCATCTTTCTCCTCTGGTGGCTCCATAGCATCTCCCTGACTCCGCCTTCTTTCTCCCAGCATTCAGTTTAGTTTTCCCCACCTAGCTCTATTCTGCTAAGCCACTGGCCAAAACAGCTTCTTTATTCATTAACCAATAAAAGCAACATATATACAGAAGGCCCTCCCACACCATTTCCCTTTTTCTAAATAAAAAGGAAGGTTTTAACTTTAACATAGTAAAATTACATATACAAAACAGGTATCTAGCAAGAATTAGTTACAATATTTATGTCTACTTTATATTTTATCACAACTAAGGAAAACAATAATTATAACTCTCAGCTCTTCAACTCCATCAAAGACTCCAGAAGGATATAATATTACCTAAGTAAACAGGAAGTGAATTTTAAGCAACTTCTAAAACTTTAGAATTGACAGAGATGGTGCCAATTTATTATAGAAGGACACTTATTTGTTCCTGGCTGCCCAGACTCCCAAAATAACCACACAGAAACTATATTAATTAAATCACTGCTTGGTCCATTTGCTCTAGCTTCTTATTGGCTAACTCTTACATCTTAATTTTACCCATTTCTATTAATCTGTGTAACACCATGAAGCTGTGGCTTACCAGGTAAAGTTCCAGCGTCTGTCTCCAGCAGGGCTACATGGCTTCTCCTGACTCCGCCTTCTTTTCCCAGCATTCAGTTTAGTTTTCCCCACCTAGCTCTACTCTGCCCTATCAAGCCAAGTCAGTTTTTTTATTCATTAACCAATAAAGGCAGCACATAGACAGAAGGACCTCCTATATCACCTCCAATATTTTGTTTGTCTTTTCCTTGATTTCTTTAAGGGATATTTTCATGACCTCTTTAAGGACCTCTACCATGGTCATAAAGTTGGTTTTAAGTCATTTTCTTGAGCTCCAGCTGTGTTGGAGTATTCTTGCTGTAGGAAGACAGATGGGCCCTGATGGTGCCATATTGCCCTGGCTGTGGTTGGTAACGTTCTTATACTGGCATTTAGGCATCTGGGTTTGGGATGATTAGGTCTAGGTGCTGACTTCTGGGTTTGCCTTTGTTGGATGGGTGTTTTGTTCTTGGTTTCTGTTTCCTCTTTAGTCTTCTGGTCTTTGTGGCCTGGATTTCTGGTGGCCAGTGTGACCTCTGCTCCAATAGAGTCTCTGTCTGAATTGGGGGCTACATTTCTGTTGGATAATTTGGGTGCAGCAGGGGATCTCTGCCCAAGTTGGAGGGGTGGGATATGGTAATGAGGAAGGGAGCAGGGATGAGGAGCACTCAGAGAGTGGAGGAGGACCATGGTGGGATATGGTAATAAGGAAGGCAGTGGGGATGGGGAGCACTCAGAGAATGGAGGAGGACCATGGTGGGATATGGTAATAAGGAAGGCAGTGGGGATGGGGAGCACTCAGAGAGTGGAGGAGGTCCACCGGTGGGATATGGTAATGAGGAAGTGGGGATGGGGAGCACTCAGTGAGTGGAGGAGGACCACTGGTGGGCTACCTATCTGTGGTTCTGGTGGCAGGTATGGTCTCTGGTCCATCAGGGAGTCTGTACATGAGTTCACCTATCTGTTTATCTGGCTTGCTTGGCCTGTATATGTTCCAACGTGGCCTCTTCCTGGGCACCAGAAGTGCACTCAAATTGGAGACAGGAGCACAGCACTGTAGCATGAATTCTAATTGGTGTTAATAATAAAAACCCAGGGTGAGATATAGAGATAAATGCTGAAGATCAGAGAATCAGAGCACCAGCCACCAGTTCTTACCTTTACTGAATCCTCAGACCAAATAGCAATCCTGTCTCTAAAAATCCTCAGACTGAATTCTCTCCACGAAGCCTCAGACTGCATACTCAGACTACATCTGAGCTCCGCCTCCTCTCACCTTATCTTCCCCTCTCGACCCAACCACATCACTCCTGTCTCCACCTCCCTAGTGCTGGGATTAAGGTGTGTACCACCACTGCCTGGCCTCTATGGCTAATTAGTGGCTTAGCTCTGCACTCTGATCTTCAGGCAAGCTTTAATAGTTAGATCACAAGCAAAATATCACTGCAACAGTGAGATGGGGGGCATAGCGGGGGGGGGGGGGGCAGTGGAATGTATCTTTAGGATCTGGTCTAGGGAGAAGGGCAGTTCAGCCGGCAGGCAGGTCACTCACCCGTTCTTCTGACTGGTGTGGTCTGCACACCACACACGTGACTGTACGCTTAGAAGTTCCTACTGTTACAGTGTTGCCCCTGAGAGGCTGAAGTGTAACCGCTTCTTCAAGGCTGGACACAACTACTGTCCTCTTGGATCAAAGCAGCTGTAAGCAAATGAGACCTTCAAGAGGTGGAGCCTTTTAGCTCTCCTTCACAGAGTAGAGGAGGCTCTCTCACAAAGCCTCTTGCCCTGAGGTTACAAAAAAGCCAGCCGAGTGTTTTTGATTTGCCTCTTCAAGGTGCGGCTTTCGGTGAGCTGCACGTGAGGGGTACAGGACTCCTTGGTGGTACAGCTGCCTGAGAATTGCCCGTGCTACCAAAGTGACATGAATGAGCTCGCTGGTTCACCAAGGCATACTTGGATGGAATCCTCCTGGTCTATTGGTGCCCTCTTTATCTCGGGTGACTAGACGTGGGTATTTTGATTCCCCTGGGAAGAAGCCACACAGCGAATATCATGTGGTCTCCGTCTCTTTCCTTCTCATTTCTCTCATGCTGTGGATGCTCCCGTTTCTAAGACCCAGACCTGCCCACACATCTCCTGCCTGGATTCACAGACAGACAGACAGACAGCTAGTATGATGGCTAGCTCACTTCATTGTCAACTTAACAAGGCTTAGCATCTCCATGGAAACACATGTCTGGGTGTGTCTCTGAGGCTGCTTCCAGAATGGTTTAGCTGAAGAAGGAAGGCCCATCCTGTGTGTAGGCGGCACTGTCCTACGGGCTAAGGACTGCATACAAAGAAGCAAGCTAAGTACCGCTCACCTCTTTCTGATTCCTGAATAAAGATGTAATGTGGCTAGCGACCTCACAATCCTGCCACGCCTTCATCGTGATGGATGGTATTTCCTCAAACTGTAATTCAAAATAAGCCTGGTCATTCTGTTGTCTCTTGCCAGGTATTTGAACACAGCAATAAGTAACGAATTCAACATATAAGTGTAGGCAGATGACAGACAATCAGACAATAGATAGATAGGCAGGTCTACCACAGATGGATAAGACATGCCATCTCTAGGGGTGGTGGCTCATATCACTTGGGAGGTTGAGGTGAGCTTAAAAGCTAGTCTGAACTACAGCTTGACTCTTTCTCAAAGTAAAATACAACCACATAAATGCCCCAGCCCATCTCCATTCTCAGGGTGTGGACTACGAGACAGGATTACGACAATGAAGAGGTCCTCTTGGGAAAGCCACTGCCAAGGGGAAGATCCTAGCGAGGGTACCAGGAGATACTGTACCATGATGCTGACAGGGTACTGCCCAGTGAACAGGGAGATTGAAAACAAAGAACTCTCGAAGGATGAATCTCACGTTGGGCACAGTCGCCCTGGCCCAGGTGTCCCTGCCTTGTCTAGAGTTTAGCCTCTGCCGACCCACAGTCCTCCAAGAAGGGTGCTCTTGTGTGTGCCTGTGGCTAAGGCATGTTTCAAGGCTCTCATTTTCTTCATAGAGGCCCTGAACTCTCCATCCAGCCCTGTTTCCAGAAGCTTCCAAACATTTTCCCATAGGAATCCCTCTGAGTCTTCTTTTGGGGTAACTCCAGTTGTGACAACTGGATCAGAATAACCTGCAGTAGATTTGGTTAAGAGAGGAACCGGCCACACACACTCAACCCTGGCTGAGCGTGGGAGTACACGACCTCCTAGCGCTCAGAGGGCTGAAGGAGGGAGACAGAAAGTGAATCCAATCTGGGCTCTACAGTGAGCTTGAGGTCACCCTGGGTCACATGTCAAAACCATGTCTTAAAAGAAAAAAAACTACCCAGTGTTGTGGAATATTAATTTAAGATGTGTTGCAATCAATTTTGCTGTGGAACATTTGTTTAATGATGCAAAGATGTGTTGCATTCTTTTATGTCACATTTGTTTAACTCTGTGAAGCTGTGCTACTGTGCCTATCGAAAACCCCTGATTGGTCTAATAAAGAGCTGAACAGCCAACAGCAAGGCAGGAGAAAGGATAGGTGGGGCTGGCAGGAAGAAAGAATAAATAGGAGGAGAAATCTGGAGGGAGCAAGATCAAGTAACTAGAAAAGGAAAAGGGGGAGGAGTGAGAAAAGAAGGGACCAGCCACACAGCCACACAGCCAGACACACAGTCACACAGCCACACAGCCAGACGCACAGTCACACAGCCAGACGCACAGTCACACAGCCAGACACACAGTCACACAGCTACACAGTCACACAGCCACACAGTCACACAGACACACAGCCACACAGCCAGACACAGAGTAAGAAGGAAAGAAAAGACATACAGAAATAGAGAAAAGTAAAAGCCCAAAAGCAAAAGGTAGATGTGATAGTTTAAGTTAGGAAAAGCTGGCTAGAAACAAGCCAAACTAAGGCTGGGCATTTGTAAGAAGAATAAGACTCCATGTATTTATTTGGGAGCTGGGTGGCGGGCCCCTAAAAGAGTAAAGAGCCACCAATTACAATCCAGAGCCAGCAAGATGGCTCAGTCAGATAAGGTACTTGCTGCCAAGCCTGATGACCTGAATCCAATTTCCTGCATCCACGTGATGGAAGAAGAGAACCAACTCCCGCAGATGGTCCTCTGACCTACACACACACACATGCTGTGGCCTGCGTGCTCACACATACACATGCTGTGGCCTCTATGCTCACATGCACACACATGCTGTGGCCTGCGTGCTCACAAATACACCCACATGCTGTGGCCTGTATGCCCATGCACACACATGCTGTGATGTGTATGCTCACGCGCACACATACACACACACACATATGCTGTGGCCTGTATGCTCACACACACACACACATGCTGTGGCCTGTATGCTCATGCACACACATGCTGTGGACTGTATGCTCATGCACACACATGCTGTGGACTGTATGCTCACACGCACACATGCTATGGCCTGTACGCTCACACGTACACACATGCTGTGGCCTGCGTGCTCACAAATACACCCACATGCTGTGGCCTGTATGCTCATGCACACACATGCTGTGATGTGTATGCTCACGTGCACACACATACACACACACACACACACATGCTGTGGCCTGTGTGCTCACACACACATGCTGTGGCCTGTATGCACACACACACACACACACATGCTGTGGTCTGTGTGCTCATGCATACTCACCCATACAAAGTAAACACATGTAATTTAAAACTTGAAAACAAAAAGGTGTGGGGAGGACTGGAGGGACGAATTAGAAATCAAAAGTGTTTATTGCTCTTCCCGGGGACCCAAGCTCTGTTTCCAGCCTGTGTTGGGCATCTCACAAGCATTCCGCTCAGGGAACTCTGGCATTCCCTCATGGGCTCCAAGGGCACTGGCACATAGGAAACACACACACACACACACACACACACACACACTTTTTTTTAACCCATTCACATGACACTCAAATTTTAATGGTAAAACGATTGTTATAATCTTGGTGAAAGCATAAATTACACTACCTACCTGCCTTACTAAAGGCCTTGTGCAGGCAACGTGCCTTTGAGCCAGCCAATGCGCCTCTCGGGAGGCCAGGGTTTTCATAATGAGATTAACAACTGCAGTAATTGGTGGAAACAGTGCCGAAAATAAACTAAAATGAACATTAAGTAAGACAAAGCAAGCATTTTCTGGTTTCCTACGACAGTTGCCATCCTCACTTGGCTGTAGCGAGAGGCAGGAGACGGAGGAGCCCAGAAGGCATGGCTGACCCACAGGGCCTCTGCAGAGGGAAGGATGTGCAGCCAACCTCTCACGCTTTCTGCTTGTGTCTGTTCAGACAGTTCATATCCACGAGGCCGCAGGCAGGTTTTAAACTCTGTGTGTGTGTGCGTGTGTGTGTGTGTGTGTGTGTGTGTGTGTATGTGTGTGTGTGTGTGTGTGTATGTGTGTGTGCGTGTGTGTGTGTGTGTGTATGTGTGTGTGCGTGTGTGCGTGTATGTGTGGTGTGTGTGTGCAGGAGCACTGCTGGACTTAGCCTTTCTGCTCTTTGATGTTTGGATATTTGTGACTTTTTTAGGGGCTGTGTGTGAGGGAGTTCCATTCTCTAGCTGAGCTTTAATATGGAGGTTTTCAGAGCTTGCATGCAGCCACTGAAGCCCTGAGGGGGAACAGCTTTTACCTGGGCAGGGTCTGGTTAGAACTCTCTTTTCAGAATGGTAAGCCTGTGAACCCCGGATAACATGGTACAGAATCCTGGTCATGTAGGAAGAACGTCATGGGATAACACGGTACAGAATCCTGGCTACATAGGAAGAACATCATGGGATAACATGGTACAGAATCCTGGCCACATAGGAAGAATATCATGGGATAACATGGTACAGAATCCTGGCCATGTAGGAAGAACATCATGGGATACACTTCCCATTCAGTCAGTTCCTGTGCTCCAAGGCCAGCGGTGGTATTGACACACTGGAGTTCAGCTCCAGAACCTTACCTGTTCAAGAACCTGCTCCAGACTCCAGGTACAGGGATCTAGGCGTCTCCTTGGACACTGAGGGATCAGCCTGAAATGCCCAGGGACAGTGGGCTCTGAGGCCGCTGACATCAAACTTCAGGATCGACCCGGTTCACAGCCACAGGCCTAGAAGAAAGTTTCAGATTCTCAGACTAGTCCATCCCTTCTACGGCACAGTGTGAGGAATGAGTTTATCACCAAGGCCCTCCCTGCCCTGCTGTGTCTTCTGCTAAACTGAGCTGTTCCTTATAAGCTACAGGCTCCACACCAGCTACGACTTTGTTTGTTTGTTTGTTTGGTTTTCAAGACAGGGTTTCTCTGTGTAGCTTTGGTGCCTGTCCTGGAACTTGCTCTGTAGACCAGGCTGGCCTCGAACTCACAAAGATCCGCCTGCCTCTGCCTCCCGAGTACTGGGATTAAAGGCTGTGCCATCACCGCCTGGCCTAGAACTTCTTTATTAGGACTGCACTTACTGTATGAATCCAGTTCCTCTTGGCTCACAAATATTCGTCAAGGAGAGGGCCAGACACTAACAGTGGGGAGGAAGAGGTTCCCATTAAGAGCACACCAGCTCAGGAAGACAGGCCCAAGAAGGTTCTAGAAGAGAAGACTAAGAAAGAGAGCATTTGGCAGAGTGTGGCAGGGCACAAGGACAAGGGTGTCCTGTTATTCCTTATGGGCACTCACTGTTCAGATTCTATATCTGCAAACTGACTCACAGAAGAAAGACCCTGGCTGCTTTAAGGAACAACAGGGGCCACCCTGCTGTACACCCCTGGCTGTGTGCAGCCCGTGACGAGCTGTCTGTCTGCCTTCTTCCTTCAGCTTTCCTGCTGGAAACCCATTTCTCTTGCGGGCCTAATCAGTACCGTGCATTCTTTATTGTTTTCTGTAGCTTTGTCTCTGGAAGCTCAACGCTGGACTGCTGGCTAGTGTCCCTGGGGTGAAAAGGCAGAGATAAAGCGCCCAGCATTGTTGGCCAAGACCAATGAATCCACAAAGTGTGAAGCTGGGCGTGGTGTTGCTGGCCTGTGCTCCCAGCATTTGGGTGGTGGAAACAGGGTGAGCAGAGTCATTCTGGGCTACGTGATGAGTTCAAGGCCAGCCCTAGATACACACGTTCTAACTACGTCTTTGAAGGAGAGCTCACGTGAGCCAAGGCTGTGATGAGTTCAGATACACACGTTCTAACTACGTCTTTGAAGGAGAGCTCACGTGAGCCAAGGCTATGGGTTGATCTGTGGGTGACAACGTGAGCAGAGAACAGGGGCCCTGACTCCGCGGCTCCTCAGGGACGAACCCTTCTTGGAGGTGGGAAGAACAGGTGAGTGAGAGCTGACTGCTCTCTGAACGTCAGGAAGGACACGTTCCCAAGTGGCATGACCCTCACACATCAGAAGGCCAGGTCACAGGCTGCCCCTTGGTCAGCCCAGGGTAAAGAAGCTCAGGGTGAGTGGTATTGAGAAACTGTGGTGTTTGCCTCATTCCCGAGGACAGGGTTAAGAATGCTGGAGCAGGGGAGGACACCAGTTATGACCCTCAGCACAGGACAAACAGGCTGGCTTCCAGGGCAATGACCTTCATGGACTTGTGAGACCCGACTTAACCCCACATTCCTCCTCGTGGTTCCCGGAGATAACAGCAGCATTTTCGGAAAGGTCAGCTGAGAGGAAGCCGTCCTGGTAGGTGTCAGGACTGTGACCTAAAACTGGCCAACGAACAGAGAGAGAGAGAGAGAGAGAGAGAGAGAGAGATAGAGAGAGAGAGAGAGAGAGAGAGAGAGAGAGAGAGAGAGAGAGAGAGAGAGAGAGAGAGAGAGAGACAGAGAGACAGACAGAGAGAGAGAGAGAGAGAGAGAGGCCTTTGCACCTTCTGTGTCACCGTGTTGTCTAGAACCTTCCACCAGCACTTGCCATCTTGAGCACAATTGATTCTATAACTTACTGCTGGCTGGAAAGTTCTCTGTAACTGAGAGCTGGCTGCCTCACCCCCTGCTTTGCTTTCTGGAAGCCCAGAGTGCAGGATGCCTGCTTATCCAAATGTTTATGCAGAGACCCAGGTGAAGCATCTGCTTTCATTGAAGTTAAAAGAGCTATCTTTATGGACATCATGACTCACAGCAGCAGCAGCAGCAGCAGCAGCAGCAGCAGCAGCAGCAGCAGCAGCAGCAGGCACCGCCTCCGCTTCTGAGGGCCAAGTGTACAGACACGAATTATAGCGAAGTCCTCCGATTAACACGATGCTTGAGGAGAAATGTAACCAGATGGAGCGATACAGCTGACTGACCCACACGCAGCAGCTCGCAGGGTGACAGGCCTGGGACAGTCTCAGGGCTTCAAGGTGAAGGGTCAGAAAGACTAGAGAACCTTCCTGCATGCAACCTGACACTGCAGCTGGTCATGCTAAGCAGACTCTCCTGTTCAAAGCTTACCTGCCGGCCTGGGGCTGTAGCCCCGTCAGCCGGTGCTGAGCTTGCTAGCAAGCATGACGCCTTGGGTTCCAATCCTGTCACCTCATAACCTGGCACAGCAGTGCACACTTGGGAGGTGGAGGGAAGATGAGAGATCAGAAGTCTATGGTCATTCTTGGCTATGTAGCCAGTTTGTTTGCCGATCCACATCATACAAAGGCTGAAGAGAAGATTAAAAATATTAATTCCAGAGACCCAGGGCGTAACAACTGGCAACTGGCAAACATGCCCTTAAAAGAGCGCATCTGAGTTCAAGCAGTCTTGTTATTCTGACCCAAAGAGGAAAAATCAAGTTCACTCTCCATTTTCTCTGTTTTTGCTTTGCTGCAGCAAGAGGGAAGCAGGGCAGGGAACTGCAACTGATTCAACCCGGCCATAACTCACTAACAGCAGTGGCTGAACTCTGAAGACTCTCTGCCCTGGAGACCTGAGGGGGCGGACCCTTGTAGTTACAGTGTACCTGCTTGGGTGTGCTGTTCCAAGTTCCTACTGTTACATCACTAACTCCAACACTGAGTTTGAGCACCACACAAACCACATGTTGGGGTTGAGACTCACTGTCCCTGTAGGGCTCACAAGTGGGGACATTCGTGCAGGCAGCAGAGTATGGGGTGCACCCTGTTTACCATTAGTGTTGATGTTTTTAGTCTTTGGGCTCTTTACGCTGTCTTTTTTGGAGGCTTGCCACCCAGTTCCCAAATAAATCACACACGGAAGCTTATTCTTACTTCTAAATGCCCAGCCTGAACTTGGCTTTTTTTCTAGCCGAAATTTTTATCTTAAATTATCCCATCTATATTTTGCCTCTGGGCTTTTATCTTTCTTTATTCTGTATACCTTACTTCTTTCTCTGTGGTTTGTTGGGTGACTAGGTGGCCGGTCCCTGACATCCTCCTCTCCTTGTTCTCTTGCTCATTCCTCGTTTTTTCTTCTATTTCTCCTTTCTGCCTGCCAGCCCTGCCTATCCTTTCTTTTCCTCATTATTGGCCATTCAGTTCTTTATTAGACCATCAGGTGTTTTAGACAGGCAAAGAAAAAATATCACAGCTTCACAGAGTTAAATAAATACAGTATAAACAAAAGCAGCACATCTTTACATCATTAAACAAATGTTCCAGAGCATAAAGAAATGTAACACGCCTTAAAATAATACTCTACAACACACAATGAGTGTGTTGACCCTCCTGGGTGATGAGAGTTGGGTCAGGCATAGTCGACTTTTGACTCTCTTGTTTCTGGGGTCTGGCCCTGATTGTAGCTTTTGTGATGAGAGGCCTGAAACACTTTGTTCTGTGACCAGTGTGTAGGCTCAGGTGCTTCACAGGGAGAGGGTAGGTGGGAGCCATGGCACCCACTCTGTGGGGCTCGCATGAGGCTGTATTAACACTGTTGGTCAGGCAAGGTAAGGGGTAGGAGGACCTCAAGGGAGCTGGGGCAGTGAGACCTGCACTGGTCCTCGCTGCTGTTGCTACCTAGGAGAGGAGGACCTCAGGGGAATTCTGCACCATGATGGCTGGGACTTTTCTCAGCCCAGCTCTTAGAGGTAGGAGAGAGAGAGAGAGAGAGAGAGAGAGAGAGAGAGAGAGAGAGAGAGAGAGAGAGAGAGAGAGAGAGAGAGAGAGAGAGAGAGAGAGAGAGGGAGGGAGGAGAGAGAGAGAGAAAGTCTAACAAAGCTTCCCCTGGCTATGACTTCTCAGGGGTAAGGTGGCAGCTACAGCCTTGCTTCCCTCAGCTCCTTCAGGCAAAGAGTCATGGTGTTTAGACGAAGAGTCAGAGTCATGGTGTTCAGGGAAGAGTCATGGTGTTCAGGGAAGAGTCACGGTGTTCAGGCGAAGAGTCACGGTGTTCAGACGAAGAGTCACGGTGTTCAGACGAAGAGTCACGGTGTTCAGGTGAAGTGTCACGGTGTTCAGATGAAGAGTCACGGTGTTCAGGCGAAGAGTCACGGTGTTCAGGTGAAGTGTCACGGTGTTCAGATGAAGAGTCACGGTGTTCAGGTGAAGAGTCACGGTGTTCAGGTGAAGAGTCACGGTGTTCGGGCAAAGAGTCACGATGGTGACAGCTGCCTGTATTTATCAGTGGATTGATTGGCTTTTCTGAGACAATGTCCTGCTAAGTAGCCGTGGCTGGCCTGGAACTCACTATATAGAACAGGAGACAGTCCTTCGTGGTGAGGAAGTCAAGGCAAGAACTTTAAACAGTCACAGCACATGGACAATCAAGAGCTGAGAAAGATGAGTGTGCGCATGCTGGCCTGTGCTCAGGATGGATTTCTCCGCTCATATGGTTCATAACCCCCTGCTTCAGGAATGGGGATACCTACATCCAGTATGAGCCCTCCTCCTCAGATCACTAAGGAAATGCCCATCGGCCAACCCAATGAAGATAACCCTTCATGGAGCCCTTCTTCCCAGGCAGTGCTAGGCTGTCAAATTGGCAAAGCTGCCCATCTAGGGGAAGGGGTGTGTGTGCTGGGTGAGAGAGCTGCAAACCTGACCCACCGAGTCTCTAACCGCCACGTTGAGTAGTCCCTGGCGTGAGAAGCTTCCTGGCCTCCCTCCCTAGGACTTATCTATTTCTTTCTTCCCCAGTGCAGGAGACTCATAACCCCAGGCTCCAGACCAGTAGAAAAAAAAAAAGCAAAGACCTTGATCCTAAGAGGTTAGCACACAGGACTGAGGGGAACCAGAGTGGCAGAGGTCTCGATAGAGGATGGAGGTGGGGGTGGGGGTCAATGTGCTTCTCCTCCCCCACTTCCTGGTTCCACAGAAGAAAGTAAAACCTTCACAGCTGTGGCTCTCTGGTGTGGAGTATTAGCTGGAGACCTGTCACACTTGTTTATGCTGTGGAACATTTGTTTAATGAAGCAAAGGTTGTGTTGTGTTGTGTTCATGTTGGATTTGTTTAACTCTGTGAAGCTATGTTACTTTGCCTGCCTAAAACACCTGATTGAAGCCAGGCGGTGGTGGTGCATGCCTTTAATCCCAGTACTTGGGAAGCGGAGGCAGGAGGATCTTGGTGAGTCTGAGGCCAACCTGGTCTATAGAATGAATTCCTGGACAGGCCCCAAAGCTACACAGAGAACCCCCCCCCCAAAAAAAAACAAAAACCAAACCAAACCAACATCAACAAAAAACACCTAATTGTTCTAATAAAGAACTGAATAGCAGACAGGGCAGAGGATAGGTGGTGCTGAGAGAATAAATAGGAGGAGGAATCCAGGCTTGCTAAAAGGAGGAGCAAGAAAAGGAGGGGAAAGGTAAAAATCCAGGGGCAAAAGCTAGACACAATAATTAAAAAAAGGCCGGGCGGTGGTGGCGCACGCCTTTAATCCCAGCACTCGGGAGGCAGAGGCAGACGGATCTCTGTGAGTTCGAGGCCAGCCTGGGCTATAAGAGCTAGTTCCAGGACAGGCTCCAAAGCCACAGAGAAACTCTGTCTCGAAAAACCAGAAAAAAAAATAAAATAAATAATTAAAAAAAAAAGAAAGCTGGTTAGAAACAAGCCAAGCTAAGGCCAGGTATATATAATGTCTTCATGCATTCATTTGGGAGCTGGGTGGTGACCCCCCCTAAAAAGTAAAAAACAAACAAAACAACAACAAAAAAAACCCTAACAGTTCTCAGTTTGGGAGCCCTCAGGGCTCCGGGCAGTGTATAAGGACTTTTTGGTCACTACACTGAGTTGCTAGGGGCACCTAGTGGCCTACGTCTCTGGCGCACAGGCCAGACTCCCACACCGCACAGCAGGACTGTCTGGGATGCTCACAGTGCAGACGCAGAAACCCTAGACTGTCATGGGGACCTCACCACTGTGAAGGGTCCCCAAGTGGAAACCTTCCAAGGACTTCGTGAGCACGCTGGCCTGGTTCACACTGCACACACTGCACATGGAGGTTGCGAACAGCGCAGCAGCTGGACTTGCCGAGCAGGTGGGGCGTGGTGGCTGTGACTGACATAAGCCGCCCGCCCACTGATGGCCTGGTGCTAGACCCCTCCTCCAAACGTCAGGCATCCTGCTACCAATATCTGCCTCCAGCCAGAGTGTAGGATACACCCAAAGCAAGGATGGACATGCTCTTGTCTGGCTCCAGGCAGACCCCAGGCAGACCCCACTTCCTATGTTTGGACTGTTTCGTAGCTGGGAATGGCTGCATTGTTTTTCCCAGTCACTAGTCAGCTCTGTAGTCAAATTCCTAACCCTGCTGGGATTTTAGTGTTATTTATAGGCTAATCATCTAATACTAGAGGTAAAAGAGAATGCAGTTTTAAGGTTTTTTTCCCAAAACGTCAGCCAGTTTTCTTTCTTTCTTTTTTTTTTTTTTTGGTCTGAAAATACAAAGACAACTTGTGTGCATTGGTAAAAGGCTCATCCATTGCTCGTTTAGTGTGTTGTTATTTGGAAAGCTGTCACTATATTCTGACCCTCAAATTGTGGGGAATTTTACTGTTTTTAAAATTATTTGTCTATTTATTTATTGAGGCCAAGCCTTGCAGTGTAGCCCAGGCTAACCTCAAACCCACAAGCCTCCTATCTTTACATCCCAGGTGTGAGAGGATTGTGGCATACCCTCCCACATCTGGCTAAAGTCAGTCACTCCCAGGTCATGCGGAGGATCCTGGGAGGAGAAGCCTGGTTATCTGGATGAGCTGTACCAATCTCAGCACAGAGGTTCCTGTGGCCAGGGAGGCGGGGTTTTCTGGACCCTGAATTCTGCTTGTCAACCTGTGGAAGGGCCCTGATGTGTGTGTTTCTGAAGCAGTCCCACCAGACACGGATGGCACAGCCCTGAGACCTCTGTAGATATGACATCCCTCCTCCTGACAGAGTCACACTGTAGCCCAGGTTGGCCTCAAATACATGATCCTCCTGCCTAAGTGTCTGAGGTATAGACACACCCACCCCAGCTTTACATTTCCTTAGTATGAATTCCGTGTCATGTTGCATTCTGTTTATGATGGCTGTTGTGCTTCATCAGCACACAGCACACGCTAAAGGAACAGCCAGCCAGGCGTGGGCCCAGGTCTGTGGCACCGACACCCAGAGATAAAGGCAGGAAGGTCAGAAGCTCAAGGTCATCCTCAGGAGCAAACTAAGCCAAAGGCCATCCTGAGCTATGTAGGAAAAAGCAAATCAGTCAAAAAAAGGCCACAGTAACTTTTTAATTGGTATTTCTGTGAACTTAGGTGGATTTAAAAAAAACTAAATCTGAAGATGTTTTCCTGCCTTGCTTGGTCACAGTAATACTGGTGTCATTTTTAATGTTTTGTCTTCTCTAATCTCTTAAAAAGAACCAACCTACAAGATGTTAACCATGGCTGTGTGAACACAGTACATGCCTTTGCTCCTGTAGCTCAAACATTTTAAAATAAAAAAAAAGAGACTGTAGAGAAGGCTCAGCAGTTAAGAGCACTGACTGCTCTTTCAGAGAACTCAGGTTTGATCCCAGTACACACATAGCAGCCTATAACTATTTATAACTCTAGGACCAGGTGATCTGATGATCCCTTGTGACTTCCTTGAGCACCAGGCACACATGAAGTACACAGACACACATGCAGGCAAAAATACTCATAACATAAGATAAAAATAAAAATTTAGAAACATAGTGAACTCAAAATGTGGTCAGAGGACCTGAAAATGCCGTTCTCCAAAGATTATATACACATGACAAAAAGCATACAAGAGTCTCATTAGATTTGCACAGACCGAAACCACAATGAAGTATTACCAAAGGCCCATCAGGATGAACACTGGTGGGGAAAGAAGCCAATAACTAGAGTTGGCAAGACTGTGGGGGACAGGCAACCTTACGTGCTGCTGGTCAGAAGACGGAAAGTGAGACTGTACGGAAGGTGGTGTGGAGGCACCTCAGAACTGTTTATAATAGAACCCACTTCAGCTCTCTGTTGATAGATAGATAGATAGATAGATAGATAGATAGATAGATAGATAGATAGATAGATAGATGATAGGCGGATGATAGATAGATAATAGATAGATAGATGATAGATAGATAGATGATAGATAGATAGATAGATAGATAGATGATAGATAGATAGATAGATAGATAGATAGATGATAGATAGATAGATAGATAGATGATAGATAGATAGATAGATAGATGATAGGTGATAGATAGATAGATAGATAGATAGATAGATGATAGATAGATAGATAGATAGATAGATAGATAGATAGATAGATGATAGATAGATAGATGATAGATAGATAGATAGATGATAGATAGATAGATAGATAGATAGATAGATAGATAGATAGATAGATGATAGATAGATAGGGAGGGAGGGAGGGAGGGGGGGAGAGAGAGAGAGAGAGAGAGAGAGAGAGAGAGAGATAGATAGATAGATAGATAGATAGATAGATGGGTGGGTGGGTGGGTGGGTGGGTGGGTGGATGGATGGATGGATGGATATAGATAGAAGATAGATAGATAGATAGATAGATAGATAGATAGATAGATAGATAGATAGATAGATAGATAGATAGATAGATACGGACAGAGGTAGATGATAGGTAGAGATACACACACACTGAAAGCAGGATCTTGAAAGGACATCTACACATCCACCTACATCACATTCACTATAGCTAAGATAGAGAAGACCCAAACATCCAACTATCCATCAGTGGATGAATGGGCATTTTGGTATCTGCTTACAGCAGAATAACACAGTCTCAAAAAAGAAGAAAACCTGGCCACCTGGAACAAGAAGGATAAACCTTGAGGTAGGAAATTTTTCAGAACTGTCTTACCCTGTCTTTGCAAGGTTTGGCCGTCTTTTTTCTTGTATCCTGCTTGTCCAGTCTGGACACTGTGCATCTTGTCAGTGGTCGAGGCATGGACAGTTCCTTGTCCAAAGGCCAGTTTTGCCAAGAAGAAAACAAGCTCCAACTGGAGTGTCTTTGATGCTCAACATTCTCTCGGGAATAGATCATTGCTGCCAGGAGCAATCATGTCTCACATCAAGAGAACCCTAAGTTATTTAAATGCCATATTCTACAGACCTTTGAAGTGGTTGAAGATTACCTATCTATGTGGAATACAATCGCTATGTATCTAAAGAACCTGATTAGTCTGAATATAAGTACAACAAACATGGATGACAATCGACCTATAATACTTAATGCCTGTACAACTTAAAAACTAAGACTTCATATTAAAATATTAAACAATCTTTAAACAACTGTGCAGCAAATGAGGACAATGACCTCAAAAAATGTAAATGACATATGAGTATCTTGATCAGAGGTAGAAATGTACAGTGCTATATGATAAATATATCCTAATGTATAATATACAAAAGTCTTAAACAGAGGTGGAAACATGCATGCATACAATATGACAAATTAACTTTGCATAGGTATACAAATATTGTAAACAGAAATAGGAGCATATTCAATATGACAAATATAATTTGAATTTGTATCAATATATAAGAATCTATACCAATGTAAATTGTCTATAAATAATAGCTCACAAAGTATTCACTCTATTACTCACTATTATTAGTGTTTTATTATTATTAGTTATTATTAAGCTCACACTATTTTGCCTATTATCCCTTTCAATTTCCCTTTTTTTTCAAGTGAGATACTTGAGCCTACAAAACTTCCACCCCAACACCCAACCCTATACCAATTATAATCAACCCCTAAATGATATCCCTAACCCTGAGGACAAACTTTGTTGGGAGAGGGGATGTCATCTTCTAGAATTACTTCCAGCTGTCATAAGGCGATGTTCTTTCTATGGGATCCTGTGAAGGTAAAATGATTGAAGGCGTAAGTCATAAACAATCCCACACCAGTTTGGAATTGTGATTAATAGAATGGTTATTTATTTGAAGGGGAAAAACTTATAGATCACCATCCCAGACAACAACCATCTGCGCAATCAGGAAGTGAACCTAGTTGCCGGAAGCAGAGCCAGAAGCCAGAGAGCGAGTGGAGGGAAGTGGCCGTGTTTTTAAAGAGAGAGACCACACCCCAATGGGCTGGTATCTCAGTGGCTATTGGCTGAAGGAGCAGAAGGAGCTCTCGCAACAAATAATGATTAAGTTTCAAGATTACTCTCTGGTATAATTGCAAATAGTCTCTGAGTAGTCGATAGGGTATCTTTGAGGTTCCTATTTGAAATTCTGACCAGAACATTGTAAGAAGATGCACCATTTCAGCTAACCAAGTTGGAACCATCTTGAGCAGCTGGTACCCAAAACCGACCTTAAAGTAGCGCTATCAGCATCTTGACATCATATCGACCAGGTGGAGTTGTTGTTGTGGGAACCACATCTTCTTCCTGGAAACTTTAAAGATTACTGCAGGAAAATTTATTGTTCATTGTGGAAAACTTAAACATTATATAGACATATATTCAATGAAAGGTATGATAGAGACAAAAACAGGTATGGGGAAAAGTAAAATTTTTCCTAAATTCTTTCTTCTTTCTGTCCCACACCAGATGGCTCTTGACATGAGACAGAAATTCTGAATTTCTCTTTTAACTGGATCCTTGGATTTAGAGAAGGACAGAAACTCTGTCCAACTCCAAAGCCAGCTTTGATTTTTAAGTGAGTTGTGACTATTATTCTCCTGGGCTGTGTGTGTGTGTATGTGTGTGTGTGTGTGTGTGTTCAGGTAATGAAATTTTACCCTGCAGATGACCTATCCTATAAGTCATATTTCTCTTTGCTTGGTGATCCTTTCTGGATAGTTATTTTTTCCCCTTAAGGCACACAAATGTCAGGGGTCTCTTGACTTTTTGAAGATGAGTATTTTCCTGCAAAGACAAGAACAGAATCCTTATGAGGTTTTCTTACCACCTGTACGATTGTCACCTCTATGGATGAGCTGTCGTGCCTCTTTCTCAAGAGGTTTCTTCTTTTCAAATCAAATCTTTATTAATTTTGATGGTATCCATAGTTTTTCTTCTCCTGTTAAAATAAGAGTGAACCCCCTTCCCAATGTAGCACATCTCCTGGTTTCCACTGTGAGGTCAACACATCCTTGAAATACACCAGCTGATTTAATTCAGAAGGTTTTTTTTTCTATTATCCAGTGTCTCTCTGCTGCCATTGTTCCTTTCTCATTAGCATTAAGAAAATCCAAGGTTAATAAAACATTATGCAATCTATTTCTGAGAGTATTTTCCATCTCCTTCTGTTTGTTTAACATTTCCTTTATAGTTTGATTTGATCTTTCTATAACTGCCTGACCTGTAGGCTTATTTGTTATACCTGTAATATGCTTTATATTATAATAGGCAAAAAATTGTTTCATTTTCTTAGAGACATATGCTGGACCATTATCTATCTTTATTTGTGCAGGTATGCCCATGATGGCCATAACTTCTAATAAATGTGTGATTACTGAATCAGCCTTTTCTGAGCTTAAAGCAGTTGCCCATTGAAAACCTGAATACGTGTCTATGGTGTGGTGTACATATTTTAATTTTCCAAATTCTGCAAAGTGGAACACATCCATCTTCCAGATCTCATTCCTTTGAGTACCCTTTGGGTTACTTTCTGCAAGTAACTGTGTTTGGTTATAGAAAGAGCAAGTAGGACATCTCTTTATAATCTCCTTAGCTTGTTGCCATGTAATAGAAAACTCCTTTTTTAAACCTTTGCTATCAACATTTTTTTTTGGTGAAATTCTGAGGCCTCTAGCAAGTTTCCCATCAATAATTGATCAATGTCTGCATTACCTTGTGCTAGAGGACCTGACAGACCTGTATAGAATCAGATGTGTGTTATGAATATGGGACAAAGCCTATTCCTAATTACATCTTGAACCTGAATGAATTATGAAGTCGATTCTATATCATCTGGTTTAAATTCTGCAGTTTTAATATGCGAGACAACTCTGCATATCGTGAATCAGTAACTATATTGAAAGGTTCTTTAAAATCTCTTGGTACCCTAAGAATAGCATATAACCCTGCCTTTTGAACAAAATTATAAGGGCTTTGTTCCACCTTACTTAAATCTTCTGATTTGTAATCTGTCTTTCCTGATTTATTTGCATCAGCATAAAAAGTATGGGCTCCAGCTGTTGGTGCATCACCTACAATTCAGGGAAGAATTAAAGTAGTTCTCTTTATAAGGTTAATTCTATCATTTTTGGGGATAATTGCTATTAATCTCTTGTAAAATAAATAGCACAAGCTCTTTGCCAGGGTTCATTGTCTTCCCATAATTTTTTTAAATTTCTTCAGTAGTAAAAGGCACTATAATCTTTGCTGGGTCTATTCCTGCTAGTTGATGAAGTCTCAATTTTTCTTTTATATTCAGAGACCTTTTCCACACATTTTTAATTTTTAAAATTGGTTTAAGTAGCATAAAGATTCATTCTAAAATAATATCTTCCCTCTATGTTAAAATTCCTGTAGGGGAAATTCTGGAAGGCAATATGACTAGAATGCAATAGGATTTGGATCCACCCTATCCACGTGTGCCTCCCGTAATTTCTCTTCAACCACAGTTAATTCTTTCTCAGCTTCAGCTGTTAATTCCCTGTGACTATTTAGGTCTTTGTTATCATTTAAGGTTTTGTTTAAATGAATTGTTAGATCAGGTGTTATCCCAGCAGCCATTCTCCTAACAATGTCTCCTAACAATGTTTGAAAGTCATTAAGAGTCCCCAATTGGCTTCTCCTAATTTGTGCCTTTTGGGTTCTAATTTTCTGCAAACCTATTTTATAATCTAGGTAATTGACAGAATCTCCTCTTTGTATTTTTTCAGGAACAATTTGTAATCCCCATTTAGGCAAAACTTTCTTTACTCCTTAAAACATCCTTTCTAAAGTATCTACATTTGAATCAGATAGCAAAATGTCATCCATGTAATGGTAAATTATAGACTTAGAAAGTTGTTTACATATTATTACCAATGGATGACTTACAAAGTATTGGCACAGGGTGTGGCTATTGAGCATTCCCTGTGGGAGGATGGTCCATTGATATCTCCTAAGTAGGCTTAGAATTATTATAAGAACAATTATTAAGAGCAATTAAAGCAATTCTGTACATGGTTTTTGGTGGCCAAAATATCAAGGAACCCAAAACTTGCCAGCAGTCGTGGGCCACAAAGGGGCCTGTGCACAACCAGCCACTGTGACACAGCAGGAATCAATGGTGGGAATAAATCCCAGGAGGCTGGAGAGGCTGCAGCAGCGTGTTGTGGGTGGGAGGCAGTGGCGGGAAGTGATGAACTCATCCTGATAGTTGCAGTCTTGTACCCATGTTGGGCAGCAGATGTAGGTGAATGCTAATAAAGTAATCCCACAGTAGCTCAGAATTGAGTATAATAAGGGGTTCTTTATTTAGGGGGGACTCACAGGTCACAGTGTATTGCACGAGTGGGGAACAAGAACTGAATCCAGCAGCCAGCCAAAAGAGGAGAAAGAGCAGGCACACAAGCCAAGGCCACGCCCAACCTGGCCCACCCTCCCAAAGGCCATTGGCTGAAGGAGCTTCCCTGGCACATTCTCATCATGGAGCTTCATGACACATGCAGGCAGACATGGTGCTGGACCTGAGAGTCCTATGTCTTGATATGTATGTAACAGGAAGTGGCCTGAAACACTGGGTGTGGTTTGAGCATATATGAGACCTCAAAGCCCACCTCCACAGTGACACACTTCCTCCAACAAGACCACACCCACTCCAAGAAGGCCAAACCTCCTAATAGTGGTACTCCCTTTGTGGGCCATTTTCTTTCAAACCAATGCACCACTACTTCTTGCTTACATGTCCCATAAATAAGGACATACGAAAATTAAAAATTAAAAAAAAAACTTTTCAGAAAGAAGAGATAAGAAAAAGGGACTCACTGTGGCCCAGTGGGAAATTCAGCACCGAATTCTAATCTAAACAGCCAGGCAGTGATTAACACGTAAATGTGGACAGCTACTGTGTGCTGTTCTGCCCAGAGATTTGAAAGCCAACCCTTTCCTTAATATGTGCTTCTACGTTAGAAACTGTGCACAACACCAAGGGGAGAAATTTTATTAAATTAGAAACACCACAAACTAGTTATTTATGTAAAATATAATTTAATTTCACTCTTATTACCACAGAATTAAAAAACAGTAATATATACAGACAAGAACAAGAGAGTTATAAAGAGTTGGACATGGGATAGAGATCATCATTCAAGAAGTGGGATGACAGCAGCTCCCCTGAGGTCAGAGGACACCCCAGCACTGACTGGCACCTCAGTCTCTACAACTTGAAAAGAACCTTCAAGACGCCTCTGGCCCACACATCTTACTCAACCGCCAAAGACCACTTTATTCCAGGCACGGAGGCCAAACGTGCCTCTCCCAGGCCTGAGGGGTAGGAATTAATCCAAAGAAAGCCTTAGAGAAGGAAGAGTAGCAGCTACATTGCCTCTGGAGAATTGTAGCCCTCAGCCCTGTTCTACACTAGGCAAACCACGAGGCAGTCAGCTCTCTACCTGGTCTGATGCAGCCTAGGGACACAGGAGGGTTCACAAACCCTGCTGAGCCCAGAGATCCTGCAACCTGCGATGCCAGTTGTTATTGATTCTGATTTCAGTGAGGTACAGCCTCATTACATAACTCAAACCAGCCTCAAACTAACAGTGATTCTCCTGCCTCAACTTTGTGAATACTGGGATTGCAGGTGGGACTTTTTCAGCGGGACATTGCAAACAACCTCCTCCTCCTCATTCCACCAGTTCCTGGCTCTTCTGCATTTCTTATTGTCTTTGTCTTTCAATAAATTTATGTATGTATTGACCATATGACGTCAATATTGAACCCAAGTTTTATGTAGCTTGAGGCTATCTTCACGTAATAAAATCCATGGAACTTCAAATTCTCACTCTGTAGCTCAGGTTGGCCCAGAATTTTCAGCCATCTTCTTGACTTGGCTTCTAAGGACTGGGGTAACAAGAGTGAATAACCCCATCCCTCAACCTTTGGTCCATTTTCATAACATCCACCTAGCCAAATATCCTAGTGTGGTGCTGTCCAGTAGAAACATACATTAGCCACCTTAAAAAGGCAAAACAGCAGGGTATATGGGTGCAATCCCAACACTTAGGAGACCAAGCCAGGACTGTGAATTTCAGTCAAAAATAACATAAAAGTAAAAAAATATAAGTACAATTAATTTTTAATTTTTTTTTTTTGCCTTAACCTCATATATTCCAAATAGCATTGAAATAGTGAATGCAAGGTTGTTAGTGCCTAGCTTTGGAAGAGGTAAGGTTTCTCTAGTGGCTTGGCTGCTTTGCTTTTCTGGTTTCTGGGTTTTTATTATTCAAGCTACATCCTTGTCCCTCGCAGATCTGACAAAAGTTCTGCTCTGTCAGGTACAGCGTGAATAACTGGTACTCGGGATCACAAAAGGACTCTAGGGTGAGGGGCTTCAGTGCGCCATTCGCTGGGAAGATAAACCACCACAGAAAAGATAAAAGTGAGTCTGGACTGCGTTAGAGCCCCAGGGTGTCCCAGCCTGACTTGCCTCTGTAGAGCACACAAACGGTCTGAGTGAGCACGGCAAAGACAGTCAAATACAAGGTGATAAGTACCACTTGGGCGAGAGACGGCTCAGTGGTTAAGAGCTTTCGCTTGTCTTCAGAGGACCCACAGGGCAGCTCACAAATGTGCGCAATTCCAGTTCCAGGGGATCTAGTGCCCTCTTCTGGCCGTCACAGGCACTGCATGTAAGTGGTACACAGATATACATGCAGGCAAAACACCCATACACAGAGTAAGATAAAGTGTGATTCTTCAGGAAAGTGAATAGATAGCAATTTAAATAATCTTTTCATTTTATTTATTTTTAAAGACAGGGGTTCATGGATCCCAGTCTGACCTTGAACTTCCGATACTCCTGTCTAACTTCTGAGTGCTGGGATTACAGATGTGCACCACCACACCTGGTTTACAGTGCTAGGAGCTGAACCCAGGGTTTCCTGCATGCTGGCAAGCACTCTACGCACTGGGATGCATTCCTAGGCCAGAGTTTCAGATCATCTTAATTCTTACACTCCACTTGAACCATCTCTGGGTTGATCACTGTCTTAAAATGCCTTCTAAAATTTAAATTATTACTAGAATGTTGGCTTTTAAGTGGTTTTTCATTGCCTCTCATTTAAAGGACTGTATTTAAGATGGGAATTATGATGTTTGGTTTTAATCCCAACACTTGGGAGGCAGTGACAGGTAGATCTCTATGATATCGATATGGGGCCAGCCTGGTCTACACAGTAAGTTCCAGACCAGCCTGGGCTACATAGATCCTCTCTCAACAAACAAACAAACAAAATAATACAACAAAACAATAACAAATAACTATATTTGCCACTTCCTTCATTCCTCTGGCTGCAGGCAGTGATGACTAACCAATTATCCAGCAGGTTACAGCTGTCTCTAAAGTCAGCTCGGTCACCAGGGAACTAGTGAGTCCTTTGCTTCCACAAATGCAACTGTATTCTATACATTAAACATTAACAACCTATGGATTTAAGGCGGGACCTCCCACGGGTCTTTAAATCTGCCTGGGCCTGTTTTACCCTCTACACCGAATCTGTAGCTAAGCCAGCTTCAACAGTAGAAACCAGCAGGACAGCTCTAGCTACAGTGAAAACCCTCAGTGGTCATATTGTCTTCTCCCAGGTTCATTGCCAGGGTCAAGGGCTCAGGGTTCGCCTTCTTCCGTGAACAAAGCTCCCTTGAAGTCCATCGTAGCGTGCACAAGTTGGCCTCAACATCCTAGCAATCCTCGCCAGTTCTGCACAGGCTGTGCACAGTGCTCGTCATCAGCACCACCTCATCAGCTGCTCGGCCCCTTTAAATGCTCACGTACTCACCATATCCTGGAAGCACCAAGCTCTTTCATCAGCTAGGGAAGGGCTCAAGGTGTGGGAATATGTCACAGCACAAGCCGGCGTTATCCGTCTCTTAGGCCGTAGACAAGGAAAATGTCAATATGTTAAAATTCCCATACTCAAAACTACAAAAAAAGAGAAGCAAAGTAAAGCCTGAACAATATGATTGGCAGCATTTTTTTTGGCGGGGGGGGGGGGTCAGAACATTTTAGCAAAAAAAATGGCAGGCTGACCTCAGGCTAGTTCACTGAGTAGAGAGTTTGACGAACTTGACTGTTTCACTGTGGAGGAAAACGTCTTGCTCTCCCTCAGTCCCGTGAGAGTAAGGTGCAGATGTATAAAAATCAGTAGACTATTAATAAAAGATAAAGCTACAGTGCTGGAGAACAGCGTGATTTGTAGATGGAACTCTCGAGGGGATCCTCGCTTGAGTTCACGGTCTCATGTGGATCAAACGCTAGAGGGTCCATGGGATGTCACCAAAGTCCCCAGGGTCACCCAAACCCGCCTCTGCTTCCAGGTAATTCATGAATGCAGCGATGGCTGTGTCATCGTTGTCACCCAGGGCATCCACACCCAGCTGGGCACCACCACCTGGAAGGTAAAACACAGGCTAGGTAAGCCGGGGAGCCATGAAGGAAGTGTGTGTTACAATAACTGTCGGCAGAGTCTGGAGAAACGCTTGCAGAGGCTCCACACGGCGGCTCACAAACATCTGTAACTCCAGTTCCTGGGATCCAGCAACCTCTTCTGGCCTCCGTGGACACTAGACATGCCTGTGCACAGACATCCATGCAGGCCTATCTCTCATACACGATTAAATGAATTAAAAATAAAATAACCATAGTCAAGAACAGGAAAGTCAATAGCAAGGGCTATTTTCATGAGAGAAGTCAGGGTTTGGAAAAGGAAATGAGGATGGGGCTGAGGCGAGATCTAAGTCTGAGATAGGGCAAGGTTCTGGACAACCGAGGCTAAAACAGTAGAGAATAGTCCAAGTTTTCTGGGCGTTTTCAAAGTCAGCAGAGCCTGAGAGGAGTGGAGAGCAGTGCCGTCAGGAGGTGTGAACTGAGCCTCTGCGTTTGGGGCAGCAGTGCCGTCAGGAGGTGTGAACTGAGCTTCTGCGTTTGGGGCAGCAGTGCCGTCAGGAGGTGTGAACTGAGCTTCTGCGTTTGGGGCAGCAGTGCCGTCAGGAGGTGTGAACTGAGCTTCTGCGTTTGGGGCAGCAGTGCCGTCAGGAGGTGTGAACTGAGCTTCTGCGTTTGGGGCAGCAGTGCCGTCAGGAGGTGTGAACCGAGCTTCTGCGTTTGCATGGTTTGGATGTTGCATGAACATCTTAAAGTGAGTGGTTAAATCTTACACTTTATTTATTTTATACTTGAGTGTTTTGCCCACGTGTATATATGAGCATCATGTGATTATGTGCATGCCTAGTGACTGAGGAGACAGAAGAGGGGTTTCGATCCCCCTGAAACTGGAGTTAGAGGATCATGAGCCACCACGTATGCCCTGGGATGGAACCGGGTCCTCTGCAAGAGCAGTAAGCGCTGTTAACCACTGAGCCGTCTCTCCAAGGCCCCCTGCCTTTTATTTTATTTTTACTTTTTAGCATGAGTATTTTTAAATTTCTTGATAATACTTGAGCACGGACTTCTTTTTCCTAGATGGAAATGCTCTTAAGTTTTTATTTGAATTATGAACATACAGCCAAGGCCAAAACTGGTTCAACTGATAACTGAGTCCTTCAGGAGAGGATCAGTGAATGGCAGACATATTAATATCAAGATTAGCGGATTGGAGCTATAGAGAGTGCTCAGCAGTTAAGAGCACTGGCTGCTCTTGCAGACGACCCTTGTTTGATTCCCGGTACCTACATGTCAGCTCACAACCTGTAACTCCAGCCTAGGGAAGACAATACCCTTTCTGAGGAGACTCAATGCACGTGGGGCACAGACAGGCATGTAAGGCAAAACATGTACATGTAATATAAAATTAAACAAATCTTAAAAAAAAAATACCTGCTGATTACGAAGGCATTAGGTATTAGGATTCCGAGTGGGGGAATCTTGCGGATATTTCTGGTGGGGTGGAGCTTTCTTTCTATGTAGCCCTGGCTGGCCTAGTACTCACTATGTAGCCCAAGACGGTTTTGAATTCACAGGAATCCTCTGCCCCAGCCACCCATGTTTTGGGATTATAGGTATGTGCCACCGTGCCTGGTGGAAAAAAAATGTTATTTTATAAAGCATTTGTTTTTTCAAAAATCTCCTGTGCCTAAGACTACGGTGACAAAGAGGGGGCTTTGGAAAGTTCATATGGTGACAGGTGACAGGGACAACTTACTGAGGAGTGGCCTGTGACCGTGGGCAGCTTCAGGGCTCTCGTGTTGCCCGGCAGCCTCCAGGCCCCCTGTTTCAGGACTTGGTGTGGACACCTGGAAAGACAGGACAGGAGCCATTAGTTAAGCCTCGAGCACAGCGAGGACCTCTGGGTGGCTTTGGAGTGGGTCGGCACCAGAACCTCCAGCAGCGGTTCACGGGTACCCACCCCGCGCTGTACATCCTGCCCTGCACACGCCATATCTTCCATAGCTTAAAGAACCTATTCCTATCATCAGTTGTTCCCTGTCACCTACGGCAAAGCTGAGGTCCTTTTATGGGATGGATGTATGTGCATGGGTGTATGTGTGCATGCGTGTACAGGTACATGTTTACACAGCTATGCACATGCAGAGGCCCGAAGATTTTATTGCAATGATTTATATATCCGTTTCTGTAAAATCACTTTATTTGCCAAATTGTGAATAAATGAATAACTTAATAGGAAGACCAGCTACATTTTCATACAAGTATCATGTGATGTTTGTACTTTTGGGCCCTTGGTCCCCGGTCACACATGGCCGTCCTTCCGTATTCTCAGGGCACAGAGCTGACTCATGGAATTGCTCTGTGCCACACTAGGATTATAATGTATTTCAGACTTCCAGATAGCACGAGGTTTAGCGTCCCCAATTACAGGGGTCAAACCCAGGCCTTTCCATATGCCAGGCGAGGGCTCTACCACTAAGCTGTATATCCATCCCTTTAAGTCTTTTAATTTTTAAACCTTTTTATTTTGAGACAGGGTCTCACTAAGTTGTCTAAGCTGGCTTTGAAGTCACTCTTCCTTCCAGCTCTCGAGTTGCTGGAAGACAGGTGTGCACAACCGGCCCAGGGGTGTGCAACACGCATTTCCGTTAGCTGGAGTATGTCGGTATAAGCACGTAGCCTCCAGTACTTACTTCATGGCTTATTTTATTTAAATCTCTCTCAAACTACTTGAGTGTAGAATCTGTGGTGATCATAACAGCTATCACCCACTGAGCGCCTAGGAGGTGCAGCAACCACCATTTGAAGAGTGTTTGGTTTTGTCTGGTATCGTGGCATGCCTGTAATCCCAGCACTTGGGAGGTGGAGGTAGGAAAATCAGGAGTTCAAAGTCAACCTCAGCTACACAGTGAGTTTGAGGTCAGCCTGGGCTACATGGGATGCTGTCTCAAAAAGTGTTTTTGGTTTATATTTCATCCCCTAATTCTCATATTCATCTAGGGGGATGTTATTATCATACCTGCCTCACAAGTGAGGAAACCGAGGCAGAGTTCAAATTCCGAACCCAACCTTCCAAAGGTTTCTGAGTCACAACCCAGAGCCCTTCCGTGTCCTTCTAACCATGCCTCCTGTAATCACCAACCTGCACTGCACCCTCAGGCCACCAAGCCAGCAGAAAGTCCATTTATTTTTATGGGGTGGCCTCTTCAACGAACAACGAACACTTACACCACTCACAGGCACACTGGTGTTCCTGCAGCTCACACCGTGGCGATCTCTAGCTCTCTCTGAAGGATCTGGATCTTCTGGGGATGAGGAGTAGAACCTAAGAAGGGAGACAAAAGAAGTTTATCCCTCTGACCAGATTTTAGAGGGAGCCTTTTTCCCCTGAATGTTTTACACAAGCGACCGACAGATAAACTACAGCAAGGAACTCCAGACCGAATACCTACATCTTCACAGCCAGACTTTTTTTTTGACTCTGGAGTGCTGAAGCCACCCAAGGAAGGAGAAATAGGACATAGGAGGGGGCTGGGGCCGTGGGAGAGCAGGTCGGGAGTGGGAGGGTTGAATGAAGGACCCTCGGGGGAGCGTGGTGGTGGCACAGCACAGCACTGAGTGATGCTGAGCTGTGTATTTTAAGATTTTGTTTTTATTTAGGTATGTGTATGTGCGTATGCACGTGTGTGTGCAAGTGCCTGCAGAGACCAGAAGAGGATGTCAGATTTCCTGGTAGTAGAGTTCCCGATGCTTGTGAGCTGCCTGGGGTGGGTGGGGGAACTGAATTCGGGTCCTCCAGATGATCATCAACCACCCTAACCACCGAGCTGCGTCTCCAGCCCCTGTGTATATTAAGATAGCAAATGCTGTTACGCGCATTTTATTCTGCTTAAAACGTGAAAGGCAGGCACGCGAGATGGCCAAGTGGGTGCAGGCTCCGTCCTCAGACCTGACGACCTGAGCTTGATCCTGGGACCCCAGGAGAACTGACTTCCTCAAGGAGCCCTCTGACCCCGACACAGGCTATGGCGTGCACTCACCCACACAGGCACATACACAAAACAAGTAAACAGATGTCATTTTTTTAAAAAAGTAAGACACATAAGCAGATCCGCTATTACACAGATCAATGGTTCAGACCTTCAACAGAAGGAAATATAGACCTTGAAATTGAGGCTAAGATGCCAAACAAGCAAGGTGTGGGCTCACATGGACTATCCTTTTTTTTCCCTATTCCTCCACTTCTGAATGTATGTATATATGTGTGTATATATATGTATGTATGTATATAGTGTGTGTGTGTGTATGAATGATTACCTTATACAATTGGGCTATTCTAAGACATTGTTTTATTTTATTTATTTTAATTTTAAGGTTATAAGTGCTTGCCTGCATGTGTGCACCACATATGTGCAGTGCCCTCGGCAGCCAGAAGAGGGAGCTGGATCTCCTAGAACTGGAGTTACAGACCTTTGTGAGCCTTTATGTGGGTGCTGGGAACGGAACAGGGTTTTCCTACAAGGGCAATAAGTGCTCCTAACTGCTAAGCCATCTCTCCAGGCACCTACAAAAGTATTGAACAGCTCACCTTTATGCTATACATGAAGTTTAACATATAACTATATATAACATATTTCATATATTTATGGTATAAAATCTTTATAAGTTAAAAGATAGTCTGTTTTATTATACAAAATACACACATTTTCCAGTTTATGTTTTCAACTTAATTGTAATGGCATAGTTTATGCCATTAAATTTATCAATTCCTTCTTCCTGAATTCTGTATTTGGTGTGATGTTGAGAAACAATCTGACAAATTAGGTTTTTAAAAGTCCTTATCTGGGTGGCTCCCAGCTGCTTGTAACTCCAGTTCCAGGGGATCTGATGCCTCTGACCCCTGTAGGTACGGCATCCATATACACATACCCACCACCCACTCTCTGTCCCGCCCTCCGAAGGGTACCTAGGGCGTCTCTCTGCCACCCGGTTCTTTTTAAAGGTACCCTTCTCCCCTGGGGCAGCCATGCCCCTGAACGCAGGGATTGGGCCAGCTGCCCCAACACACACGCATGCACACACAGACGCACACATGGATGCACACACACGCATGCACGCACACACACACACACATGGACAATCTGTGTGCTGGTTAGTGACTAAGGCAGCCATTCGTATGAGAATGTTTGTAGTGATAATACTTCACCTCTGTAAACTCAGAACCTCATTTGCAATGTCTGTCCCGATACTCCCAGCACCAAGGACCGTCCCCGTGGGTGTTCCAGGCACACGGACGCAGGACTGTCTAAATGAGTCTAAGCAACAGCACAGGAGAAAACACAATCAAGGATGTTAAAGAGCACACAGCCCAAGTTAGTGACTTTCTTTCTATTGAGATAGCTTCCTGGTTTCTCCTGAAAAGAAACAGTTGAGCCACCCCTTAAAACGCCAGGAAACATCTAACCTTTCATTACACAGTTCCCAATGCTAGAGACACCATGGGTGGCGGTCACAGTGCAGTCACCAAGGGCACAGCCACCACCTACGACCTTCAGCATGGCCTTTCCCCCTATGACCTTTGACCTTTACAGCAGAGCCAGGTGATGCCACTTTACAGTTCATAGTTCCTTTTGTGCTGTTTTTATTTTATTTATTTTCTGTGTATGAGTGTTTGCTTGCATGCTTGAGGGTTCATCTGATGCACACAGAGCCATGGAGGCCAGGAGTTACAGGAAAGTGTGAGCCACCAGCGTGAGACCCGAACCCAGGTCCTCTATGACAGCAGCCAATGCCCTTAACCACCAAACCGTCTCTCCAGTCCCAGGAGTCTGGTTTGTTTGTTTTGACTTTTTGTCCTTTTGAAATATGATTTCTCTGTGTAGCCCTGGCTGTCCTGGAACTCACTCTGTAAACCAGGCTGGCCTTGAACTCAGAGACTTGTCTGCCTCTGCTTCTTGGAGTTTTTGTTTGGTTTTTTTGTTTAATTGGGTTTTAAGTACCGGAGGGAGGTAACTCCAAATCTTCCTGACTCTGCCCTCCTTGTGCTGGGATTACATGTGTGTGCTACCACCATATCCAGATACTTAAACAAATATTTTGCATAAAATACATGAGCACAGCCCAATAAAAAAGAGAGGGAAATACAAAACACACCCTTCATGATTGTCTCTCATTGTCTAGTGGTGTGTAACACACACACAGTAGACAGGGAGGAATGCATTTGTCTAGTGGTGTGTAACACACACAGTAGACAGGGAGGAATGCATTTGTCTAGTGGCGTGTAACACACACACAGTAGACAGGGAGGAACACATTTGTCTAGTGGTGTGTAACACACACAGTAGACAGGGAGGAATGCATTTGTCTAGTGGCGTGTAACACACACACAGTAGACAGGGAGGAACGCATTTGTCTAGTGGCGTGTAACACACACAGTAGACAGGGAGGAATGCATTTGTCTAGTGGCGTGTAACATACACACAGTAGACAGGGAGGAACACTGGCTGCAGGGAGACTACATGAAAACACCAGGTCTGCTCGTGAGGAACTCCGTCCAGCAGGAAACCAGTCACGTGGGCAACTGCTTATGTGTGGTGCCACGCTACACTCTAGTGGAGGTGTGTGCATATGAGTGTGTGTGTGGTGATCGTGTACATGTGTATAATGTATGTGTGTATGTGTATATGTATGTGTATGATGCATGTATGTATGTGGTGGTGGAGTTCAGAGGACAATATTGTGGTGTTCGTCCTATCCTTCCCCTTTGTGTGTGTTTTGGGGGTTGAACTCAGGTCACTCTCTGTGCATGACAAGTGCTGGACTCGCTGAGTCACCTTTGCTGCCTTGGCTTCCTTCTATAACAAATGTCTGTCCAGTCGGAACGTCTTCCACCCTCCCCCGGACAGACAACCACACCTTCATAAAACACATGCTGGGTGACATGTCTGAGCTAAACCCGATCTGAAACGCTTACCTTCTGAGGACTGGCTGCTGCGGTGGAGGAAGGGGGGTGCCCCAGTCTCACTGTGCCCCCTGGAAACAGAAACAACACGGTGACGTTCTCTGAAGTGAGGGGAACCTATGAATGCGTCTGCACTGGCTCCATGTGTGTGATCTGCCAAATCCCACTTATTGATATGTTATTGTTCACGTTATCAGCTGAGATTGGGATCTGTGCTGAATGCCCCACTGGTTGGTCTCATTCTCACAGTGATGGTGATCGGCTCCCAACCTAGCTAAGGCCCACGCTGCACTGGGATGGCTGACGGGGAACACAGGCATATTTTCCTCCTAGTGCTGTTTAAACTAAATGTTGCAGACAGTAAATGGAACCAGAATGACTGAAGCAGTTACCTAATTATTCTTTATCAATAAAATCTCAGAAGTGAGCTATCTGGTTAAGAACCTGATTGATCAGAGAAACAGAGGAGAAGCAGCCAGTGACCTCCTCTCTCTCTCTCTCTCTCTCTCTCTCTCTCTCTCTCTCTCTCTCTCTCTCTCTCTCTGTGTGTGTGTGTGTGTCTCTTCTTCTTCTTCTTCTTCTTCTTCTTCTTCTTCTTCTTCTTCTTCTTCTTCTTCTTCTTCTTCTTCTTCTTCTTCTTCTTCTTCTTCTTCTTCTTCCCTCATCCAAAAGGGCCATGTCTCTACTACTTCCTGTATCTCTCCATATATCCTCAGTCCTCCAAAACTTCTATGGCTAATTTGACCATTTCTAATGGTCAGCTAGTAGCTAGCTCCACCCTCTGATTCAACATGAACTTTACTGGCAGTCTTGGGAGTGTCAAAGTGTGATCAAAACATCCCACAGCAATGACAGCACCTCATAAACTTAGCAAAGCAAAAGCTTAGGCCGGGCTGAGCTGCCTGGAGGAGGTGGATGCTTCCACTGAAGACACGGGCCGGATTTCTGCTCACTCTGTGGTTTTTCTGGCTACAGTTCTATGTGGCACAGTCATAAAAGATAGAGATTTCTTTTCTTTTTTTGTTTTCATTTCAACACAGGGTCTCTCTTGGTAGCCCTGGCTGTGTAGACCAGGCTGGCCTCAGACTCAGAGATCTGCCTGCCTCTTCTTCCTTTGTACCGTCATTAAATGTGTGTGCCCGACCTCCCTTTGCTCCCCACCAATGCTGGGGAGACTGAACCAAAGGTCATGTCCACGTTAGGCAAGTACTCTACCATTGAGCTGTATCCCAACTCAAAATCAGTGCTTCTTCTTCCTCTTTTCTTCCTCTTCCTCCTCTTCTCTTTCTCCTTCTCCTCCTTCTCCTTGTTTTCTTTTTGTTGTTTGTGTTTTGCTTTGATTTGTTGTTGTTTTGAGACAAGGTTTCTTGTAGTCTAGACTGGCCTCAAACTCCCTACATAACCAAGAATGATTCTGAGTTTTTCATCCTCCTGCCTCCACCTCCCAGGTGCCAGGATCATGTGTGTGCAAACCACACCTACCTTTACCACCAGACTTTACACCAAGCACAAAGGGGAGATTACAAAGGGCAAACATGCAGCTTAACTTGAGCAACGAACATCAGCGAAGAATAAAGGAAATTCTCAGACACCACTGGCCACCACAGACATGGGTTTGGGACCAAAAACAATTCAGGGGGAAAATGTTCATCTTTCCCAAACACATTGAGGGTTTTTTCTTCTTATTATCCCTATACAATCTGGTACAACAACCATTTTCATGACTTCACGTTGTCCCAGGGGTTGCAGCTAATGATGACAAGCTCTGGGGGTGGATATGGGAGAAGCCCACAAGGATTCTGTCATCTGTACAGGTCCTGGCATCCATCCCCAAACTGAGCTTCCATGCAGCCAGAGGACCATGCGATTTTAATGGCTTCTTAGGAAAAGCAGAGATACTGATTTGAAATGAACACAAAGGTCTTAAGAAGACAGAGAAGTACTCACAAAACCAGTGTGTTGACTGACACAATGTACTCCAGCTCTTTGGTCCAAGGGTTGGGTGAAGCTGAACCACTGGCTCTTGAGGGTTACAAAGGAGCCGTCCTTACTCTGAATTTGTACGAGTCTGTAGTATTTCTCTTTACTCTGCAGAACTTCACAAGAAAAGATGTGATCAATAGAGCAGCCTTTAAAACCAAAAGTCTTCAAGTCGAGTGTGGTGGTTCCTGCCAGGAATCCCAGAGCTAGGGAGGCTGAGGAGAGGGTAGCTACTGGTTCCAGGCCAGCCAGGGGCCCATACAAAATTCTAGGCCAAGAGTAAACCCCAAACCAAAAGCTAGTGTCCTGAGAATCAATTTGCATTTTGAATTTAATAAGGAACGAGAAATCAAGAGTCGATGCTATAATTATTTATTTATTTAGACAGGGTTTTTCCATGCAGTCCAGGCTAGCCCGGAACTCCTGATTCTTCTACTGCTGCCTCCCAAGTACTGAGATTTTGAGTGTGATCCATCACCCCCTGACTGAAGCTGTGATTTTAAATTACCCTCAGAGCACCGCACTTGATGAATCACCCACCTGCTTTGTGCTTGTCAGTCAAACTACTATGGTCATCTTGATGAAAATATTCATAACAAGAAGTCCCCAAGAGTTCCTGAGGCAGGTATCCTAAATCGCTGTTGCCTGGTTGTGAAACAGAAAACAAACATGGCATTTGCTGAAGGTGAGGGCTCCCAGGACAGGTGGGACTTCAGGCAGCAGCCTGGGGGAAGAGCTAGTCACATGGACCACTGGGCTCCTAAGGGATGCCCTGGTCCTCCCCAGCCGCAGACCAAAGCCGCATAACAAGCCACCCAGGTGAGGTCCCACGGAGTCCACATGATGTGGTTACACAGCTACGGCCAACACTGTGGCTGCGGAGCAGGTCTGGACTCAGCACCAGGACAAAGAAACACCTTTCCAGGTTTGTTCATCTTGACCAAATTACCAACACAGCCCTTCCTTACGTTGTTTAAACTGTGCTTCCGATTCCCAAGCCCTAATAGAAGAAAGCTCCAGCAGAGCTACGGAGTGGCGCCCCGAACAACCCCAGCTGCCCCAGCGTTTCTCAGGCTATGGTGTGTGCGCCTCGCGCACCTCTGATCCACATAGACGAAGTTCCCATTCATGGCAAAAGCGGGTTCACGAACTCAGTTGGCCTCACTTGAGTCTTGCCGCTCTTCGGAGGGACGGTGTATGAATGCAACCGGCCCATGGCTACCAGGCAGTAAGAGGACCACTGTCTTTCTCACTGTCCCTCTCCTTCTCCACGCCAACAACACTCGGGGGCCAGCTTCTCAAGTATCCAGTGCAATGGACGGTGTAGAATTTTCTGTGGTCTAACGAAAGCCATAGAAAATACACTTAGAACACAAACACCAATGTTACCACCACTTCCTCTTTCCCTCCCCCTACCTCCTCTTTATTTTTATTATTTTTTTGAGACAAATTCATCCTGTAGCTCAAGCTAACCCCCAGATCCCTATGTATATGTATACCAGGCTATCCCCTAACTACTGATATTATTGCCTCAGCCTCCAAGCTGTTACATATCTGTACCACTATATCTATTATGAAGAGAATCTCTTACTGTTGGCTGTGATGATGATTAATAGATACATATGATCCTATTGAACCACAGACATATTTGATGGGCATTTGAAAACACATTAAAAGGTATAAATAAAGACTCAAAAGTTTGAGTTTTCAGGAAAATTCTAGCAATTAATTTCCATGAAAGAGCTTATCAAAACTAGCCTACCAAATGAAAAATGATAAAAAAAAATCATATGCTCAACTATGGGAAAAGTTTACAAAAACAATGAACTATCCACGTGGCTCAGAAGATGAGTGGTGCACACACTGCACACACCTTAAAAAAGTGACTTAAATAATAAAAGCAGAGAAAGCCCTAAGACACGTTATTGGGAAAGTTCAGCTGTGATTGGGCTTGCAGAAGACAGAACAGCCATTCTTTTAAACTGGCGAGTATCCAGGAAAGATCTACAGGACAACAGATTTCATTGTCACTATTAGCGGTGTGTGACATATGTATGCACACGTGTGCAGAAGCCTGCATGTGGAGCTCAGAGAACAGCTTCTGAGAGTGATTCTCTCGCTCCATCTTTATGTGAGATTAAACTAGTCACTGTGTGTGTCCCTCAAATGCCATCACATCATCTTGTTGGTCCCCAACAACAAATCTTTAAAAAATCATTTGTTTCTCTTTTAACAGGAAATTCTGTAGGTCGCCCTAAGGGTTCCAGTCAGCAGCGGCATAGAGATGAAGGGGGTGAGCCTCAGGCCAGACAGTCTTACGGCCGTGAATGTGAGTGTTCTAATGGTCTCCGCTTGTCTTTGGAAACAGGTGGGGCCTACAATGTGGCTGAGGGCCAGGTGTGGACAGGCTGGCTGGGCCTCTGAGCCTCTGCACCACTCACAGACTTCTCATCTCTTCATCGCGTGTGGAATTGTCTCTCGAGCAGACTGTGTGTTGGGCCACAAAACGAGTATTAACAAATTCATGCAGAATTAAATCCTATCCTGTACCTTTGCTGGTAATAATGGGATGGAGTCAATAAGTCAATAAGGAGAACTAAAACCTGTGTGTCTGCGTGGAGGTGGCACAGTGCACTTCCACTCCGAGGGGAATTTAAGATGTTCTTGAGACAGACAGAAATGGAAACACCTGTGATGAGGAAAAGGAAGAGGAAGAGGATGGACAGGAGGAAGGAAGGAACCTAGGACAGGGAGGGGCATGAGGAGGAGAGCGAAGGAGAAAAGCCAATGTATAGTGTATACACGTATAAAGACGTCACATGAGAGCAGCCAATGTATAGTGTATATACGTATAAAGACGTCACATGAGAGCAGCCAATGTATAGTGTATATATGTATAAAGACGTCACATGAGAGCAGCCAATGTGTAGTGTATATACGTATAAAGACGTCACATGAGAGCAGCCAATGTATAGTGTATATACGTATAAGATTGATGGTCACATGAGAGCAGCCAATGTGTAGTGTATATACGTATAAAGACCGTCACATGAGAGCAGCCAATGTATAGTGTATACACGTAAAGACGTCACATGAGAGCAGCAATGTATAGTGTAATATACGTATAAAAGGATGTCACATGAGAGCAGCCAATGTGTAGTTTATACATGTATAAAGATGTCACATGAGAGCAGCCAATGTATAGTGTTATACACGTATAAAGATGTCACATGAGAGCAGCCAATGTATAGTGTATACACGTATAAAGATGTCACATGAGAGCAGCCAATGTATAGTGTATTATACGTATAAAGATGTCACATAAGAGCAGCCAATGTATAGTGTATACACATATAAAGATTGTCACTTATAAAAACATCCACATGAGGAAAAGCCAATGTATAGTGTATACACATATAAAGATGTCACTTAAAAGACATCACATGAAGAAAAGCCAATGTATAGTGTATACACACATAAAGATGTCCACTTATAAAAACATCACATGAGAAAAGCCAATGTATAGTGTATACACATATAAGATGTCACTTATAAAGACATCACAATGAGAACAGCCAATGTATAGTGTATATAGTTATAAAGATGTCACAATGAGAGCAGCTAATTATAGTGTATATACTTATAAAGATGTCGCATGAGAGCAGCCAATGTATAGTGTATACACATATAAAGATGTCACTTATAAGACATCAATGAGAAAGCCCATGTATAGTGTATACACACATAAAGAAGTCACTTATAAGACCTCACAATGAGAACAGCCAATGGTAGAGTGTATATAGTTATAAAGATGTCACAATGAGAGCAGCTAATGTATAGTGTATATACTTATAAAGATGTCACATGAGAGCAGCCAATGTATAGTGTAACACATATAAAGATTGTCACTTATAAAGACATTACAATGAGAGCAGCCAATGTAAATGTATACACTTATAAAGATGTCACAATGGTATCAGGTACCTTCTACGTTAACTTAAGAATTCTTTAAAAATAAAAAAAACCCACAACAGGCTAAAATCTTTGACATAACGCAAAAAAGTACTAAGAAGGAAGTTTATAGCAATGAACACAAACAAAAAAATAAGGTCAAGAAGACAGAATTTCCGAATACACACCTAACAATTCCTCTTAGAAAGAAGGAACAAAGCAAACCCCAAATCAGAATAGCTCCAGATTTGTTCTTTTGGCTCAACACAGTGCAGTCTACAGATTCGATGTAGTCCCTATCAGAAAAGCAATGATATCCTTAACAGAGCTGAAAAAACCTACATTCACATGGAAGACACAGAGGTAGCCCAACTGCAAAGCGGGAGGTATCTAACTTCAAAGTACAGCCCTGAGCCATGGTAACAAATGCCCAAGGTAATGGCCCAGGAACAATATACACAGTCCAACAGAGCAAGCGAGGAACCAGAGACAAACCCACAGGTCCGAAGACAGCTGATTCTCAACACTGGTGTGGGAAAAAGCCTGTGCCAGAGAAATGACAGCTCCCTCAACACCCACAGTGCTGGGGAAAACTGGATAGCCATACACAGAACCGAAACTGAAGCCCCATCTCTCACCCTCCACATAAGTCAACGGAGTATGAAGACCTCAGTGTAGATCTCAGACTTAAGAAGTTACAAAGAGGAAACAGAGTATAGCTACCTCAGATGTCTGGGACATGCAAGCTTTTCCTAGATGGGATTCCCAGGCTCAAAATCTAGTCCGCAGCACACAGTCCACAAAAGAAAAACGACCCAGAAACTAGGAGAGCTTGCTGGAGGACTCATCTGGAAAAGAGTTAATATTCACCGTTATATAGAATGTATACACAAACTTCACAGGACAGACATCAATCCAGAGTCTCCACTTGGGCTGGCTGGTTTTGTGTCAACTTGACACGAGCTGAAGTCATCTGAGAGGTGGGAACCTCAGCTGAGACTAGGCTGTAGGCAGGCTTATGAGCCACATTTTTAAACTGGCGATTGCTGAGGAGAACCCAGCTCCTCGTGGGTGGTTGCCCTCCCTGGGCTGGTGATCCTGGGTTCTATAAGAAAGGCAGGCTGAGCAAGCTACAAGGAGGAGTCAGGAAACAGCACCCCTCCACGGCCTCTATATCAGCTCCTGCCCAGGATCCTGCCCTGCTTATGTTCCTGTCTCCACTTCCCTGGATGATGAACTATGGGAGAAAATGTAAATCAAATGAACTTTTCCTCCCCGAGCTGCTTTTTGGTCATGGTGTTTAATCATAGCAATAGTATCCCTAACTAAGACATGGCCTGAAAGAAGAAATACAAATGACCAAGCAATATATAAAACCATGATCAGTATCCTTAACCATCAGTGAAATGCAAATTCAAACGACAGGGAAATTCCACCTGGCCCCAGTTAGAGCGGCTGTAATCCAAAGGACAAGTGACAAGAGCTAGGGAAGCTATAGAGAAAGAGGGAGCCACACAGACAGTCAGGGGGAGCTGTTGTTAACAGCTACTGTAGGAAACAGTATGGGAATTCTCTGAAAGGCTACTATCATGACATCCAGCTACCCCACTTCTGGGCCTATCCCCAGAAGCAAAGTCAAGTGAAGTCACAAAACAATCCCACACCAGCCAAGGGACAGAGGCCCCTAAAATCTCCACATTTAAGGCACATGGTTACACCAGCAATGACAGGAATCAGCCTAAGGAGCCTGCCAACAGGCAGACAGGCCTAAGGGGATATGGTATACAAACAACAGAGTGTGGTTCACACACAGAGGAAAATGGGATCCCATTGTTTGTGGCAAAATGAAAGCGAGCAGAGGACACCAGTAACATGGGAATTCAAAAGACAAGCACCAGGTATTCACATGCCATGAAAACAAGAGATAACTGGTCTACCTTTAGTTACAACAATTACTAGGGACAACCCTGCCCTAGGCTCTGTACCACACAGAGTCATGGGCAAGAGGAAGGTGACAGGATGTTCATTAGGTCTCTCAAATGTCTCCTCCTTAGCCAGGTGGTAGTGGCACATGCCTTTAATCCCAGCACTTGGGAGGCAGAGGCAGGTGGATCTTTGTGAATTTGAGGCCAACCTGGTCTATAAGAGCTAGTTCCAGGACAGGCTACAAAGCTAAAGTGAACCCCTATCTCAAAAACAAACAAATAAAAAGTGCCACCTCCTTGATTCTAAGACAGACATAAGAATATTTTCATGAGAATTAAAATGTTCTTTGAAGCATCTGGAACAGACTAAATGTTTAATATATCATCAACAAGTGTGATTTTCTTCATGTGTGGTTATAAAAACAATTTGTACCAAAATTTATATATAAAAATAGAACCCTGCAGTCCTATATAAAGACCACTTTTTAGTCAGGTGAGGTGTTCCATATCTGAAATCTCAGCACTCCGGAGGCTGAGACAGGGGTATGGGTACAGGAGCGCTCCAGAGAAGCCTGGACTACACAGTAAGATTCTGTCTCAAAAAGAAACAAGAGGGGGCTGGACTGATGGTTCACTACTTAAGAGTTCCTGCTGCTCCTCCAGACGGCCCAAGTTCAGTTCCCAGCATTCTTACTAGGCAGCTCGCAGCTGAGTGTTACTCCAGTTCCAGAGGTCTAATGGCCTCTTCTGGCCTCTGTGCGCACTGTACCCGCTTACACACACACACACACACACACACACACACACACACACACACTTAAAAACTAAGATTAAAAATATTGCTTCAGGGCTGAGCACAGTAGCATGCACCCTTAATCCCCACTCAGGAGGCAGAGGCAGGTGGATCTCTGTGAGTTCGAGGCCAACCTGGTCAGCATAATGAACTCCTGGCCAGGGCTACAAAGTGAGGCCCTGTCTCAAAAACAAAAACAAACTTTAAAAGGAGATCAAACTTGGTTGTCATTTGAGTTTTTATTTTATTATTGAGATAGAGTCTGGCGATGTAGCCCTGGCTGGCCTTCCACGTGCCTGTTTCTTAAGTGCTGAGGTTCAAGGCCACCAGATCTGGCCCCAAATCGAACTTCAGCCTTCTCTGCTACAAGTTCAGCACCACGGAAATTCCGGACAGCAGAATGCGCACTAGCTGGAGAGACAGTGTGAACAAGCTTGGTTTAACACAATCCCACTTAGACACTTTGTATCCTATTTCTTGCCTTGACTGTGGATTCTACTTTTTCTCCTGCAGAAATTAATTAGGACCTCGTGTTCCACACCAGGCACTGAACCGCATGCTCTCCTGGGAGTCCCACCTTTCTTCTTTGAGCAGGGTGAACATCGAAGCTCTTCCTTGACGGGGATTTTACAGCTCTTCATTCTAAAGAAGAAAGATCGTCTGGAGCCAGAATGCATGTGTGGTCGCCGAGTGTGGCCAGGACTGTAAACCTGCAGAGATGCTTTCATAGCAGCGGGAACGAGAACAAAAAGGTCACAGGCAAGCTTAAAACCTACCTCCTCCATCCTCTCTTCTTCCCTTCTCTTAAAAAAGAAAATAATTGCAGTGTAGGCCTTTAAACCCAGCACTAGGGAGGCAGAGGTAGGCATATCTCTGTGAGTTCAAGGCCAGCCTGGTCTATGTAGAGGGCTCTAGATCAGCCAAAGCCGCATAGTGAAACTCTGTCTCAACAAATAAATATAAGCAAACAAATAAATAAACGAATAAAACCAAAATTATAAATTGCCTAGATCATTTTCTCCCCTTTTTAAAAACAATTTATTTGTATTTTATGTGTGTGTGTTTACTTGAGTGGATGTGCGTGCCCATGGAGGCCAAGAGAGGGCATCGGACCTCTGGAACTGGAGTTACAAACAGGCGTGGGCAGCACTGTGCATGCTGGGAGCAGAACCTGGGTCCTCTGCAAGAGTTCTTAACTGCTGAGTCACCTCTCTCTCTTAACTGCTGAGTCACCTCTCTGGCCCCCAATCACTGTTTCTACATCATAAGTAATTGCTTGGCATTAGGCATTTTCACAAGTCAAGTATCTCTGGATAACAAATATATATATTTCCCAAGCCCAACTGTACAAGATCTTTCATACTTTAAAATCTGGGTCATATGCAAAAGAGAATAAAACTACAGCAACTTTTTAACCTCAAAAAATACTGTCTTATAAAAGTTTCATTTGGATTGAAACTGTAAGCAATCATATATTCCCACATATCATCTTCATGTGAATATATTTATTGCATATGTCTGTAAAGGAATTTTCTTTCTCTCTCTCTTTTTCCTTCCCTCCCTTTCTCCACCATCCCTCTCTCTAGTTCCTATGTGTGGATAAAACCATAATCAACTCGTTTTCTGTCCCTGCCCTCAGGCCATGTCTTTTTGTCTTTCCCACCGTGATAGACTCTAGCCTTCTGAAAGAGTAAATTATAAATAAATAAATAAAAGCCCCCTCTTGTGTCCGTGGTGATCTATCGCCAGTCAGGAAGCAGGGACAAGAACCCCGAAAGGAGAACTCACTTCTGGTGTCCACGGGTTTCTCTCTTGGGGAGACATCATAAGAAAGTTGTTCCTTTACTTTGGGGACATCTTTTGGGTGTAAAAAGTCAAACAGATTCTGCCCCATCAAACTGCCCTGTTAAGAAAGTGGACACACACTTACATCATTGAAGTCACGTTTGGACATTTCTTCACACACATAAGATAAATGTTCCTTGTTAAAGATTGATATTTTTCTCCCCAGTGCTGGGGCTCAAACCCAGGGCCTTGTGCACGCCAGGAAAGTGCTCTACCGCTGAGTTACACCCCAGGAGGTAAACCCTCCTTGAACTTAAATAAAGAAACACCACACCATGAGGCATTAACTTGGGGTTCTGGGTGACATTTGTAAATACAAACAAAATTGTACTCTGAGGGGCTGGAGAAATGGGTCAGTAGTTAAGGGGCACCAGCTTTTCTTCTGGAAGACTCGGGACCTACAGGGAAGCTCAGAGGCACAGTATTCTCATCTCAGAGGATCTGACAGGTCCTCTGGCTTCTGTGGTACACACACATGCGTGCAGTGCACAGATACATGAGCAGGAAAACCAGCACTGGGGGGACATGTGCTCAACTATGTTCATAACAGCATTATTAATAATAGCCAGAACCTAGATGCCCTTCAACCGAAGGATCTACCTGGGCCCTGCATAGAATAGCATCACACAACCACAGAATTTTGATGGGATCTTTAAGATTTTCAATAGTGGCAATAAGAACCAGAAGGACATTGTATTTATTCTCAGGACCATGTGGAAACACCGTGGTTTGATACCTGATCATACTGCAGCGTTTTGGAGATGGACTTAGATACGAAGAGAATTCTCCCTCTTTCACATCCGAACCACGAACAGGGAAGCCTCTGCTGTCTAGGATCAACACAAAACCCAGACTGAATCATTTCCCCTGCACCCAGTCAGCTTCGGAGGAGAGACGTGGCCTGAAACTCACGAGCTGTGAAGATAGCTGGCAAATCTCAGCCTAAAATTTTTATATGACTACAGAGGAGAGTCAAATTCAATTATAAAGTTTTTAAACATAAAAATTTTAGCTATAGACTATTTGTTGGCATCTGATTATCAGCTACTATACATGTGGCAGGGGTCATGGAACACGGCCCATGATGGGGAAGAAGAGCCATCACGGGGTTAAAGGAAAAAAAGAGAAGGTAACGGAACACATGTGGTGTGAAAACAGAAGTGGGGACCATTTTGGGTGAGAAAGGGAACAGGGGAGTGTGGGAAAGGCTAAACAAACCAAGTATGAACATACATGTGTGAAAATGTTACGGTAAAGTCCATCGCTTTGTATGACAACATTCCAAAATAAAATCACCCTCGCCAGGGTCCAGCCTGCTACACAGACAAACCTATGAAGCTCTTAGAACATATCACTTGCTACAGCTGCTATGGCTGTGCTGTGCAAACCGGGAGAGGAAGGGTTGACTCTGTGTGTGTGTGTGTGTGTGTGTGTGTGTGTGTGTGTGTGTGGTCAGCATGTAAGTCTGTGCATCAAGTATGTGTCTGGTGTCCATGGAAGCAGAAGAGAGCATCAGATCTCCTGGAACTGGAATTATAGATGGTTGTGAACCATCAAGTTGGTGCTGGGATTTGAACCTGGATCGTCTCAAAGAGCAGCCAGTGCTTTTAACCTCTAACCTGTTTCTCCAGGCTGGACACTCTTCATAGGAACCCTTCTTATTCTTTTTGAATTATAATGCCACATATTAAAAACCAATTTTAAATATTTTAGAATAGCCTCTGTTTCTGCTCTGCTTAGCCAGGAAATCCCCCAGATAAGCCTCTTGCCCAGGAAGGGATGGAGCAGAACAGAGACACAGTGGGCTGGTATCCCCCAGGGAAGCAGTCTCTCTCTCTTGTAATAGTCTCATGTGGCTCAGGCTGGACTCAGACTCGCTATGCCGTCTAGGACATTCCAGTCCGCCTGCCTTCATCACCTGAGTGCTGGGGTTCTGGGCATTCACCACCACACCTGTTTATGCAGAGCTGGGGTCCGGAGCCCAGGGTTTTGTGCAACTAGGCAGGAACTCTGCCAACTGAGCTACCTTCCTGCGCTCTGACTTGTCCTTAAAACAACAGGAAGAGTCAGGCAACGTGTGCTGGGGATAGCTGAGGTTACAGGAAGCAACGGGTGAGAAAAGCTCCCGTGACTATTGGCTGGGCCTCCAAAGCCCTCTACATGATTATCTAACATCGCCCTGTAACCCCAAAATCCATTGTCAGGGCAAGCGAGATGGCTCCGTGGGAAAAGACGCTCGCTGCCATGTCTGATGCCTGAATTTGAATCCTGGGACCCACATGGTAGAAAGAGAGAACCAACTCCCCCAATTGCTCTCTGATCTACACACACACACACACACACACACACACACACGCACATGCCATGACATACGTTCCCCTCCCCTGACTGCTCTCTGATCTACACACACACACACACACACACACACACACGCACATGCCATGACATACGTTCCTCTCCCCCGACTGCTCTCTGATCTACACATGTGTGCACATGCCATGACATGTATCCCCCTCCCCCACAGGTCAGTGTAATAAAATGATTTATATTAACCCTCCAGGAGCTGGGGATGCAGTTCAGAAGTTCAGGACACTTGTTCTTTCAGAGGATCTGAGTTACTTTCCAGCACCCACAGCAGGCAATTCAAACCGCCTATAGCCCATGCTCCAAGAGACCCTTCAGTCCTCAGGGTGTAACCCCACACACACAGAGGGAGACACAATTCAAACCACCTATAGCCCATGCTCCAAGAGACCCTTCTGTCCCCAGGGTGCACCCCACACACACAGAGGGAGACACAAACACATATGCGTTAATAAAAAGTAAATCTTAAAGATTAAGTTAAAATAAAAGAGGAACTTTTTAAAGTTAAAGAAAAATTAACGAAACTATAACATGCACCTATGTCATAGCATGAGGCAAGACTGTCAATCAGACACCAAATTTACTGCTGTGGAGCCTGGAAAGCCCCACCTGTGAGAAAATGAGGCCATGACAGCAGCCCTCTGAAGGCTCTGAGGAGGTGGTGACCGTAGTTGATCCTCGGTATGAGGAGGGTGTCTTAGGTGTGAGGGGGTGTCCTCAGGTGTGAGGGGGGTGTCTCAGGTGTGAGGAGGTGTCTCAGGTATGAGGGTGTGTCTCAGGTGTAAGGGTGTGTCTCAGGTGTAAGGGGGTGTCTTAGGTGTGAGGGGGTGTCTTAGGTGTGAGGGTGTGTCTCAGGTATGAGGGGGTGTCTCAGGTGTGAGGAGGTGTTGCAGGTGTGACGAGGGTGCCTCAGGTGTGAGGGTCTGCAGTGGAGCTGTCCATTGTTCTTCCTTTGGGAAGTGTCTGTTCTCTCAGGCTAATGAGGTGTTAGTTCATAAGGCTCTTTCCTTATCTTCCACGCCTAAGCTGAGCACACAGGCTCTCTGATGTCTACAACAGAGGTGAACTCAACCCCCACCCCCTTGCCTTCATCCAAATCAAATGTGGTTGCTTACCTTGAGGATCAAGTGACTGAGCTCCTTATCCTGAATAAACGAAGGTCTAGAATTATCTCCTAAGAAAGACTCTGTCATGCCTAGAAACAAATAGGCCAAAGTTATTAAACATATAGAGAAAGAAATTTAGTAATTGCTCAGTGCACACTGTGCATTAGCTGCTTCTGTCACAATATGGTACGGTGGTGTTTGCAGCATCTTAGGACTATGGTGACCCCCTCCCTCTTTCCTCTTCCTTCCCCCTCTCTTCCTCTCTCCTCCTTCTCTCTCTCCTTTTTTCCCTCCCTCCCTTCCTTTTCTCCTCCTCCTTTTTTTTTTTTTTTTTTTTTTTTTTTTTTTTTTTTTTTTTTTTTTTTTTTTTTTTTTTTTTTTTTTTTTTTGCTAACTAGGGCCTCTGTATTCTGGGCTGGCCTTGAGCTCACTAAGTAGCCCAGGATGGCCTTGAACTCCTGATCTTGCCTCCACTACCTGAGAGCCGGGACCACAGGTGAGCGCCACCACACTCAGGTTATGTGGTGCCGAGAACCCAACCTGAAGCTTCCTGGGCTCGAAGCAAACACTCCAGCAACTGAGCTGCCTCCCTGGAGTGTCTCTGTAGCCCGGACTGGCCTTATACTCATAACAATCCTCCTGCTTCCGACTCCAGATTGCTGAGATTATAGGCGTGAACCACTAAACCTAGCTATTGATTTAATATCCAAATACGTGGAGAAGGCCGGGCGGTGGTGGTGCACACCTTTAATCCCAACACTCTGGAGGCAGAGGCAGGCGGATCTCTGAGTTCGAAGCCAGCCTGGTCTACAAGAGCTAGTTCCAGGATAGGCTCTAGAAACTACAGGGTAACCCTGTCTCAAAAAAAAAAAAAAAAAAAAAAAAAACAACAAATACGTGGAGAGTAGGAGCTTGAGAGAATAAAATGTAATAATACCTACATTTGATAACTTCTTAGTTTATTAAAACTCAAGTAAATTACTCTGAAGGGGCAAATTCTGGAACTCTTCACAAACATTATAGATTCATAGACTAAAAAAAAAAAAAAATCCCAAGCCAGGCAGTGGTGCACATCCCTTTAATCCCAGCACTTGAGAAGCAGAAGCAGGCGGATCTCAGTGAGTTCAAGGCCAGCCTGGTTTACAATCGACAATCTCATGGCTTCACTCCCCCTGCCCTGGGACAAGGCTAATATAAAGGCACCTGGGTAATCTCTGGGGATGGAATCAATGACCTTGGGAAGCCTGAAAGTTTTCATTGCTAAAGACTCAAAGGAAACCCAAGTAACATACACAAGCCTCAGGAGTGGGTAAAAGAGACTCTCGTTTCTCAACAGACTCATGAAACCCAGATCTCCAAGCACGAGAAGAGGAAGTCCCCAGACAGCTTTTCTCTCTCCAGCAACTGCAGTCCGGCAAGGTTGCTGCAGGGGTCCACAGAACAACAGAACATCCCTTTCTCCGAAACCCTTGCTCTGGGCTCGGCTTTACAGGCAGAGATCTAAAACAGGAACCACAAGGTGGCAGTGTGCATCCGATTTATATACTTTGCTTGCTTTGAGACCAGGTCTCCTGTAGCCCAGGCTGGCCTTGAACTACGAATCGGCCAGTCTCGGCCTCCATACTGGGATTTGGGGTACAGTTCTGCATGGGCGTGGTAAGGTGGACAGACGTCACAGCCAGGACCAACCCCAGACTGACAGAGTGCTCTGTATGGAGACCATGATGCCCAGCCTGGAGCAGCCCTGCCCTTACTCACCTCTCAGAGACCGCAAGTGCTGCACCGCCCTCCTCAGGACACTGAGCTTGTCCAGTTTCCGGGCCGTGGGGCTGAGTGGAGGGATCATAGAGGACAGCTCCCGAATCAGATGGTTCATCTTGTCTCTCCGCCGCTTTTCCATCTGGCTGTGTGCTTCCCTGGGAGGGAGGGAGGAAGAACCTCCTTGGCTAATGATCACCCACCCGTCGTACTGGGCCCACTGCACCTCGGGGTGTGGCTGCGTTTACACGGAAAGTCAGAGCTTCTAAAGAAAAAAGTGCTTATAAAATTATCTTATCTCCACCACATCCAGTGACTTTGACCAGGAAACTCCCCTGGGCTAAGACATCTGTGGTCCCGAGGCCGTGGTTCCCCCCTCCCTCCTGTGGAACAGCGTGTGGCCTCCGCACATCAGAGCTGACCAGACATTGCTGTCATCCTCACTGCACTCCCATCCAGCTCCTGACTGTGTCTAGAAAGTGCTCGAGCCCTGATCTGACAGACACCAGCACCGAGTCTAGTGTTGTTGCTGTGGTTTTTGATCCTAAGTCTTCCGTTCTGAGGAGATCATCATCATTACCATTATCATCATCACCATCATCACCACCACCATCACCATCACCACCATCATCATCACCATCATCATCACCACCATCACCACCATCACCACCATCATCATCACCATCACCATCATCATCACCATCACCATCATCACCATCACCATCATCATCATCATCATCACCACCATCATCATCATCACCACCGTCATCACCACCACCATCGTCATCACCATCATCATCACCATCACCATCACCACCACCCTCACTATCGGGGTGCCTGCCACAGCACACAGACGGGGCTCAGACGACAGCTCTGTGGAGTTGGGGCCTTTCCAGCTTTCACAGGATCTGGAACTGAGGTTGTCAGGTTGAGGTCTCTGCCCCTGAGCCCCCCGCCATCTTGGAGGTCTTCGCTCCCCCCCCTGGCTTCCGTGGTCCTGCTTCTCATCCTGCTTGGTTCTCCTTGCTCATCCCAGCACCTTAAGACAATCGACTCAGCTTCCCTTCTTCCCTAAATAATTGGTGTCATCACGATCCTCTGCTTGGTCCCTGTCTCCCAAGATGCAGAGCGCCCTAGGAAGAGCGGCCCCCTTCCTAAGGCTCCATGGCTCCCTGGTTTGTCATCACCTTCTCCCTCCAGCCTTTGGAAGATATGTGTGTGTGTACACACACCACACACACACACACACACACATATATTTCCACAATTGTGTCTCTTCCTCTTCAGCCCTCACCAGGCTCACTCTGGGGCCCTGTGCTGTCCCCCAAAGCCCTTTAAACAGAGCTTCCTCTTGAGGGTTTTCTTCCCTCAGCTGGTTGGTGGCTACCTACAACTTGCAAGAACTGCCATTCAAAAAATCCTCACCCAAACCGGGCAGTGGTGGTGCACAGCCTTTAATCCCAGCACTCTGGAGGCAGAGGCAGGTGGATCTCTGAGTTCAAGGCCAGCCTGGTCTACAAGAGCTAGTTCCAGGACAGGCTCTCGAAACTACAGGGAAACCCTGTCTCGAAAAACCAAAAAACAAAAAAAAAACAAAAAACAAAAATCCTCACCCATTGGATATTGTTCTCCCTCTGAAACACAGTGGGTCTCATCTACTCAGCATCTTACTCTATTAGTTGTCACATAGTAGGTTTTGTATTGGGGGTTGTTTGTTTGTTTTGAGGGCTAGAGAAATGGCTCAGTGGTTAAGACCTTTGCTGTTCTTGTCCATAGGTGATTCATAACTGCCTGTAACTCCAGTTCCAGGGGATCTGACACCCTCTTCTGGCCTCTGTGGGAACTGCACACATGTGATACACATATATACATGCAGACAAACAGTCATATCCATAAATAATTTTTTAAATTATTATTTGTTTTGTGTGTATATGTGTGTGCCAGGAAGAGGGCATCAAATTCCTTGGCTGGAGTTACAGGCAACTGTGATCACTTGTGGGTTTTAGGATGCAAACTTGGGTCCTCCGAAAGAACAACAAATGTTTTTAACTGCTGAGACATCTCTTTACCCCACATAGTAGGTTCCTAATAAATGTTGAATGACTACATAGCACAAGACCTGGCCACGTCCCTTTGAGAGAATTAGCTATCCATCGCAAAGCTAACAGTGTCACAAGACATTCTCACGGGGTCTTCTTCATGAGTATTTAACAGTCTGGGGCTACAGGAGAGAAACTGTTCCTATGTCTACAGGCTGGCTTTCTCTGAGCGAGGTATTACACATATCCAGCACTTAGCAAGAACTGTGCTTTGAAAAACCACAGAAAATTGTAGGAGCAAAGGAGAGCCAGGCCAGGGTGAACCTCTGGAGCGCAGTGAGTGTAGCCTGCTCCCTCCACACACCGCCCCTCTCCATGTAGCAGGGAGCCCAGGCAAATGAACTTGCTGCTGCTTCTGGAGGCTGCTACTTCTATTCCTGTTGAAAGAAGACAGGCAAGGGACTTGGGGGAAGGTTTTCCACCATGGTTCCTGTCATGGATTCTGACCTGGAAGGAAGGAGGCCTTGGCTCACCCCTGGGGTGGTGCAGCTCATTGTCACCTGACAGGATTTGGAATAACCTAGGAGACACCCTCCAGGCTTGTCTACAAGACTATTCCTAGAGAGGGATAACTGAGGAAGGAAAACCTTCTCTGAATTATGCAGTTCAAGGCCAGCCTGAGCTACAAGGGCCACATAGTAAGTTCCAGCCTAGGTAGTGTTACATACAAAAATTGAGTCTCAAAAAGCAAAAAAGACCAAAAACCAAACCAAACCAAAAAAGCCACACACACACACTCACGCACACACACACACTCACAGGCTCACACACCCACGTGCACGCACTCACATACACACTCACACTCATGCACACACTCACATACACACTCACACTCACACTTACATGCACATACCCACATACACACTCACACTTACGCGCACACACATACACACTCATACTTACGCACACACACTCACACACACACACTCACACACACAACTCATGCACATGCACACTCACACACGTATACACTCACACACACACTCACAGGCTCACACACCCATGCACACACACTCACATACACACACACACTCACGCACACACTCACATACACACACACTCACGCACACACTCACTCACATACTCATGCGTGCACACACACACTCACGCACACGCACACTCACGCGCACACACACTCACACACACTCTCACACAATGCACACATTCTCACACCCACTCTCACACACTCACTTACACACCACTCACACACACACACCTAGTAGGAACTCTCATTTGTTATCAGCTGAAACTCCAGATGAAGTAACTGTCCTTGGCCAGCTGCCTTTATCCTGTAACATCTTGTTAATGGGAGAGAAGTAGAGAATACAGAGTCAAATCAGGAAGAAATCCCCCAGTCATACGCAACTGACCAGAGAAGTACTTTGAGGCTTATGGTTGAACCACACCAGTATCACCATCCTGGGGACCAAAGCTAAAAGAAGGAGGATCCTGTGAGAACCAACTTAAACAGACTGGGAAGCTGGCTCGTATTCTCCTCCCTAACTCGAAGCCGCCCTTCTGGGAGGGTGGGAAACTGACCCCAGCTTTCCCACTCCCACACAGCACTATCCAGAGATTTGTCCCAAACAGTTTACTGTATAAACCTAGCTTTGGGGGGCTAATGGAAAGCATCTCAGGCTACAAGGTGCATAGGAGAGAGGGGCAGGTTGAAGAATGGCTCGGTGGTAGAGCACCTCCAGTGAGGATAGGGGTGTGCTCAGAGACACACATCTTCCCTCGCTCACTTGGGGTTCTGGGTTTATTCCCAGCAACAGACAAACAAGCTAATACTGAGATCTTCGTTATCTGGCTGGCTTAGTAGCCATGGAAGCAAGAGCTTTATGAGATTAAACTGAGTGCAGATCGCCGGGCTATTCTGTAACCGATGGGTTGGGTGCCAGTGAAGTGAGCGGGAGGCAAACATGCACGAATGTTTTGTTCCGGGTGCAGTGTTTTGATAAGGGAGAGGGGAGTTAGCCGTGACCATGAGCATTACATACTGATATAGGTTATACACCGACATCTCATTCAGATTCTGGCTGACCTTCCTGGACAGCCCTCACCACCAGTCCTGGAAAGCAAAGATCAGTGACAGGTAACAGTTGGCCGTGACCAGCTGCCACGCTGCCACAGACTTGGACTTGGAAATGGCTGAAGAGCTCACGGGTTGGAACAACGCACACTCACTGGCCGGGTCTGAGTCACTTCCCTTGCGTTTCCCCTCGGACCCTCCATCACAAGGGAGCTGGCAGGTCCAGGAGCAGTGAGTTTTGTCCCCGGGTTCCTGTGACTAGAAACCATAAGAGCACGGCTCTGGCTCTCTATGGCCCTTTACCTGTGAGTGAGAAAGCAAGGAAGAGGGGTTCAGAACAACTTTCACCTTGTGCATGATCATATCACACAATTCACACAGTACTTCTGTCTTGATATCTGAAAACTCAGCTAAGAGAAACATGACGGGATGAGAAATCTCCTTTATTTGAATTTAGAGAATTCAAACATAAGTTTGAAATATGTGTGTTCATTCACCTTTGAAAGTTTATCATAAAACAAGCACACGGAGGCCAGGCGGCCCAGAGTCAGCCAGAATGGAGGCAGTGGCGTGGCACTGGAAAACAGTAAGGGGCTCAGAGAAATGGCAGCCTTGCTTCCTGGCTCTGAGATACACGACTGTGATTGGCTGTGGCCCTCTGAGGCTGACGATTACAAGCAACCTGAGAATTACTGAATTCATGATGGAGACACAGGGCTAGGGGCGCAGCTCAGCGGTAGAGCACTTGGCTAGCATGCATGGGGCTGTGGGTTCCATCCTCAGTACCACGAAACCCAACAGTGGAAACAGACAGGCTTTATGCTGTGGTGATACCCATCAATCAATTAATACTGAAAAATACAGACCAAGGTGCCTTAGGGAAGGCGAGGGGGAAAAGGAGCGGTCCCATCATCTCCCAGGACTCTGGCAGGAGCAAAAAATGATGTAAATGTTTAGAAGGCAATCTGGAACATGGTGTAGAGGGCCACGGCACGCCCCAGAGCCAGCATCCCCCCTTTGACACAATGACTTTTCTACTAAAAATTCATCAAAATCCTTCAACAATGGCTGAGTGTGACCCAAACACCTCCAACCCCAGCTCTCAGAAGAGAGGAGCAGGGAGATCACAAGTTTGAGGCTAGCCTGGGCTACAGGAAATCCCATCTGACTATCGACTTTGGGACCAGATCCCCTAGCATTCTCCTCTAAGCCACGGGACTGAAGGAGAAGTCAAGATCTGGCAATGTGTGCACGCCAAGAGCAATTGCCACATCCTGGAGATGAGATGAAGTGGGAGGAAGTGAGGACGGACCTCACCCAGGGTCTTTGATGTTGCGTGTCAGAGAGGCAGAAGACACGGCCAAGACTGTAGCGGAATCCACTTCGCTGGCCCTCCTTTCATAACAACCTGGGCCTTCCCTGCCATTCCACACCACCAGCATGGTGTGCAAGCCACTTTAGGAACCGGTCAGGTCATAGATACACCAGGGAGCTTCGCGTACACTAAGTTCGCCCAAGTACTTCAGAGGAAACCAAACCTACTGTCCTGTCCAGTGGCCTGCAGCCATGACAAACTGTTATGGGGAGGGGACTTAATTGGTGGCGTGCTGGCAAGCAATCGCCACAGAAATCCTTCCTTCCTCAGCGATCTTAAGTCAGTGTACTCCCTTGCCTCGAGCACACCTTTGGCTAAATTCTGCTCTTGTAACCCAATCTTCCCGAAGCAGGCTTAGCGGGTCCTGGGTAACATCACTTTGTTACTCTCGGTCTCTCCTCGGTTGACCCTGCGGGTGCTCGCAGCTGCTGACACATGAGAAACAGGCAAAGAAAAATGGAAAAACTCAGAGCAATTGTCTTTTTATTGTTTGTTTTTGCTGTGTCTGCTTGGGTTAGCTACAGTTCTCAGCAGCACGATCAAACAGTGACCTCTGTAGATCTGACTAATCCCCATCACGGGTGCACTATGGTCAAGGAAATGCTCCCAGGTAGACGGGAAGTGCCTGATCTACTCCATCAAAGGGCCTGGGACACACCTGAGGCTTCCCTGGGAGAGCAGCAGCAGAGACCCTCAGCCTGCCTGCAGACAGTCCACCCTGCGGGTTCCAGACTGGCCTCGCTCCCTGCCAATCACTGTAAGAAGCCTCCGGCATCTCTGCTCTCTGGCTGTGCCCGGACACGTGCACCTGCCCAACATCACCCTGATGGAGGAGAGTTATCTGTCTATGTTACTTTCATTGGTTAATTAATAAAGAAAACTGCCTTGGCCCTTTAAGAGAACAGAAAATTAGGTAGGCGGAGTAGACAGAACAGAATGCTGGGTAGCAGGAGTGGGGAGACGCTTCAGGCAGTCGCCATAGTGAGTTGCCATGATTCTCCTCTCTGAGATGGACGCAGGTTAAGATCTCTCCTGGTAAGCCACACCTCATGGTGCTACACGGATTACTAAATATGGGTTAAAGGAAGATGTGAGAATTAACCAATAAGAGGCTACAGATAATGGGCCAGGCAGTGTTTAAAAGAATACAGTTTTCGTGTAATTATTTCGGGTGTAAAGCTAGCTGGCGGGGGTGGCGGGGCACAGCCCCGCCGCTTCCTTCTACATCGCCCCATTGTTAGGTGAAATGGTTCAGAATTCCTCTAAGCCGTGGAGGCCAGCCAGCACTCCACAATCCTGCCCACAGACAGGTTCCATTTTAGTTATCAGCACGTTGCAGAAATGGCACCGTCGGAAGGACTGCAGGTACTGAAGGAATGTAATCCAAGGTCAGGCAGAAAGGTTACATGTTCTGGAGGCCAGCTGGCCTGGGCTCAGGCTCTGGCTCGGCAGTCTTTCCTTTAGGAAGGAACCTAAGTTCTCAGCTCCTCAGCTATGTGTCTGGAACACAGAATAAAACAGTGCCATCCTCAGGCAGCTACTGCAGAGCCGGTGAGCTACAACTCGGGAGGTGTTCAGAGAGTCCCATGAGAGCCTGAGACGGTGCACTGGGTGTTCATGGTGGGGGGGGGGACGATGCGGGAGCAAGCACCAGAGAGGACTGTAGCCACTAAGTCATGAGAAACCGCTGAGCTGTGATTCAGAATCCAGTCAGAGTGACACAAGCCCAAAGAACATTTCTCTGAGGATGACTTTAGAAAAAGCATTCCGCCTAACCCCAGACAGACGAGAGCAGGGCAAAGCAGTTCTCAGAACTTCAGAGAAGCCAACCCGTCCCAGACCTGGTGAGCCCCACACTGAGGAATAGCAGCCTGGCAGGTCAGCTTCAGCAGGGCTTTCTGAAAGGCCTAGGGCAGCTCTCTGAGAAAGATGAGAGTCGCAGCTCCACATGAGAAACCCAGCCCCACAAATACAGTTCCCTCAGGTTCTGAGTAAACAGAAGACCACTGTCGGCCATTGGGATAATTGATGTTAGTGAATCAGGCCATGAGGGATGGCTCTACCAAGCCAGTTAAACTTGAGAGGCAGAAGAGGAATTTATCAGTGCTCATAAAAACATTCGCATGCCATTTCAAAGATAGTCAATTATTATAAAAATATGAAGGAGTCTGGAAAGGAAATGAAGCCTCCACCCTCTGAAACAGCGGGAGTATCTTTCATGTGCGTTTGTTTTGTTTGTTTTCAGATAGGATCTTGTGTCTAGCAAAACTTGACCTTGACTGTGAACTTGAAATCCTCCTGCCTCAGCCTGCTGAGTTCTGTGCCTGCTGGTGTATGCTTGCGGGCTTGTGTCACCAAACCCAGCATAACAAATATTTTAAAAGCAATAAAATAACCCTATCATTTACATCCTTAATACCACTGTTTCCATAGTAACAGTGATGCCCAGAATCTAAAATTATTATCAGCTCCTAGAGAAATCAGTAACAAATCATTTCTAAATCTTCCTCTAAATAGCTTGCCCTTGAAGCGTCTTAAATTCTGAGGTGTGGATTTGACACCCCCTTCCCATCAGCCCTTTTGCTTCCTGTCACATGTCCCAGAGGTAACTGTGGTGACTGTGTACAGGAAGTAATAAGGACCAGACAGACAGCTCCGTGGGTAGAAACACCTGCTGCAGCCGCCTGAGGTTGGAGCCTGATCCCTGGACTGGTCAGTGAAGAATTGACTCTTGAGAGTTAGCCTCTGATCTCCGCAAGTGTGCCATGCCATGTGCACACACAAGCGCGTGCGCGCATGCACACACACACACATACACACACAAACATGAAATAAACGAGTGAATTAGAAACTTAGAAAAAGATGTGCTGATGTCTAGGGAACCATAAAGCACCGTGACGCAAGGCAAGCTGGGAAGCTGGGTCTGGTCGCTTTCCTTGAAGGCAATGTGGTTGCCTGGGAGACCCGTTAAAGTGGTGGCAGCCTGCTAGGGCGCAGTCCTGTTTGTCTCCATGGTAATACAAGTGTAACTGACCTTTGTCTGCCATGTAAACTCAGAGAAGAAGTCTAATTCTCCAGCCGAGGAGCTGGTACACACACAGAGAACGAAAGCTGGCCTGGAGGCAGGGGTGTCGCACCTAATATTACATCAGAACACCCCTCGGGCCGCAACAATCTTCTGTCCCTTTAGATGTCTACAGGGTATTCAGCCAATGTCAACCGCGTTTACAGCATCCTAGCTTCAAACACCTGTACTGCTCGATGTGGTGGTGAAGGTCTGTAATCACAGTATTCAGGAGGCTGGGTCAGCAGGATCCCGAGTTCAAGGCCAGCGTGGTCTGTGATGCGAATAGACAGGGAGGGGCAGGTACCTGCTTCCCCAAAGGCTGTCGTGGGGACAAACTAAATAGTTCTGAGAATGCTTTTGAAAGATGGAGTGGGAAGTAGCCTGAAAGATGTGAGTAGTTGCTTTCCCGGGAAACAAAAGAGAATGAGCAGAAGATGCATGCGGAAGGACGGCCAGGCCAAGCGCCCGCCCGTGTGAGAGGCATCCCTCTGCTTTCCCGCCTTCTCCCCAGCCTCAGGCTCAGCTCACTCCGTCCACGGTGATGAGCACGCTGCTGCCAACCAGGAGCCATGCAACAAAAGGTGCACGTGTCTTTCGTTCTGAGAAACCTCTGCCCCTCAAGCGGACTAACGGGGTTAACTGTCCACACGGCGCGGGACTCTAACGCCACACAGCGCCACACAGCGAGGCAACTTCAGCAAAGCTGGCTCCCTTTCCAGAAACAATGCAAATGCTGCATCCTCCAGCCGCCCGCCATTTCCCTTGTTCTTACTCTGTCCCCTGAACGCCGCACCATCTCCTCTCTGCGAGATACCCACCCACGGATACTAAAGTGCTCCCTCTTCATAAATCAGACAATGCCTCCTCAGCTTTGAGAGGGGGCCTTATTCTCCGTGGTTAGCCTATTGGGTTTTGTTTTGTCTTGTCAATAGGATATAACGGCGGCCCATTTCTGCTGTGGTTTGAACGTGAAACGTCCCCATAGGCTCATGTGCTCAAACACTTGGCCCCCAAAACAGTGGTGGCACTGTTTGGAAGGTGGTGGACCCTTTGGGGTGGAATCTCACTGGAGGAAGTGGGTCACTGTGGGCGGGCCTTGAGGTTTGATAGTCAGGCCACACTTCCTGTCTGCTCTCTGCTTCCTGTGGACACAGGTGACCAGTAGCGTCACATTTCTTTCTCCATGCCTTCTCTGCTGTGGCGGGCTGTGTCCACTAGAACCGAAAGCCAGAACAAACCAGTTTCTGAGTTACTTCTATGACACGTTCGTAAGGAGAAAAGCCAGGAATGTAAGCTCTCCTCCAGCCTAAGACTCTACTGAGCTCTCTAGGCTGAACTCTGGTTTCCAACAGTGCATGCTTGATGGGTCTTTCATGAACGAACCAGCCCTGCCCACAACTTAAGCGAGAGTTGTCATTCACTTAGAGAACTACAACCCTCCACTAGGCACTCAATAGGAAAAGGGATCAGAGATGGAAGGATGGGGTAAGGACCAACTCTGGCCCTTGCAGACCTGCATGCCTAAGGGTGGAGCCATGAAACCAGCACAAGCAACATTCGTCAAACAGACAGGAGAGCCACCAGAGACAAAAACACTGTGGTGTGAAAAATAAGAACTAGGAGGGGCTTCTGTGGGCAGAGACAATGTCCTGGAAAAGGTCAAGAGGGAAAAGGGAAATTAAGAATGTGTGGAAGCTGGGGTCCTCCACCCAGTTTTACAGTCGTACTCCAAATACTGCACCACCCACGGAGTCAGGGGCTTTAGCCCAGTTTATAAATAAGAAAACTGGAGCTCAAAGAAACAAAATAAGTTAGCCAAAATCACCCAGCTGGTAAACAATGATTTTCCTAATCAGATCTCTACCATAAACAAACAGGAAGGAAATGAAGCTTGTGGCCCAGGATTCAGAGTCCAGCAAGAGTCCATAGACCTTGGGGAATGGGGCTCTCTCATGGTGCGGCATGAGCTTGGCAGGCACAAGGTTCTGGGTATGATCTGGCACAGCAGCAGCAGCACCTGCATGCATGCACGCACGTATGCACACATGTATGCATGCATGTGTACACACACGCACACAACACATATACACACTGTAAAAAACATACCCAACGATTCTGCAAGACTGTGTGTGAGTTTTGTATATGAGTGTTTTGCTTGTATGGATGTCGTGGCACCACCTTGTGTGCCCTCTGTGACCAGAAGAGGCAGGGCATCAGTCTGCCTGGATCTGGGAGTTACAGAGGGTGGCGAGACACCACATGAATGCTGGATCTGAACTCAGGCCCTCTGCAGGAGCAGCCAGCGCTCCTCACCGTGGAGCTCTCTGTCCAGCCCTTCCCATGCACCTCGACCTCAGCTATTCTGGTGATCTCATGAAGCAGAAGCTCCTACTGTCCCCATTTTCCAGAGGAGGTGTTAGATTCTGAAAGCTGGGAGGAGCAGGGCACAGATTGGCACACACTGGGGCAGGAAAGGCAGGTGCCTCAGCTTCCTTGGGTCAGGCAGGCTAGCACTGAGTCCCTGATAATGCTGAGTGGGCTCTGGAGCTGACTCATGACCTGGATCCCATGCGCCAGAGAAGCTCCCAATTTCAGCATGCTGAGAGCACCAGCCCATCCTGGGGTAGCTTGTGAGAGGCCTTCCTGGGAGAAACTTCCAAGGACACCAGGCCAGGAACAGCAGCTTATGTGAGCCGAATGGACACCAGTTTGGGTTTCTGAGTCACGAACATGAACTTGAGCCACTGCAGTTGCGGGCCCTCTCCCTAGCTCCACGGGTTCTGGAGCCATCTTCCAGAAAGCCGCGCAGGCCGCTGGGCAGCAGACTCATTCTCATGCGTTACCCCACAATGCTGGTCTCATGAACTGTAAGTGAGCAAGCAGTTATGTTGGCTCCACCTCACTTTTTGTGGACAACTTCAAAACAGCCCTGTAGTCGTAATTTTTTTCATACAATGTAAGCCAAACTGTATGTTGTCCCGCAATCCAGCAGGAGTAGTTTTTAGACTTTTGTTTTCCCGTGAGCACTTATTTCCAAATGGCCTTCCATTTGCTTGCAGGCAAAAAAGCAGGACCCTGCTGGGCGTCTGGCATAAGGACCTGCTTTGCAAATTTCCGCAGTGTGGGCGCCACACTTAGATGACTCCGCGTAGTGGGCAAGTGACCCTAAACTAAAAGACGTGTTTAGTTGATGCTCACGGACCGCTAAGCATGCCAAATTGCTGTGGTAGCTTGTTACCCTCACAGCTGCAGACCCAAGAGGCTGAGGAAGTCATCAGCCCCATTTTACAGGGAGGAAACTAAGGCACCCAGGGGAGAGTGAAGAAGGGACCCTCTTTTCAGCAAAACGGCTTTGAGCTCCACACGAGGGCCTCGAAAGCCACAGACAGACTCCCCACCGTTACTAAAATCACACCAGTCGTGTAGAGACAAGCCTGCAGCCCGCACTTGGAAAGGCAGGTCCAGGTTGAGCCGGTCTTAGAGCAAGTTCCAGGCCAGCCGAGGGCTACCACAGGCAAGAAACCACTCCATCAGTCAGCCCGTCCATCAAAATATCGGCCTCTTGACTTAAAGCGCCTGCTTTTACTTATTGTTTTTTTCTTCTGCCTCCTACCTGCCTTAAGAACAGCTTTTTACGGTTATCATCTGTGAAGTAATGGCCGCGGTGTTCCAGGGAAGACACCTCCAAGTTTTACCCGAGAGCGAGAGAGGACAAATGAGGCTAAACCCCCCACAACAAGACTCACAAAACGAAAAGGAGCAAGCTGAGGTTTACAGCGCTGATCCGGAGTCCTGGGTTCGACCCCTGGCCCCGGAAGATAAAGGGATTATCCCCCCCACACACACCCGTCATCCCAAGCCCACTGCCGGCTTTAGTACCAAGACTATGATTGCCAGGGTGACCGCTCTCCTCACGCTCCCCAGGCCTGGTCTTGGCCACTGGGACGCAGCGAGAGCCTCCTGCGGCACCCTGGAACCCGCTGCTTCTTTTAGAGAGGCGCAAACCGGAGCCGCCGGATGCAGAGGATGCAGACGCCGGGCGCGGGGGACTGTGCACCCGGGACTCAGTCCCCCGAGGCGCTGCACACCTGAGCTGGGGCTGCGGGCACCCACCGCCTTGACCTACTGCTCTCAGATGAGACCCTGGTGTAGACATTCAGAACCCCCCCCCCCCCCCGCAATGGAATAGGGATCCTGGCTTCACTAAACGGGGGCTCCCAGCATAGGGCCGGGAGACCCTGTTTTCGCCATCAGGGCTCCCTAGCAAGGGATGGGGGACCCGGCTCGCTATCAGGGATGCCCCCGGCGCTGTCGGGGTCCCCGCAAACCACTCACCTGGCGCCTCAGCCCTGGCTGCAGCCATCGCGAACCCCGCAGCCCCGCAACTCCCATTTGCGATCTGGGCGCAAACCCGAGCGGGGCGCGGGCTTGGCAAACCGTAGCTCCGGTAGCCCTCGCCAGCTCGGGGAGGGACCAGGCATCCGCACAGGCGGAGCTTCCACCGACTGCCCCGAGCCAACAGGCTGCAGCCGGCACGCCCTGGGAGGCGGTGGGACCGCTAGCGGGAGGTGGAGGACAGGGGAGACCCCTACGTGGTGCCAGGACAGGTCGATTTCTTGGGTAGAGTCTGCCTAGGTATAGCAACAGCACTGAAAACGCCACGGTTTGGCACGGGCCACCTGGCTCTCCAAGGACTCAGCCGCAGACTCCTCTTGTTGGGTCCAGAGGACGGAAGGTGTGGCCCTTCTTAGCTACCACAGGGTGCAAGAGAATCCCCTGTCACACGCAGAGACACACCGACTTAATCAAAACTCTCTCAATTTCCCAAATGCCAACAAAACGGCCCAGAAAGGACTCCCAGAGCGGGCGGGCCGTCCTAAAATCCACCCAAGTCTCCGCAACTTGCTTAGATTCCTACTGCCCAGACAATATTCGTTGTTCAGAGAGGAACCAAGACTCCACTCCTGCGGGTGAGACAGAGCTGGCCGACCCTGAGAGCACAAACGCCCTCTTTACCTCTGTCACCCAGGTACTCCCTCAGCCTCTGCTGGAGCTGAATGAGCATCCCTTCATTCCTGTTTCCTCGGTGGGGAAGAGGCTCAAGCGTGAACACTGTAGAATGGGAGCGAATCTTTACTAACTAAACACCTGACAGGATTAGGATTTATGCCACATAAAGAATCCAAAAGACAAAATGCCAAGAAATCAAAAAAAACCTAATTCAGGGGCTAGAGACACAGAGGAAGCAAGATGAGAATGCCTCACTGATAAAGGTACCAAGCCACATGGCTGACATAGACAAGAATAATGGGTTAATTTAAGATGTAAGAATTAGTTAATAAGAAAGCCTGAGCTAATAGGTCATTCCGTTTATAATTAATGTAGGCCTCTGTGTGTTTATTTGGGACTAAACGGCTGTGGGACCTGGTGGGACAGAAACCTCAGTCAACAGACCCACATGGAGGTTTACAACCAGAACTCCAGGTTCAGACAGATCAGCTGTCACCTTCTTCTGACCTCCACAGGTTCCCGGGGTACGCATAAATAACACTCAGGCAAAACACTCACACACATAAAGACAAATCTTTTTTAAAAGCCCAAACAATAATGGGCTAATGAAATGAACAAACCGATTTTCAAAAGATGGGGTACAATGGCCAGAAAACATGAGAACGTATTCAGAAATGCAAATTCAAACTATGCTGAGATTTCAACTTGGTTAAAACAGATTATGGCCATCGCTCAGAAGGATGTGGCAGAGGGGGGCCCCCAATATACTTCCGGTTGGAATGTAACTAGCCTAGCCACTGTGGGACTCAGCATAACGAGGCCTTAAAACTAAAATAAAGCGTCTAGACGACCCGTCTACCGCCAGGTGAACACTCCGGGAGCCACTGAAGCATCCTTCTTTACTGCAGCTCTCATGCAGCTCAGCTCTGCAGCCAGCCCACGTCTGCCAACACATGACTGGGTGATGTGGTGATATACGCACAGAGGAATTCTGTCCAACCACAACGGACAAGATCATGTCACATGCAGGAAAACCAGACAGAGACAATTGTCCTGAATGGACTGAGTCAGGCTCAGAAAAACACTGTGAATCCCAGATTTCACAACGTGTACCCATAGAGAGAACCTGAACCTGTGCACAGGGACAAAGGGGGACCTAAGAGCTGAGAGAGCAGTAGGGAGGCTGCGATCAAAGCCATTTCTCTACTTGGATGACAATGTCCTTAGGAAACCCAGGACTATGCGCAATGAACACACTCCAATTAAAAAAATGAGTGTTTTGGCAAGGCCCTTCATAGATAACAGCATGGAGATTAATATAGGTGAGGTCTCCTCGGGAGTTCACGTCTGGCATGGTGGCCAATGAGCTTGAAACACCACAGCCCTCGCTTCCTTTGAAATGATGATTCATGCCTTCCAGAGTCTGAAAAACAAAGGGAAAGACTACAGCCGCTCCCCCAAGAAAGCAGGAGGCTGTGGCCTAGGCAAGGCTAGGTGCCTTGGGGCCACTGCCCCTGTCTAGCCCCCCCCCAGCCCCCCAGTCAGGTTCACATCCCTACTTGTGTTTATGCCTGGAAGCTTTACTTTCCTTCTAGACAAGGGGTTATTTTTTATTTAACAAGAATAGCTGGGGTACACACCTGTAATCCTAGCACTTGCAAATAGGGGTAGAAGGACTGAGAGGTGGTCAAGGTTTATCCTTGGGCTACACGTTCATTTGGAGGCCAGCTGGTCTGAGACTGTCTCCTACCCACCAAAGGTGAGTGGTATGGGGAGGGCTGGGAATGTGGTTTGATCTTCAGAACCCCAAAAAGCCATCCTGGTGGTGCATGGATGCAACCCCAGTGCTGGAGAGCTGAAGGCTGGAAGACGGGGGAGGGGGGCTCGAGGGTCATCCTGGGCTGTAGTTAGTTCAAGGCTAGCCCAGGCTGCACGAGGTCCTATCTTAAAAGATAGAAAGGTACTTTCTCATTTCTAGCCAGTAGTATCCCTTACTTTCCCCTTGGGAAATTTTTGAGAAAACAGTTTTGAAACCCATTTTACAGAATCTTGGCTAGTTCTTTCTGGTCACACATTGGTTGGTTCTTAGCTCAGAGCACAAGAATGACCTTGTGTGGCAGGAACCCTTGCTCACCTGAGGTGGACAGTAATTTTTGCTTCACTGCTAGAGCCAGTATCTTTTTGCCCACATGGGAAGGAAGTCCTCTTTACAACCATGATTGGGAGGGCCTTTCCCAACAGCTAGGATCAAACAAACAGCACAGTTAATTACACCTAAGATATTGTCCAAGATTCATAAAAATAACAAATATCCAATTTGGAGCTCATAAGAGATTGAGAGAAATAACTATACGGATAATACTTTGGATTGAGAGAACAGTGTGAAGAAATGGGAAGCTCAAATCCTCATTGTGTCTAGATTGACAAACCCAATATGGGGCTTCTGGGATAGATAAGGATGGGCTTGTGTTTGGCCTCAGACAGGGAGGTGTGGCAGAGAAGATGCTGGGAGAAAAACACTCCTGGAGAGGGAGGAGAAAGGGGGGGATGCAGAGGGTTGGAGGAAGGCCTCTTCAGAGGGGCATTTAGGAAGTTCTGCTGGGTAGTTTGAACCTAAACAACTCCAGCAAAGCATCATCCTGTTTTTCAGTGTTTTTGGCTTTTAATAAAGCCGAAACATTGTGAAGCAGATTGTCTTTACAAAGTAGGGCCCCCAGCGCTTACCATGTGCGGGGCTCTGTGGTGCTTTGGTCTTCACCCACTGCGTAGTCTGTGAGTTTCTACAGTTGCTCACAGTAACCAACAAGGAGCAGATCACACTCTGGAGAGTTTACCGGTAGCCTTTCGAGACTAGCTCAGTAACCCACATCCAATCAGGAGAGCCTGGTCTCAGCTCCACACTACGGGTTCTGGTCTCAGGGTGAACACACTACCAAGTTCTTCCCAGTAAGTCCCATCTGCTCCAGGATGCAGGGCTTCATTAAAAACGGAGATTTCCTATATCTAGGTTGGTGGTAGAGGAAGGGGAGATTATTTCTCCAAGCGAGAGAACAATAAAATCCTGAAAAAAACATAGTCAGGTATAGACGGGACAGAATGAGACAATCTGGCTAATGACATGGCTCAGTGGGTTAAGAGCAACTCCGCTCTTCCTGAGGACAGAAGTTAAGTTCCCAGAAGCCACCCTGGGCAGTTCATAACCACCTGTGAACTTCTGACCCATCTCGGAGGACACTGTACAAACCACAACATACAAATTTTAAGTTTTTCCTTTTTAAAGAATGAGGGAATCATCAAAAGGGTTGTGTGTGTGTGTGTGTGTGTGTGTGTGTGTGTGGTGTGTGTGTGTACTGTGAGAGAGGAGAGAGAGAGAGAGAGGAGAGAGGAGAGAGAGAGAGAATGTGTACACTTGAATTAATACTTTTCTATGGTTTGGATACTCTGGAAGCAGTCATGGTGTTTTGCTCAGGACAATACTCTACCAGCAAGACCAAGGACAAAGAGAGCTAGGCCCAACAGTATTCGTCCTAGGGAAGGACTTAACAGCTGTCTTTGACTACAGACGTTTCAATGCAAAAATTAGTGAACACACTCCTTCCTAATTTAGACATAAGCGCCTGAATTGACAGTAGTTGGGCCTACCAACCGGGTTGAGGAATTAAGTGGGAACTCTGTATTTCTTCATAACCATTTTAGAGGGAATTGAGCCTTGGAGAGCAGCAGCTGGGAAGACAGAAGCAAGGAGGAAATTTCGACTCCGGGGACTCCCAGAGTGGGAGGAACGTGGGGTCTGGGAACCCAGCACAGTGGTTCTCCTTGCTCCAGTCCTATAGGCAGGTCAGGAAGGAAGGATGGGAACCCGCCTGCAGCTCACTGGCCCTGACAGACGGAGTGCAGTACTGTAGACTGAAGACCACTGTTGTCGCTGTCTACCCTCCGAGACAGGGTCTCACTGTGTGACCCAGACCAGGCTTGCGGGTGACAAGAGCTCATCTGTTTAATGTTCTGAGAAGAAGCCCAGTTTGGTTTCCGGTATCCATGGATGCATAGTGAGGTGCGCCCTGGTACCAGGCTGGGTACCAGTTAATAGACAGTTGGCACGGTCACAGTAACACACGGGGCCCTTTGTGGCACATCATTTTTATCATGTCTAATTATGCAGACGTGTGACTGTAGGTGCCCGCAGTCATCGGATCCCCTAGAGTTTACAGGCGACTGTGAGCTGCCTGTGCATGGGTACTGGGACCCAAATTCAGGTCCTCTGTGAAGGCGGTGGCTCACTCCTGACTGCTCAGCCATCTCTCAGCACCCCCAGGTTCCTCAAAACTTGAAGCAGTGCCGGGCGGTGGTGGCGCACGCCTTTAATCCCAGCACTCGGGAGGCAGAGGCAGGCGGATCTCTGTGAGTTCGAGACCAGCCTGGTCTACAAGAGCTAGCTCCAGGACAGGCTCTAAAGCTGCAGAGAAACCCTGTCTCGAAAAACAAAACAAAACAAAACAAAAAAAAAAAAAAACTTGAAGCAGTGTGAGGACTGATGCTTATGTTCTGAGCCACCCAGCTCCTTCTCTTACCGAGGACAAAGCAACAGGGATGACAGTCAAAGAATGAAAGGTTCACCCTTCCACGTCTGTGTGATGGAACGACTACCCTGGACATCTTGTGTGACGGGGTCATTTCCTTACCGTGAGACCGCGAGGCCACTCACCTGCCTTGTGTCACCTGCACTCGTTCCTACTCCCTGTGTGCTTTCAGCTATGCATCTGAACAATTTTATTTATTTTTTTTATTATTATTATTATTTTTTTTTTGGTTTTTCGAGACAGAGTTTTTCTGTGGCTTTGGAGCCTGTCCTGGAGCTAGCTCTTGTAGACCAGGCTGGTCTCGAACTCACAGAGATCCGTCTGCCTCTGCCTCCCGAGTGCTGGGATTAAAGGCGTGCGCCACCACCGCCCGGCACATCTGAACAATTTTAAACCCAGACTTGGTCAACGGTCTTAACTGTTTAAATGTAATACGATCCAGGTTCCAAATACTTGAGCCTTTTCATGATGTGATCTTCAGGTAAACTAGCTACATTTGGTAATTTCAATCACAAAATAGTATTTAAGTTTTAGATAGCACCAACCTGCATACAACAAAACAAAAAAAAAAAAAAGGAAAGAAAGAAATCCCACCAACAGAACTTTCAGAAACATGGTTTTTATTCTCGCTGTGCCTTCTTGCTGCCCAACAGACTTCGAAACGCTGGACTCAGAAGCGCGACGGTTCTGGACAACTGCTGAATTATATTGCTTTAAAAAAATAACTACAATACACTTTTATTTCTTTATTCCTTTTAAAACAGCATTCCCTGCCCACATTTTGTAATAAAAATCTAAAATATTTCTAGTAGTCCTGATATTTATTAAGTGTAGGCTTCATGAGATTTTCCAGAAATAAATGCATTAGAATTTGAAATAAAATGACAAGTAATCGTGATCACAGCAAAATGGCTGCTTTTGAATTTTAACAATTCAAAGAGAGAATGTGCCAGGTAGCCAGGGACTCTCACCTGACCCTTAAGTTACCTGTAGGCCTTAAAGGAGCTGGGTGGCTACTACTCCTGATAGCATGGACTGTCTAAGGATCTTCTACACCAGAACACCGAGAACCAGTGGACAGCTTGAACAAAGCAGTGCATGTCTTACAGAGCTGTGCTGTTAGGGAATAAATGAGCCCTATCTTAAGCCTTAGCAACCAACAACTGGTTTGAATATCCCACAGCTGGCATTTCCACTGAACTTACAGCCCATCGGTCACCTATGGCTAAGTGGCCGCTGCTGCTTCTGGACAGCCTAGGGATTCACGCCTGCAGACTCAGCTGTGAGTAACTGCTCTGACACAAAGGTTTCAATGAAAAAGCAAAAGACTGTATTAAAACAGGAAACCAATAAATCTGGATTATACATACTTTATCTTTAGAGAAACCCGAACCATGGGGTATATGGTAAACCTTCTTTGATCCAATTAGAGACTAGAGAAAATGTCATAGGCTTCTGTCACCTACATTACGTGATTCACCTGAGATAAGGGGATCTATAAGGAAAAAAAGTAAGTCTCAGGGCATCTTTGCAAATTATTTGCTTAATTTGCACCATGACTCATATTTTTAGCTTCCAAGTGGCAGGCACAGTCTTTAGTTGCCTCTAGACAGTAGCTTAAGAAAGGATTGAGAAATCCCTGAAGACTGAGTAGTGTGTTAACCTCCCAGACGGCCTCCACCACCAGGAAACCTGCTTCTCACAACAGGGAGGTCAGAAGAAGTGCTGTCCCTACATCGTGGAAACAAGCTGGGTAATTCTTCTTTACAGCACTCCCAACCCTCCCTGGTGACCTGCCCTTGACAACACTGTCTTCCTGTGGTAGCTAGGTAGTTATTGCATCTGAGCTGGAGAATACAGCAAGATCTCTGTATCCAGCCTACTCACCCCTGCACCAGTAAAGCCCCATATACAGCCTGGGGCCTCTGCTGCGAAATACCTTTGAAACAGGGGAGTTGTAGAAACCCATACATCCCGTATAAATTAAGGCAGCTAGTTAAAGTCATCGGTGAGATGAGTTCTCCACCGCATCCCGTCTGCTTTCTCAAACGCTCAGTCACGGGACCAGGCTACAGGTGAGCCACAGGCTGACAGGTGTTAGTCCTCGCCAGACCCAGCAATTCACTAGACTACTTCAAGACCTACGGCCTTGATGAAAGACGGCACAGCCAGCAGCGCCGCTACAAAAGCAGTGCCCTCAGGAGAGACACGGCTCCTGATGAATCCCTGCTCCACCTCCATCACAGGGGATAAACATTACTCATTCGCTGAGACATTATTTCTCAACAACAGCTTAGGTAACTAAACCTCTTCAGAAAGTCAGTTTAAAATCAAGATGCTGAGCAAGAAAGGATGATGTAATCACTAGTGGAATACCCAAGGGATCTGATGCTGACGTTTTCTGCCCGGTTTCCAATCCCCATCTCCTCCTGCCTCCCCCCCCCCCTCCGCCTGTACTCTCTTCCTTTACTCCACTGAGGGCTTTAACCACAGTGACGAACTAACCTCGAACAGGGCTGGCTTTTGTCACAGGTCCGTCATGGAGTGTCGCACCCCTGGGAAGCAGAATTCCACTCCCCACTGACAGCCACCGTTCAGGATCTTTGGTTCATTGGCAAACAAGGACATTAATGCTATCGAAGGAAACGAACGTCACCAGCAAAGAAAGAGCACACTCCTGTTCTTCACGGGCCCACTGACAGGATGAGAAGTCTGACGTTTAAAAAAATAGTTTAATAAAAATACACTAGGTTCTACAAGCAGCTTTCATGGTCATTTCTGAAACTCAACTCTCCATCACCCCTGTTAAAATAATGCCTGTCCTCTTGTTAAAAAAGAAGTCCTCGTGTCACAAGAAAAGTAACCGACATTTGCACAAATGTCTCCCTGCGTGTGTAAAACAACTGCTACCACCTCTCAGCGTAGTCAGCCTTGGCAGATGCTGGAGGGAGGCAGACATGTCCTCACTCTGACAGAAGCTCGCCTCCCCAGCCCCAGGATCTGTGTGAGCGCCTTAGGACCGGCTTCACCTAGAGCTATGATGTCCAAACCAGCAGGGCGAATGTTCTAACAGCAGCTACAGATGGCTTTTTCTTTTTACTGATTCAAGACCCATGCGCTTTGCAGTGAAGCAGAGACACCGAGAGTGACCTCCGGCTGCCGTGGTGCGGTCAGTGCTACGCAGCTCTGGCTGGATTAGTGTTGTGGTTGGGAGCGCAGCACGTGGCGGGATGAACCTCATCATGCACGCACGTAGGCCGTGCAGTTAGGAGGGAATGTCTGTTCCTTGTTCCAGTACCTTGTATAATAAAGTTAATAATAATAATAAAAAAGCCGAGCGATTCCTGTAGCAGTCTCAGAATCCAACCCTGTAGAAGTTCCTCGGGCTGGTGAGTGTCTGGTGCTGACGCCACGCCAGCCTGCAGAGGCAGCGACCTGAGTTCTCGGCTGTGGGACTGTGCTCACCACTCATAATTTCCCAGCCTTCATGTACGTGGGGATGGAGCCACGCTGAGTCAGCCCTTCAAACCTTTTATAGGTGTAATTGAGAAAAACCCAGTCTTTGGACTTGTAGTCGGGCTCTGTGGTACTCGGCACCGGCTGTAAGATGTCAGACTCAGGGAAGTCATCGAAGTTGGAGGTGTCGTCGATACTCTTGATTTCTATAGGGATGGCTGCCGGCCTTTCCCTGAAAAAGACAATTCATCAGCCACGGCGAATCTTCTTGAACTCTGAACTGTCCAACAAACCGTTCTTGCAAGCCCTGCCCACCACTGCACGGGACAGGACACCCAAGGGTGTCTGCTGTGCATCTGAACACAGCTACGTGGGAGTCAGGACAGCTGAGGTGACTTTTTACTAAAACGTTTGCATTTCCTTGGAAGTTTCACACTTTGCAAGAACTCAGCTAGCAATGCTCTTTAGCTGACACAGTCTCCAGCAGGTCCTTCACACTATTTTTTTTTTTTTTTTTTTTTTTGGTTTTCCAAGACAGGGTTTCTCTGTAGCTTTGGAGCCTGTCCTGGAACTAGCTCTGTGGACTAGGCTGACCTCAAACTCCTAGAGATCCGCCTGCCTCTGCCTCCCGAGTGCTGGGATTAAAGGCGTGCGCCACCACCGCCCGGCCCACACTATTTTTTTTTTTTTTTTAAGGTGGAAAAACAAGACCCAATGAAAGGAAAATTAGAAGAGAAAGAGTTTTTGGTTTTTGTTTGTCTTTTGAGATAGTTTTTCTCTGTGTAGCCTTGGCTGTTATGGAACTCACTTTTTGGCCAGGCTATCCTTGAACTCACAGAGATCTGCCTGCCTCTGCTTCCCAAAGGCTGGTGGTGCACCACCACCCTGGTTAAGAGATGGCCTTTTACTGAGAAGATTTTATGTGGTGTCGAGTATGTAGGTGACAGTGAGATCTATCTAAGTGAGCCAGGGCTACAATTCTAGAGAAGATCTGTGTACACAGATATCTATCTGCAAAAGAAAAGAAATGTATGCAAAAATGCATACATTTGTGATAAGGTCTGAATGCAAAAACTTGTTGACGGTAGGAATTGTAAGACAATCAGAGGTTAGGTTAAAAAAAAAAATCCCCACAAAAATGCTTTCTTATAGTAAAAACATTTAACTATAGAGATAGTTAAAAAAAACTATCCCTAAAATTTTTAAGTTATATTTATTGACTTACCATGCACACATGCATAAGCATGCATGCACACACACACGCACACAGTGCACACACACACACTGTGCACACACACATGCACGCATGCACACACACAGTGCACATACACATGCACGCACGCACGCGTGCGCGCACACACACACACACACACACATACACACATACACACACACACAAACACAGCACGGAAGTGCGGAGGCCAGAGGACATCACTCAGGAGTTGGCTCTCCTACCACACCGGGCTGGGGACTGAACTCAGATTTTCAGTCTTTCCCTGCTGAGTCACCTCAACAGCCCCTTGTTGGTTTTTATTTATTTTTTCAACAATTTTTAAAGGATCTACTAGGTGCTAAATCTACAAAATGATGAAAAAGCATGTACCGACCACGTCTGTACAAGAGTTCGTCTCGTGCCCAGTTCTCTCATGAGTGCCTACTGTACCTCTCTCGTCTTCCCCGAGGAACTCTCAACACCTTGTCCACGGTGTCCTACCCACAATGTCTAGACCGGGCATGAAGATTACGGATGTTTAATGGAGACTCAACTGAGTGGAAAGAGCCACAACCGTGGCCTCTGCGACCACCCGTTCCTGTCCTGTGACCGTTTCCGGAACCCCTCAAGAGCAGCACAGCAGACGGCTCTCAGACAAGGCAGCACTGCTTCCTCTGCTCAGTTCTCAGCCTTCCTGACGCTGCGGCCTTCACACAGCTCCTCACGTTGTGGGGACCCCAACCATAACCCCATCTTCGTGGCTACTTTGTAACTGTATCTTTGCTACTGTTATGAATCATGATGCAAATGTGTGGTTTTGATGGTCTTAGGCGACCCCTGTGAAAGGGTCATTCAACCCCCCAAAGGGTCACGACCCACCGGTTGAGAACCCCTGGTCTAGACGAATCAGAGGCACGCGAACCACCCATCAAGAAGCTCATTTTTCTCAGCCCAGGCCTCAGAACGTACCTGATATGTCCCCAATCTACACCCTCAAAGAAGGGGTGACCTTTGATCTCTTCTACACCACCATTCCCAATTCTGTTTTCAGAATCAGTACAAAATCTGGAAAAGGAAACCAATTATCAGTCACATCTTTCATTTAAAACACTCTAAATGTATTACTTCAAATGTTTTTAGAAAGCATTTTCTTACTGAGTTTACTCTGGAAGAAATGGGGAAACACAAATCACCATAAATATCTACCATTCCGATACCCCATCAATATTCTGAAGCCATTTCTTTTCATCTCTCATAACAATATTAAAAAGTGTTGACACAGGGGCTGGAGCGGTGGCTCAGAGGTTAAGAGCACTGGCTGCTCTTCCAGAGGTCCTGAGTTCAATTCCCAGCAACCACATGGTGGCTCCCAACCATCTGTAATGAGATATGGTGCCCTCTTCTGGAGTGTGGGCATACATGGAGGCAGAATGTTGTATACACAATAAATAAATTTTAAAAAAAGTGTTGACACATTAATGATTATTTTAAGACTTTTTCCCACTTAGTATACTAATAAAGTTTCTCAATGCTGTTCAGTGTTTTCCTGTGAGGTAATCTTTTGAGACCTGTGTATGGAGACATCGGAGTATAACATCCATCACTGCTGTTGAAGACTTACATGAGTTCCAACTTTTCACAACTAAAATAACACAAGAAACATGTCTAACTCTTCGACCCTACGTGGTTATATGCTCTATTAAATTCCTAGAAATAAAACTGCTGGTCAAAGGTCATGTACAGTTTGATAATTTTATATAATATGCAGCCAGATGGCCACTCACGAGGGTTGTCACGATTCATATCCTGCTGTGGGATCTATTGCTGTAACTACTGGGTAATAAAAAGCAGACTGATCAATAGCTAGGCAGGAGGTATAGGCGGGACTTCCAGCGAGAGAAAGGAAGAGGAGGAGAATCTAGGCGTTCAGGAGAAGCCAGGAGACACGGAAAGAAAACAGGAGGTACAAGAGAGGTAATGCCACAGGACAGAACATAAATTAATATAAATGTGTTAATTTAAGTTATAAGAACTAGTTAGGAACACACCTAAGCTATAGGCCAAGATTTCAGTAATAAGAAGTCTCGAAGTCATTCATGTCATTTTGTAGGGAATGAGAAATAGGTAGTTAAGAGCACTTGCTGCTCTTGCAGAGGACCTGGGTCCAATTCCTAGCACCCACACTAAGAGACTCACAACCGCCTGTAACTCCAGCTTCCATGAGCAAGTGGTACCCACACACTTACACATAAAAATGATAAAATCTTTTTTTAAAGTTTCAATTGTGTAAATCCTTTATTTAAACTGACCAGATCAGCGGCGTTCTCCCCCAAACACCAGCCCTGCCTCAGAGAAATGGATCATTTGGACCACAGGAAGGTTTCAGAGTCACTGACCTGAGAATCAAGTCCTTGGCTTTCTCAGAGACGGGCACTTCTGCAGGAAACGCCAGTGTCTCCTTCCAGCTCATGACTTTTCTGTATGTCTCCTGAGGTGTCTCGGAGCAGAAAGGTGGGAAGCCTGGGCATCAGGGAAGCAAAATGTATCAGCTTTGGTGATCAGTTCAGCCAGACCTACAGGTACCGAGCCGCGAGAAACAAACAGCCCGAGCGCTCTGAGGTGACACCAGGGTGCATCAGTTTACCGTGACATTACTAACGAAGTCCCACCTTGTCTCGTCTTAACCCTTCATCTTAAACCCTTCCTTTGATCAAGGAAGCCAAGCTAAATGACTCTCTCCCTGCCATGGGGTCCCGAGGCAGTTTATTATTAGGTGTTTATCAATATGTATTTAACACTGAAGAATGTGGGAAATAGATTCAAAACGGCTCTGCTATTTTTGTCTTAATAGCTGTAATAAGTTCAAACGATGGCACCAAAACAGGTACGTATCACACACACGAACAGGTACGTATCACACACACGAACAGGTATGTATCACGCACACGAACAGGTATGTATCACGCACACGAACAGGTACGTATCACACACACGAACAGATACGTATCACACACACGAACAGGTACGTATCACACACACGAACAGGTATGTATCACACACACGAACAGGTACGTATCACACACACGAACAGGTACGTATCACGCACACGAACAGGTACGTATCACGCACACGAACAGGTATGTATCACGCACACGAACAGGTACGTATCACGCACACAGGTACGTATCACACACACGAACAGGTACGTATCACACACACGAACAGGTACGTATCACGCACACGAACAGGTACGTATCACACACACGAACAGGTACGTATCACACACACGAACAGATACGCATCACACACACGAACAGGTACGTATCACACACACGAACAGGTACGTATCACACACACGAACAGGTACGTATCACACACACGAACAGGTACGTATCACACACACGAACAGGTACGTATCACACACACGAACAGGTACGTATCACGCACAGGAACAGGTACGTATCACGCACACGAACAGGTATGTATCACGCACACGAACAGGTACGTATCACGCACACGAACAGGTACGTATCACACACACGAACAGGTACGTATCACACACACGAACAGGTACGTATCACACACAGGAACAGGTACGTATCACGCACACGAACAGGTACGTATCACACACACGAACAGGTACGTATCACACACACGAACAGATACGTATCACACACCGTATCACACACACGAACAGGTACGTATCACACACACGAACAGGTACGTATCACACACACGAACAGGTATGTATCACACACACGAACAGGTATGTATCACACACACGAACAGATACGTATCACACACACGAACAGGTACGTATCACGCACATGAACAGGTACGTATCACACACATGAACAGATACGTATCACACACCGTATCACACACACGAACAGGTACGTATCACACACACGAACAGGTACGTATCACGCACACGAACAGGTACGTATCACGCACATGAACAGGACTTACCTATCAGCATTTCATACATGATCACTCCCAAGGACCACCAGTCACACAGTTTGTTGTACCCAGTTTGCATGAAGACTTCCGGAGCAATGTAGTCTGGCGTTCCGACTGTGGAATACGCCTACAGAGGAACAGCTTGTCAAACTGGCATTCTGAACCTCTCAGGAGTGTGGCTCACTACAGGAGGAGGTTCTCACTTATTGGTGACTTTGTGGTCACATGTAAGGCTGGCTGACAGGTGCTGAGTCGGGCACCGCATGCAGAACACAGGATTCTGGGCCAAGGAGAGGCCCTTTGTCCACTTCAAAAGGAAAGAAAAGGCTGCGCCCACTGGGCCTGACCTCCCTGCTCACTACTCCTGTGAGCTACCCTTGGAGCCCCCGCTTCTGCTCACCAAAGACCCGGGTGGAAGAACCTACAACAGCCTGATCTGAGGCTAAACCAAGAAAACACGCTCTGTAAGCTCCCTTCCTTAGAGCTTAACTCCAGCGCATGACATCAGGAGCTACGTGCATGTTCCTCCTTGATCCACATCAAATCCTACAAAGTGAGCCTTAAAGCTGGCAGCTCTCCACAGGGGCACTACGTAGAGCCACTGAAATGTGACAGCAGGCGGCACTTCAGGGACCAAGGGACAGAAACTGGCAGTTGGTGGCTGAAGGGATCCACTGACCCAGACAGGGATGAACTCTCTTCTCCCTCGAGGGCCACTGGCCCACGAGGATGACTCCTAGTAGGAGATACAGACATCCTCTGCCGTGTTTTTATTTATTTTTTAAGATGGGGTCTCACTGAGGATGCCCCTGCCTCAGCCTCTTAAGTAGGGGGTTATGGGAGCACCAACACCTGCCCCTCAGGTTAAGTTGTTAAGCGGTATTCATTTCTTCCCCTTTTAAAATAGGAAGACTATAATATTTTCTCAGATGTAGCATCTGATCTAAAACGACACATTCAAAAATATAATGACATTTTTCTCCTTAATGCACGCTGGGCACATTTTAAAAACGGAAAAGTTTACTAGAATATCAAAGTTTGCTGCTCCTTGGACCAATGAGCTCAAAACACAAAAGGAGCCAGGCTGTGGTCACCCGAGTCTAGCACGCCCCAAAGGAACACGGAGTCAGCAGCTTTGTCATTGCTGACTCGAACTGAACAATATTGACAAGGTAGCTGCATGTGCCGGGCTCTATGTAAGGGACCAGGAAAACGAAGTCAAAGCTACCTTCCTAGCTGCAGACGTCCACACCTCAGTTAATTCCCAGCTGCATACGTTCACACCTCTTAATTCCTAGCTGCGGGCATCCACACCTCAGTTAATTCCCAGCTGCAGATGTTCACACCTCAGTTAATTCCTAGCTGCAGACATCCACACCTCAGTTAATTCCCAGCTGCAGATGTTCACACCTCAGTTAATTCCCAGCTGCAGATGTCCACACCTCAGTTAATTCCTAGCTGCAGACATCCACACCTCAGTTAATTCCTAGCTGCAGATGTTCACACCTCTTAATTCCTAGCTGCGGATGTCCACACCTCAGTTAATTCCTAGCTGCAGATGTTCACACCTCAGTTAATTCCCAGCTGCAGATGTTCACACCTCAGTTAATTTCTAGCTGCAGACGTTCACACCTGTTAATTTCTAGCTGCAGACATCCACACCTCAGTTAATTCCCAGCTGCAGACGTTCACACCTCTTAATTCCTAGCTGCGGACGTCCACACCTCAGTTAATTCCTAGCTGCAGACATCCATACCTCAGTTAGTTACTAGCTGCAGATGTTCACACCTCAGTTAATTCCTAGCTGCAGATGTTCACACCTCAGTTAGTTCCTAACTGCAGATGTTCACACCTCAGTTAATTTCTAGCTGCAGACGTTCACACCTGTTAATTTCTAGCTGCAGATGTTCACACCTATTAATTCCTAGCTGTGGACGTCCACACCTCAGTTAGTTCCTAGCTGCAGAATTCACACCTCAGTTCCTAGCTGCAGACGTTCATACCTCAATTAGTTCCTAGCTGCAGAATTCACACCTCAGTTAATTAATTCCTAGCTGCGGATGTTCACACCTCAGTTAGTTCCTAGCTGCGGACGGTCACACCTCAGTGAACCATATACATGAAAAGAGGAAAGGCCTCGGAAGCAATTCTTATATTTACTAAAAAGGGTGAGAGATAGCCGTGAAATTAAACATTAGGAGCTAGGACTGCCTACTGATGTAGTGGGGAGGTGAGCGGACTGTGTCCCACCGCCTGGCTAGCTTAACCCCCGAAATAACCACACAGAAACTATTGATTAAATTACTGCTTGGCCCATAAGATCTAGCCTCTTATTGGCTAACTCTCACATCTTGATTTAACCCATTTCTATTAAATCTGTGTATCACCACATGACTGTGGCTTACCGGCAAGATTCTAACCTATGTCCGTCTCAGGCCGGAGATTCATGGCATCTGCCTGACTCTGCTCTTCTTTCCAGCCTCCAGGTCGGTCTTCCCCACCTACCTTGCCCTATCAAAAGGCCAAGGCAGCTTCTTTATTTAATCAATGAAAGCAACACAAATACTGAAGGACCTCCTACACCATACTGAAGCACTGCACCACTGCCAACAGCCCGAGCTTCCTGTTCGCTTGGTTAACTGTAAAGAATGGCGGTTGTTGTAACAGGAGTTACACCGCCCCAGGTTACAGGAGGTTACAGGTTACAGAACACTCCTATAGAAGAGGCGATGTCTCCTCTGCGATTCCCTGTAGGCGGCAAGGGGACAAGGCTATGGGGTTATGAGAAAGGCCAGTGTGGTGGCTGCAGCTCCGTGAGTCCCTCTCCTTCAGCCATGTATGCTGGGCTCCACTGCCCTTTGACATCTGCCTGCTTCTAGCTCACAGATTACGAAGAGACAGCTTTGAGAGACCCCACCTGTCTTGGGAGGGAGACCCCAGACCACCCCACAGACAGTTAACCAAGCAGAACTGCAGTGTCTTTTCCAAGGCCGAGGAAACCAACAGCACAGTGTAATCCTGCAACGTGGAGGCCAGCAGGTCGGTCAAGTGCCCAACGGTGACCGTCGTGGGCAGTAGCTAGTAAGGCTGCAGACCAACAGAGCGGGACTTCAGCCACAGCTAAATGCGTGGGCAGCATGTGAGGAATCCATGATCAGCTCCTGGCTGGGCCAGGGAGAAGAGACAGTGCGGGTCCTCCACAGGGTTGGCCCATGACAGCCCAGACAACCGGCCAGCCTCTGCAACCAGTTTCTGCCACAGCTAACAGAAGAATCTCAGCAGCTTCTCCTCTCAGGAGCCACCCATCCCCCACTCTACCAAGCTTCTCGCTATTATGAAACCCTCCTTAACAAAACACGCTGCCGCTCTGCTCCCTCCCACAAGTGTCCCAGTCCCTAATCTTCGCTGGCAGGAGAGGATGAAGTGTGTCCCAGCTGACCTTTGGTGACCCTAGGTCCTCGGGCCAGGCACAGCTGAACCAAGAAGGGTTTCTCTCCATCCCGCTCCGCCTGGGAAGGAGACACCCGAGTCTGCGGGGCCACTCACCAGCTGCCGCCTGTTCTTCTTCCACGTCTCAGCTTTCCGCTTGGAGTTCATGTTCTGAAACGCTGATTTCAACAAGACAGAACTGCAGTCAGAGGGGCAAACTGGCAAAATATAGAACCGCACCCCAAATCATCTAAACCACACGCAACTCAGGGGAGGAGGGAGCCTTGCTTCCTCGCAGAACTAGGGCTCAAAACTACAAATTTCCAACCAAAGGAAACAGGCGAACTCACAGAAGTCGCTTGGTGGGTTGTGTGAGAGGTTCCTATAAAATTCAGTCCTGTGTGCTTTCTTTAGCCCCGTGCACAGACCAAAGTCAGACAACTTTACGTGTCCCTAAAACGACAAATTCCAGTCAAGTCAAATTACATTAACTGTGAAAACGAAAAAGCCTTATTATAAACTCCTTTGATGCAATCATTATAAGAATTCTTAACTTAAAACACAGATAGCTGAAAACATGAGGTTATGCATGTTTGATGATTTTTAAAAATGGAAAATGGCACATGCCTTCAATCCCAGCACTCGGGAGGCAGAGGCAAGAGAATCTCTGTGAGTTTGAGGCCAGCCTGGTCTACAAGAGCTAGTTCCAGGACAGGCTCCAAAGCGACACAGAGAAACCCTGTCTCAAAAAAACCAAAATAAATAAATAAAATAAAAAAAAAACGGAAAATGGGGGTTTTTTTAAAAAGCCATTTCCCGTGATGTTATTCCAGAACAGTCACTTTCATGCCTTCTACAAAATAAACTTAGTTAACCCCAAACAACCTAAACCATGGCTGCTGTCTGCAGCCAGGGAGCTGGCGGTTTTTCACGGCATGAGAAGCCGAGGACTCTCTCGCTCGCTCGCTCCGCACATGCCTTGGCATCCAGTAGAAGGTTGTCTGGCTTGATGTCCCGGTGGATGAAGCCCAGCTGGTGGATTGCGTCGATCGCCAAGACAGTCTCGGAGATGTAGAACTGCGCCTCCTCTTCTGTCAAGGTGTCCTTCTTCATGAGCAGCGTCATCATGTCACCTGTGCAAGGCAGAGGGCCCAGAGACCGCAGACCGGTGAAGCCGCTCTTCTCCCCGCACCCAGCCCAGGCTCTCACTGTCCTCACACCCTCCTGCTCTGCTCACCACAGGGGTCAACAGCTTTCACCTTGGCTGGTGTGCGACCAGAAGCCCGAGCCCGCAGGCCCGTTGTTCACGAATGTCAGCAACTGTCTGAAACCCTAGTGCTGGAGTGATGGACGTGTGGTGGCACACACCCAGTTAAGGGGACCTGCTGCAGACTCCCTTCTTACGTACAGACCGTGCCAGATTTGCAGTGTGCTCGCAACGGTGTCGGTGGGGAGCATGTGCCGTTATCGTGGGCAGAGCAGAGGTGAGCACACCCAGGGACGGAATTCTGTCTTTCTGAATGCATGCTATTTCCTTAACTCTGTGTTATGTGCAATGAACACAGAATAGGAGTATATAAAATGTCATCCTAACTCCTTCAAAGTGACATGGTCTGTGGCCAGATCTCCTTCCACTACTCTGGAAGTAAATGCTGAAAAATAGTGGGCTGTGTATAAACTCAGTAAGTCGGTAGTAACACTAGCTGACGTGACCACTGCCTGTGCCTGTGAGCTCGGGTCTGTCCACCACCGCTATTTACCTCCAGGAAGAAATTCCATGATCAGATAGAGATTCCGCTTGTCCTGGAAACTGTAGAACATCTTCACCACCCAGGCACCATCTGCTTCCACCAAAATGTCTCTTTCTGCTCGGATATGAGCCACCTAGATGAGTGTTTTGAAAGGGTAACTGACCCGTTCCAACGACCCGTCCCTACCAGTCACGCAGGAGGACTGCAGACACTTGTGTGCTCACTAAACAGGCAGAGCCGAGAAAGCCATTTTCTTTAGCCCCTCTCCTTAGACCTCACGGCCGAACAGGTTCTCTAACCCTGCAGAGTCTGTGGATTCCTGTTTGCTAGGATGGGCTAGTGTTCCTACAGGAGGAGACGGCAGGAGTGCCCATGGGATCCGGTGTCTGCTCTTCCAGCAGTCACCAGGAGAGAGAGTGTGGTACCTGAAGGAAGGCAGCGGAGACAGTAACCATCAGAAACTAAAACCTACCCAACTTTCTGACCTTGAACAGAACCACGGGAAAGTAATGGCTTCTGTTGTCTGTGGCTCCAGCCTGTGTTGTTTTTTTTCTTTCTTCCCTCCCTCCCTCCCTCTCTCCCTCCCTCCCTCCCTCCCTCCCTCTCTCCCTCCGTCCTTCTCTCCCTCCCTCCCTTTCTCCCTCCCTTCCTTTCCTTCCTTTCTCTTGTTTTGGTTTTTTGAGACAGGGTTTCTCTGAAGCTTTGGAGCTTGTCCTGGCACTAGCTCTGTAAACCAGGCTGGCCTCGAACTCACAGAGATCCGCCTGCCTCTGCCTCCCGAGTGCTGGGATTAAAGGTGTGCACCACCACCGCCTGGCTCTGTTGTTTTCTAATAGCAACTGTGCAAACTAACACAGAGCTTTTAAAGCTGGAGAAAACACTAAAACAGACCATAAATTTAGTAGTATCTAGTAGGCTGGATTTCTTTCTACAATTCCAACACCAGCACTGCTCTGAGTCCTGTTCAGAGGCCCCTGGCGCCGCGCGGTGGGGAGACACACCTGCTCTTTCTCGAGCATGTCGGCTTTCCTCAGGATCTTCATGGCGTAGATGTGCCCTGTGTCTTTCTTCTGGACCAGCCGCACCTAGAGCACAGACGTAAGCGTTGGACAGTGGAGTAGTTTCCTTTACTGAGCCTTGGAATTTACCACGGATAACATCAAAGAAATCACACACATACACATACACACACACACACACACACACACACACACACACACACACACACTTACTTCTTATGGGGAGCAGGGGTCTAGTGTAGCCCAGGCTGGCCTTGAGCTTACTATTACGTAGCTGTGAATGACCTTGAACTTCTGACCCTTCGCCTCCATCTCCCAAATGCTGAGGATACAGAGGTGTGCCATCACACCTGGTTTCTACGGGGCAGAGTCAAAGCAGGGCTTTGTGGACACTAGGCAAACACACTTAGCAACTGACCTGTGACTTCGGAGCCTAGGAACTACATTTCAACACAGTACAGCACCCACTCTCAACAGTGGTGACGTCAACAAAGCAGCTCACCTCTCCGAAAGCTCCTCTCCCGATCACCTTCAGAGACTCAAAGTCATCCAGGCCAAGTCTGGTCCTCTTGAGGCGTAAGAACTCTGTTTCTTTACGAGCATGTTGGGATCGGCGTAACTTTTTCTATCAAAAATAGATTTTTAAAAGATTAAAGAAAGGCTTTTTCAAAGGCATGGATAATGTCAAAAGATGATACACATAAAAACAAAGACAGGTGGTGGTGGCACACGCCTTTAATCCCAGCACTGGGGAGGCAGAGGCAGGCGGATCTCTGTGAGTTCGAGACCAGCCTGGTCTACAGAGCGAATTCCAGGACAGCCAGAGCTACAGAGAAAGCTTGGGAAACCAGCAAAGGCAGAGCAGCTGTAGAGACAGCTCAGTGGCTAAGACTGTGATTTTTCTGCAGAGCCTGCAGCCGCCTCCGGCAACCACACTCATCTCCAGGGCAAGGTGACGCCTCCTCAGGCCTGCACACTCACTCACTCATGCACATATCATTTTAAATAAATAACGGGAGAGAGGTATGGTATCTTAATTATATGTCTGTCTATAATCTACATGCCAATGTCAAGTATTTATTAAGCAAGGGAAGAATATAATAGTAATAAGAAAACATTTTTAAAACAACTTCTAAGTCTGTACCCTTGAAAGCAGACATTACAAGTAGGCTTTTCAAGTAGGCTTGTAGTAGAATGCATCATCTTAACCTCTTTATTACATGTGCACGCTGCTGCCTTGTGAGTGGTAACAACTCACAAAAATCAATCTTAGATAATGCAAGTGCCATGAGTATTCTGATATGTGCTGTTACTTATTTTTGAGGCAGAATCACTTAGTAGCCCAGGCTTGACTAAAACTCACAGCTGTCCTCCTGCCCCAGCTCCTGAGTGCTGGGATTACAGCCCTCTGCAGCCAGGCTCTACCCAGCTCCTGAGTGCTGGGGTTACAGCCCTCTGCAGCCAGGCTCTACCCAGCTCCTGAGTGCTGGGATTACAGCCCTCTGCAGCCAGGCTCTACCCAGCTCCTGAGTGCTGGGATTACAGCCCTCTGTAGCCAGGCTCTACTTCCTCAGACACTTGTTTTTACTTTGTCAGCAAATCTGCTCCAATTATTTACGTCCCAAGGTGCTGTCACAGCTGCTGAACCCTGTGACCTGCAAAGTCATACAACAGCAGCGTTTCCATGGAGATTTACTTAGAGTAAAACTGATTCTTGCATAAATTTCAGCAAACTGCATGAAAGTTCATATAACTATCTAATGACATGAAATTACAAAATAGAAATGACAAAGTATCATTAAAATATCCAAGCTAGCTGGGAATGGTGGCACACCTTCCATCCCCGCACTCAGGAAGCAGAGGCAGGTGGGTATCTGGGAGTTCCAGGTCAGCCAAGACTATAGGGATACCCTGTCTTAAACCACAATCCCGGAGAACTCAGACAACAATGAGGACACTAAGAGAGACTTACATAAGCTACATGGGAAGTAGAAAAAGACAAGATCTCCTGAGTAAATTGGGAGCATGGGGACCTTGGAGAGGGTTGAAGAGGAGGGGAGAGACAGGAGGGGAACAGAGAAAAATGTAGAGCTCAATAAAAATCAATTTTAAAAAAGTGCACACTACAAAAAAACAAAACTAAACTAAACCAACCAACCAACCAACCAAACAAACAAAAACCAAACCCATCCAAGTCAATACTAACACAGTAGCACTCTGGTTTGGCAAAGATAATAAAACAGGAACTATTTCTAAGCAACGTTTTAAACTACATTTAGAAATCATTCACTTTCTTGTTCTAACCTCACTGGTTCCCCACCTAATAAAAGTCAAGTCCATGACACAGGGACAGTTCCCAGAAGAGGCAGCACACAGTGAGAAATAAAATTACCACAGGTACCAGCTCTAGCTTCTGCTCATGTCTGAGTGACCCCATCAACCTTTCTAGGCTGAGCTCAGGACACAAGTCCTACAACTCCATCAGCCCCACACACTGCTCTGAGCAGAGCCACTCACCTGTCCTGAGCCCGCTTGTCTGCTGTAGAGTTAGGTGTCTAAGTCTGAGTTCCATCAAAACAGAACTCTAATACTTGTAGCGGAGGTAGGAGGAAGCAATATCTAGGCAAGAGAAAGAATAGGTGAGGCAGGCATGCAGAGGGAATAAATAGAAGAGGGAAGAAAAAGGGAGGAGGGAGAAAAGGAAGAGAGAAGGGTGCCAGGGGCCAGCCACCTAGCAACACAGCCACAGAATAAGAAGAAAAGAAAGATTGAGAACAAAGAAAGGCAAAAGCCCAGAGGCAAAAAGACAGAATAATTTAAGAAAAGCTGGCTAGAAACAAGCCACGCTAAGGTCGGCATTCGTAAGTCAGAACAAGTCTCTATGTGTTTATTTAGGAGCAGGGTGGCGGCCCCCACAGAGTGGAGCAAACAAACAACTACATCTGCATCATTACAAAAGCACAGAAGGCCTTCACAGCCCAGCTGTCCCACGTGGTCCCCTCTCCCAGCAACCCAGCACCCGCTGCTCTGTGCCTGGGGTGGCAGCTCTGAGACTTAGCTTGATTTAAGGTCCAGAACTAGAGTTTTCTCGTAAAGGCCACTTGGTGGCACTATAGCACTGTATACCGCGCGGCAATAAAAGCGCTTGTTTTAATTTCAAATTACACATAATAAATGGACACAAAAATGTGGACGGTGATTCTGAATCTTTCCTTCTCATGGTCACGAAATATCACGGTAATGTTTAGCTCCAGGAACCTGGCTCATCTGAACAGAAGAGGCCTGACTGCAATTCATAAAATGTGTTAGGAGCTGCAGACAAGAGTCTGCTAAAACCCAAAACAGTAACAACAGCACCAACTTACAGGAACTGAGTTTCTGACAGGTTCTCCTGTCTGCCCAACAAAAGGGGCACCACAGCAGAACCCTGGCCCCAGGACAACCTATGCAGTGACTTTAGCCCAGCAGGCAGCACTGCAGTTCAGTGGTAGCTGAAGCAACGCCATTTTTAAAGCCATGAACAGCACTTCCTGTATCTGCTCAGAATGTGTATAGAAACAAGGGCCCTGTGCTAGTCCTTCCTTTCCCCTACTAAGGTAAGACCTGAGACAGACGACTCTTCACGGCTCTCTCCTGCAGCTTAAATCACTTGTTTTCATTTTCCCATTAATAAACATCCTTTCTGATGACTCTTGTTAATTAACAAATATCCTCTCCCTGTGTTTTGAGACAATCTCATTTTGTAGCTCGCAATCTCTTGCATCTCCCTCCCCAGGGCTGGGATTAGAGACTCCATTCCTTTCCAAATGGATTAGATTCTCAACTGCAGGATGCTCAAGCGTCTATAGATCAGTTAAGGTATTTCAGAGTTCTGAGATATTACAGGGTTCAGCTAACCATGTCATGTCGGCCACTGCTGTACACAGCCACACACGGTTAAGGACCTCACAGCTCACCCGTGGACACCGCACAGACCATCTTCGATGACAGAATGAACTAAAGAAAAAGCCACACTTGAAGGCAGCTGTTACGCAAAAAGGCCACGTGTGGTGGCACACACTTATTTCAACACTGGGGAGGCAGAGACAGCTCTGAGGCCAGATGGCCAACAAGGAAGCAGACAGCACTGCCAAGGCCTGACACCCCATGCTGTCCTCTGGCCTCACATGCACCCCACATCCACACACACACGCATAAGAAAATTTTAGGTTTATTCTTTTTGAAGAAACAAGAAATTCTAATACTAAAATTGAATTTGTTTTGTTTTATACACAACATAATCGAAGTCCAAGCACAGAGCCTAAAATAAACACACAGGGATTTTAAACTATCTCCACAGAAAAAGTGGGATGGTTAAAAACATATATTACTAGCCAATGACTTTAAGAAGCAAAACGAGGGCTGGAGAGATGGCTCAGAGGTTAAGAGCATTGCCTGCTCTTCCAAAGGTCCTGAGTTCAATTCCCAGCAACCACATGGTGGCTCACAACCATCTGTAATGAGGTCTGGTGCCCTCTTCTGGCCAGCAGGCATACACACAGACAGAATATTGTATCCATAATAAATAAATAAATATTTTTTAAAAAAAGAAGCAAAATGATTTGACATTTTCTACAAGTTATTTACAAGAACTAAGAAAAAACATTAGCGTCCACCAGGGGGCGCCAAGGGCCGCTACAAACAGACTTTCCCAGGCCGTTCTGGACTCCCAAGTTGGTTTTAAAACTCTTTTATCACTTGGCAATATTTCTAGCAGTAGCTTTAAAATATTTAGACAAAAGCCCAGACTTCCAGACCTTGTACAGCTGGAACCTGGCCACACTAGGCTAACAGAAGGGCAATTGCTCTGTACCCTGTCCTCTAACACAGCAGATCTGAGCTCAGATCTGACAAACAGCCCACGCCTTATTAGCAAAGAGTGGGAAGAACAAATGTAACCAAAAACAAGCAAACAAACAAAACCTATTTCTTCCTCCACCCCCCCCCTTTTCCCCTGTGGCAGGGTCCTGCTATATCCTGCAAGTTGTTCTTCAATGTACAGAGTATCTATTGTGCTTGGCGGGGGCATCTATTCTGGCAATCTTTCCCTAGACTTTAAATTAAGATTCTGTGTTTAAGATTTCTGTATTGACTGGCCAGTGGTGGTGCTCGCCTTTTATCCCAGCACTTGGGAGGCAGAGGCAGAAGGATCTCTTCTGAGTTCAAGACCAGCCTGGTCTACAGAGAAAGTTCTAGAACAACCAGGACTACACAGAGAAACCCTATCTTGAAACACCATAAATAAACAAACAAACAAATAAATAAATAAATAAATGACAAAAGAAAAAAATTTTGTGTGAGCCCAATCATTACAAGCTATAAGAAAGCTTTAATATTAATGAGGAAATCTAAGGGAGATGTGCTTGCCTTTCTCTATGGACTAGGATGCAGCCCTTAAATTACTCCTCTCACTAAAATTTAAGAAGATAAAACATGGTTTTCAGATACTTATTAATTTTACATAAATAACTTTAACCTTCCCTAGCCTCCGTAGGATGTCGCCTAGCAGGACAGGCAAAGCGAAGGAAGCTGTGGGCGCTGTAGCTCACTGGGCTCCAAGCCTCACCTGGTGGTCAGTGTCTTCATTTTAGGTCCCTTGCTGACCGCTGAGGGTCAGTCAGCCTAGGCTGTGACTCATTCTCATCTGGAGAATAAAGCTTTTTTTTCAGTAACTGCCCTAAAGCTGGTTTTGCACACCTTCAACTTCCCTTCCCTTCCTACTGCCCTCTTTAACACTATTAGATTCACTATTCTGCCCTCTTTAACACAGATTCACTATTCTGCCCTCTTTAACACTATTAGATTCACTATTCCGCAGGCACCGTCGCTGGTCCGCACACAGTGCCAGTCCGTGAAATAAACTCTGCCCATCAGTTCAGATTCAAATTAGTTGCTACATTCTCCACATAACCTTTTCTGAGCCCCTGGGGGGGTGGGTGGGACTGTGCATTTTCAAAGTTTGCTATATTCCATGATGTATACGTATTTTTCACTTGTTGGAAAGGGACTGCGGGGACTCAAACCAGGGCTTTGCAAGCACTCTGCCCTGAACTATACTAGTAGCCCCTTTAATGTATACAGGTTTTCATGCACGGGTGAGCCCCCTTCCCTCCAAAGCATACAGTAATCTCTCCTTCCAATTCATAGAGTACTTGAAGGCAGGGAAGCCCACTGCCCACCACGACCTAAGTATCCATTCTGGCCCTCTGCAGGTTCTGAGATGTGATGCTGAGTGAGGCAGGATGCAGTCTCTGCTCTCTGGGAAGACGGTGACCTCAGACTATCACAAGGACAGGAAGAGTGCCAGTGTAGAATGTAAGACAAGTAGTTGAGCAATCAGGGAGGATTTCCCAGTGAAGTGAGATGCTGGGGAGGGGAGCGGGCTTCAAGAGGCAGAAATAGCACATGAAAGGGCCACAGATGAGCAGGGAGAAGTCACAGCAATTCGGGATCGGTCATTGCTGGATGGGATGCCAAGAGCTAAGGCCGGAGAGAAACAGCCCACTAGCAGAGAAGCCTGCACTGCATGGTATTAACTGCCCTTCTCTTGGGATGAAACACCGCGACCAAGGTAACTCCTGAGAGACGCTGCTTGTGCTCACAGTTCCAGAGGGTTAAAGTCCAAAGGCATGGCAGCTTCAGAAGCAGAAAGCCCAAGGAATCGTGAGCCACAATCAGGAAGCAGAGAGCACACACCTGAAATGGTAATTCTTGGAACTCTCAAAGTTAGCCTCCAGTGACATACTGCCTCCAGCAAGGCCACATCTCCTGAGCCTCCCCCAACAGCACCACCAACCAGGAACCCAGCACACAAACACAGAGACTGGGGGCGGGGGAGTGTGCAGCGGGCCGTGTCAGGGGCATGACATCTCGCTGAAGCCATCACGGGCAGGAAGGACAGTCAGCCAGACTTGTTTGCAGAGTGCAGAAAAACTGGGGACAGGAGGAAGAGACCATTTCAAGACTCAGTGAGATGCAAGAGAGCCTAAATTAGGGAGTAAACTATTAAAAAAATATATTCAGAAAAAAAAATGTAAGAAACAGAATCAACAGACAGGTCCAGAGCCTGCCCCAGAGCAGGCAAATGCACAGTGACCAGAGCCTGCCCCAGAGCAGGCAAATGCACAGTGACCAGAGCCTGCCCCAGAGCAGGCAAATGCACAGTGACCAGAGCCTGCCCCAAAGCAGGCGAATGCACAGTGACCAGAGCCTGCCCCTGTTCCCCCCCCCCCCCCACATACACACAGAACATGGTTGATGGACGGTGTCCGGCACCTGACCCTGTCCCACACACCCAGAACGCTGTGGACGGTGTCCAGCACCTAACCCCGTCCCCCACACACAGAACATGGTCGATGGACGGTGTCCAGCACCTGACTCTGTCCCACACACACAACGCTGTGGACAGTGTCCAGCAAATGTTAGTTCTTGGGGACAAAGGCCATCTCCTCCTGAGGTACCCACAATGGGAACACAGCAAGAAGTCATATTCAGATGGAGAAAGCTAGCACAGCCAAGTCACGCAGTCAGCAGACACCATTTAGTACAGACAGCTACGTTACCTCCTCATCTGCCAATCCTTCTTCTTCCATGGCCACTTCTAATTTCTTCTGCCTTTTCCAAAGGAAAAAATAATTAGACTTTCTAAAATATTCTTATTTTCATTTGAGAACTACAGTTATTTATCCAAGCCAATCACTGGGCGTGTGCTAAGGAAAGCTTTTACTTTGGATCATACAACAGAAGACCAATTGGGGGTCAAGGATTTTTAGAGGATCAATTACCACAGTCTTTATATCGGCTACTCCTAAGAACACACCGGAAGATAAGCTCCTTTTTCAATCAGTGCTGAGACCACTCCCTCCCTCCCTTCCTCCTGATGGAAAACTCATTACAACTGCATCTAAACTCTGCTGGAGACTCAGCAGCCGGTGACGGTAACGAGACCAGGGACCACTTCTCAGTGAGTATCTCAGGCGTGCCTGCTGCTGGATTCCACTTGTGGACTGTTCCCCAGGCCCAGCCCCAGAGTGAGATCTCATGCTGGCTTCTGTGCCTGCTATCATGAAATGGCTGCCAGGGCTGCTCGGTGGTTGAGTTCCAGTCCCCCCCCACCCCCCCGCAGAATGAGCAGGAGCAGACAGGCCCCTTCCAGGACACTGCCCTGTTGTAGAGCCCAGCCCAGGATGCTGAGACCTGGTGTCCTGCTCCACCTCCTCCACTTCCTCTTACCATGTGTGAATGATGCTCTTCCTGGTCAAATGTCACTGCCATTTGGGAAGTGCTCCCTTGGTCCCCTACCGTCACTCCCCACCCTCACGTAGCATCTCACATCCAGCAGATCTCTTATGACACTCCAGGTTTCACTGAGACAGGATGACACGCCATCCTTATTTCTCTGTGCCCACTAGTGCCCCGCAGCACCACGGATGTCATACATTACTGTGGTTTCTAAAGCCATCTCTCTAGAGAAGCGCACAACACCATGGCTGCAAAGATCTGTGTTAAACAAGTGACGTGGGACACCAGCGTATGTGCACAAGACTCGGGGAACCCAGGAAACGAACCCAGCAACCAGGTGCGTTGTCAGTGCAGAACACGTAACAGAGGCCAGGGCTCCCATCCAGCCACAGAAAAACTAAGCACACACTCAGCCTTCACTGTACCTGGTTTCTCTCTCTTCATGCTGCAAAATCAGGTTGCTGTAAAAATTCTCCAGTGTGAGCTTGGCCACAGTCACTCTCTCCCTGGTATGGTTGCTCATAGGAAAGGTGGTTGCTGCCCCTGCTGTCATTGCCATAGTAACTGGAACTGAAATGACATAGTAAAAGCAAGTTCTTCAGCAGTTTTTTAAAAAACTGTTTTTTTCCAATTTGTTTTTTATCCAACTCTAAAAATGTTTCATTTCTACTAAGAATAATTAAAAACCCAGATTTCTTAATAAAAATAATACAAAGGTAATAATAAATAGGTGCCAGCCAGGTATGTAACACTGCCCTGTGACAGCAGCACTAACCACCCCAAAGATGCACGGGTCCCAAAGCCAGAGAAATTAATTCTGTCCTGGAAAAACCAGAGCTAATTACAGAAAGACACACAGGCAGCAAGCAGTGTACATGGTAACAGGCGTGCTGGCTCACGAAAGGCCGCATTGTTGGGTCCACTTTGCTGATATATCGACCACTTGTCAAACTTTGTAAGATTTTGCCAACAGTTCCATTCCCGATAAACACGTCCCTTAAGATAGGATGTGGTTTCAGCGGTGCCCTACCAAACACGCGTGCGGGCACCAGCACTCTACGCAGGCGTGTGTTTTTGGGACGGGTTCACGAATGCCCTTTCCATTCCAAATTCTGTTTCTGGTATGGCACTATGTAGCATTTTTTCCAGACCATGAGGTACATTTCATTTTCAAACGAAGCTCAAACGCCTTCGAAAACCAGGCAGTAAATATAAAAATAAATGGATCAGTTGTGAGTGGTATATATATATCTGCTCAGAGAAACCCGAGTGCCAACTGTGACAAACAGTAACAAACCACTGAGATGAAGGTCATTCCAACCCCTAGGAAGGCAAGGAATTCGATAAAACAGCCCAAGACAATGCTGCAGGCCACTGTGAGCGCTTCTGCAGTACTGGCTTACCACAGGCTCTGATAAGCCAGAAAGACAAGAGCAGCTCATCTATAAAGGCGTTTTGGTACCTGGAAGAGCGTCCTAACAGATCATTCTGTATAAGAGATGGCTTGCCAAGTGAGCACCCAAGTTCCACTGAGCCGACCAGCACTCCCCACAAACCTTGCACCACCCACCACTGGAAGCCATGAAGACACAGGCTCACAGGCTTCTGCCTGCAGACCTGGGTAGAGCTGGAAGCCAAGGACAGGAAGAAACAAAGTACTCCTGCTCATCAGACACAGACTGAAGTGTGTGGTTTAAACATGGTGAACTCTCATCTCCCTTGTTGCTCGTGGACTTCAGCAGACCGTGTACCGCACAGTGTGTAATGCTTTGTGAGCCTCACACTCCCCTACAGAGCAGCTCTGCAGGTGGGTTAGCTCCGTAACGAGATGCTGACCCCAGCCCTTGCTTAAAACTTTCATGCTCAGGACACGCCTCGCCAAACAAGCTTACAAACACCAGGGAGGCTGTCTCAGGACTTAGGACAGCAGCCCTCAATGCATCCCTAGGACAGGGAACTAGGGCTTGAGAAGCCCACACAGCAATGGAGTGTGGAGTCGGGACCCAATTCCAACTTGGTCCCTCACATGACCTCCCTTAAACCACTCAGATGTGGGAGAACCTGCTGACTCTGGGGCTCCACCGTGTCTCTAACCTAACCTCTATGAGAAGACACTGCTCATTCTCTGGTGGGTGGTCTCTAAATCTACCGCTCAGGAGCTGGTGTGTGTTGCTGCCAATCTCTTGCCCATTGCTCTAAACTAGAACTTCTCCGGGCGCTGTCTCCCCGATTCACCACGGTATCATATCCGACACAGGGCAAACAGTCATGAATAATGGGGGCCACTTCATAAATAAGAGCAGCAGGAAGGGATGAAAGAGCTGGAAGAAAGCAAGGTTCTCTGACACGAGGGGTCAGAAACACAGTTCTGATCCGCCCGGATCGTAAGGTCTGACCCCAGTCGCTGTTCCCAAGAGGGGATTGCAACCTGTGCTCTGCTGACTTCACAGGCCTAAGGCGATGTGAGGCTGACGCCTAGCAAACCCATGAAATAGGAGTGTCTCACCCCAGGGTGCCTCTGTGAGACAGCACGTAGCTTACTCAAAAATAAACTGCTGCACGATATAACAGTATTTCCTCAAAAATCAACAATAATAGAAAGTGTCCCAAGAACTGTCACAGCCGCAAGGTCTGTAAGGACTTCACTTTAACTTAACCCTAAGCAAAAGCGTATTTTAAAACCTCAGAAACCCAGGGCTCAAGTTCTGCTTCGAGATCAGATGTGGGAAAGGCAAAGCAGGGAAAGAGACAACCATGTCACACAGCCAGTATCTCCCAAATCACGTCTGCTGTCAGGAGTGGAGAATGTGTTGGGGTGGTGGAGCAAAGAATCCAAGCTTTCCAGTAAATTTAAGAAACCTAGATTACAGTTAAGAAAGATGCTCGGGGCAAAACTTGCCAGCTTTCCTATGTCAGCATGTGTGCACCCTCAGGAGCACAGGCAGTGCCCTGGAGAGCATCCTCGGAGCACATGAAACCCAGGCTCACGGGCCTTCAGAGCTTAAGGAAGCCAGGGCCAGCTACTGTTCTCAATGATCACTATCTGGGGGCAAGGGACCTCAAAAGCTCCAACCAAGAGCAATTCCTAAGCACGTCAGGATGCTTTCTGTGTGTCTTTCCTGTGGCAAAAATGACCTCGCACAGGGAAATCTCCAGCTCAGAAGACAACACCCCAAAGTGCTGCAGTGGTTCCCAGAAGCAAAAAACAGGCAAGAGCAGACTGCACTACTCCAGGAAAACAAAATCTTTTCACAGAGCTAAGGAAGAATCAAGCTTCTCTTAAAAACTCTTTTAAAAACCCAAAGTGACCCTGATAATGGAGTTCCATGACTTGTAAGTAAAGCTTGTGTAAGTCAGAAAAGGAGGTGGAGGAGACACCCTTGGAGTAAGCAGACTGGTCTCAGCGGGGAGGTGCAGAATGTACTCCCTGCTCATTTGGCCAACATGCAAGATCTAGAGGCCAATCAAATTCTGGGAGCTACTATATCATAACCGAGCTTACAGAAGATTGGTATACAGAGCAGAAAAGCAGTGTGCTGGCTTACACAGGACGAGGTGCCCTAGGGAGGAGCAGGACCTGCATGTGGTCACAAAGCATTCCATTATTGCGGGTCAGCAAAAGAGAAATCTGAATTAGGAGGTACTGTTGCCAGGAAACCAGGTTGGTGTCCAGAGAGGACAGCCACTCTGTGTAAACATTCAGTGACTTCAGGGTGGGGTGGGAGCACGGCTGAAGAAGTGATCCTTGTCTCCTGCGGCCCCCAGACACTGACGGCAACACTAACTGCCAAGGCTGACCAAACTGTCCCTTAGGAGCAGGTCTGTGGGCCACAGGAGAAAAGATGGCTGAGTAAAACGTTACACATTTCTGTGTAACACATAAACATGGTAAGGAAAATAAAAGAATTCCCACATCCCAGAGAGTGACTACCTTAAAATACAGAGAGAACACATGAGGTCCTCAGACACATATCTGTGAAGTTGGATCTTTATAAAGAACAGTAGACAAGGCCTCTTTCCTCCCCAGATGATGATGGAATGAACTTGACTCCAAACCCCAAAACAGATGTCAATGAAAACTTATTCTTACCCACTTTATAACTGTCGTTATTATATTTTTCCATTCTTATTAGATACACCTGAGAGTCCACATGGCTTGACTGAACGCTGGCCAGAGAAGGCGCTGCCCATTACCTCTGTGATCAATGCCTGCAGCACCAGGGAGGCATCCTAAGCACTACAGGAACAATCTATTTGATTTAGTGAAGTCCACGCCTATGTCCCATTTATAACCATTTCATTTGGGTTCAAAGCTACACTACCACCTGGTGCTATGTTTACCTTCAGAAGGAAGGTTTTCCTTGTGCAATGAAGTCCAACCCCAGTTCGGGGTGAGATTAGCAAGGGAGAACCCTTTTGTTCTAACCAGACACAGGCAGTCTTTAAATTGTTTAATATACAAAAAAACAAAACTACAAAGTGCTCAAACTTTTCAAAGAATGATCTAGATCAGCAGCTGTTATACTGTAAACCCGTATCTTTAATGGACTTAACGCTCGTCTTTGTCCTTTATGAAAGACCTTTCTCTAACCAGAAAAGAAGACAGGATACAATCTGTAAGCCAAGAATTCCCAGACTGAGAAACATACACTAGTGCCCTTCAACTTCCTGTTCATTTAAACAAGTGACCCCAATTTATCAGGGAAATACTAGCAACAGTGAATCCCAGCATTCCTTAGCTTAGCAGGCGGAACACACACACACACACACACACACACACACACACACTCAACGGCTTTAGCTGATCCTAAATGTCACCTCAGCATCTTTAATGCTACTGGATTCCTGGCAGTGTGAGGTCTCCTAATCCGTCATGTCTGTGGTACCTCATGCTTGAAGCTGCAAGCAGCCCCCAATGCTGGAGCCCTGATGAAGGAGCAGCCAGCCACAGCCTCTTCCCCAGGTGTAGATGAGAAAGCCAGAAATTTAGTCAGTTCAAGTTCAACAGTAAGTATACATTAAAAACCCAAAATACAATATGTACGTAGCGGTCATATACAGCTTTCTAACACTAAATCTGTAAATAAAGACTTTAATAAAGGCAATAAATAAAAAGAGCATAAAATATACACATTCAACATCACTAGCCAATCAGAGCACAGGGAATTTAACAGGCCATAAGATGCTCTTTGCAGTGAAGGAGAGGGCTCCTCCAGGTGTCAGCAGTGAGGCTGACAGAAGGGAATCAACTGTGCTGCAGTGGACCCGGGCTTTGTCCTAGGAACCCAAGGTTGTGACAAGAACTGATGTTATGGAGCAAAACCAAAGACAAAGGGTGACTAATGAGGAAAATCCTGAAGTGAGCTTTTCAGTCACATTTCAGACTTCCTTTTAGGGAAGTTGTTTTTTGCAGGGAGCCTCAAAACTGCCTATTTAGGGGCTCAAATTACCAGTCTTTTCAAGTGTCCTCCCTATTGATGACGCAAAGGTTCACACTGAAGTCACAATCAGGGCAGCACGAACCTGAGCTCAGCTACCTTTCAGCAGTATAAGGCAAGGGGAATTCTAACATGGAGAGAAGAGAAACAGAAAAGCTCTAGATTTGAGGGGGAGCCTGCTCCCTTTGTGCCCTCTGCATTCCAAGGAAGCTCTGTGGGACAGACCAGATGCAGGTACTGAGCCAAAAGGTGAGGGTTGGTGTGAGAGAGAAGAACCAATGAATGGACAGGCAGGGAAGGGGTGAGTGGTGAGAGGTGGTATGATGTCATGGTTAGGGGAGAAGCCAGCTGAGGTATGATGTCATGGTTAGGGGAGGAGCCATCTGAGGTGTGATGTCATGGTTAGGGGAGGAGCCAGCTGGGCAAGCAACTCAACAGGGCTATTTGGAAAGCTTGGGCATCTGGGGACACTGCTCACTCTCCTAAAAGTAAACTGCTCAGACACATACACATGAACACACTCTCATGCACACACATATACATACTCACATACAAGCACATAATTATTCACACTAAGAGAGAACGCATGAATTTTTGTGTGTGCCTTTGTCCTTTTCAACTGGAACGAAAGGAGATCAAACTGAACAACCCTGAACTACAAGTGGTCCTTTATGTGAACAAGAAATGAGGACTAAAATTCAAGTGTACAGCTTAGAAGCTAAACAGCCACGAGTGACTTCTACTAACTTCAAGTCTCTCCCAAGAGACTGTTCTGGCCATCACAAGTAATGAAAGAAACTGAGCCCAGCTAAACACAGACACGTGTGACCTGTACTGACACTGTGCTAAGCACACAGTCCACTCAACTTCAGCCACCCTGACGAGATCGAGGAGGGACCTGTGCCACTGACACATGAGAAAACAAAAATCTTTAGGACTTAAAAAAAAGTAAGTGCTAATGACCAACTGAACAATTTACCACTGAGCCCTGACACTGAAACACAACCGGGATTATTTGGGGGAAATTTGTGTGTGTGTGTGTGTGTGTGTGTGTGTGTGTGTGAAGAGAGAACTACCTAGCATAGAATAAAAATAAACAGTAGCAAGCTGTCATCAAGGACACCCATTAATTAAACTTAAGAACTCAGGAAACCCCCCATAAAGCAGTGTCTAATTCAAGCCTATCCAGAATTTTCTAGACTCTAGCACAAGTTCTAATGTGGGAAACACAGCTGAGCACAGAGTAAGACCTTGAAAAGCCAAATCTGCTTACAGAAAACTCACTTTAAGTGATGTAAAGATGACCTTATCTGCTATTAAGGGACAGAGCCTCCCCCCCATCTCTCTCACCTTCCAGAAGTTAAGCCGACAGACACGTGGGAGAACAAACTGTGTGGCCCACAGACACCAGGCTACATGGCCCCCCCACACATGGTATGGGAGAACAGGTGGTATAACCACACACGTGGTGTGGACAAACAGGCCATGTGGCTGCCCCTGGGGATGCTTCCACGGAGACTGGTAAGTGTGTGCACAGGGCAGTGGGAAGCCCAGGGCACTGCAGCAACCTGCAGAGAAGTTCAGTGTCGGCACAGACATGGGGGCCAGCTATGTAACACAAGATCCCAACCTAACCCTAGCTACTGCTTCCCCTCTTATCTTATGGTATGTGAATCAAAAAACTACGTCTGCCTGTTTTGTCCAGCTGGTCGAAGAAGGAAAACTAATCATGGGGCTTCTTGAAAGTCACATTGATCCCCACTATGGGAGAATCTTGGTTTTGTTTATGTGTTTTTTGATTTCAATGAATTATCTTTCTATCATTTATAAATCATTATTTCTCCTCCTCTTCCTCTTCAAGATAAGGTTTCTCTATCATCTGGCTGGCCTGGAACTCTCCACATAGCCCAGGCTGACCTCAAGGAAATCTGTCTGCCTTTGTTTCCAGAGTGTTGGGATTAAAGGTGTGAGCCACCAAGACCACCTCCCTGATTTAAGTCTTTTGTTCTGGTGTTCTACGGAAAAGCTCATTCATTCTCAAGAGAGAGACTAAGAGCACATCTGGACTCTCACATTATCATACCCCACTCTAAGTAGCTGGAATCACACCACAGTGCCAACAGTTGTTAAGCAACTTCAATGTTCCCAGAATGAGAAAAGACTCACAAAGTTTTAGTTCACAGAAGAACTTGGCTATTTCAAGAGAATGCAGATTTATGTTTCAGGAGATTTATATTCCTATAAATCCACAGGCTCACATCAAAACTACTAAACATAATTCAAAGACTTGAATTAGGTGAAAAATCGTTGTAAACTAAGATTTGGGTACCCACATATTAGAAGTTTATTATTCATTTATTTGACCCAACATATGTAAGTTATCATGCGTGTGAGTGTGGGCAGGTGTGAAGGTCAGTCCTCCCCTTCACTTTGTTTGAGGCAGGCTCTCCTTGTTGTTCACCTCTGCATATGCCAAGCTACCTGGCTACAACCTTCGGAGAATTCCACGTCCTACCTCACAGTCGGGTTACAGATGCCTGGCTTCATGGGTACTGAGGATCTGACCTCGGGTCCTCATATCTGCATGGCAGGAGCTGCACCCAGAGTCATCACTCCGGCCTCTTCCGTATTAACATGATGATGACAGCCCAGTTTGGATAACGCTTCGCTGGCCATCACCAGAGCACCCTCCCTGTCACAGCCATCCTCCGGGGCTGCAGGCTGCGCAGCATGCTCAGGGCCCATCTTTCTAATGGGCTCTCATGTCATAATCCCTGGAACCACCCCAGAGCTTTAAATAGACACCGTGTGTGCTCAGGTTTCCGGATGCTTCACTGTCTGGGCAGGAAGATTACTCACCCACCGCTGAAGGGGAGACAGAACCCCGGCAGATGCCCTGCCAGGACCTAGGGAGAGGTTCAGGACTGAACTGCCCAAAAGGGGCCCAAAAGGAACATTCTGGGAGGTGCTGTCTCCCAGCACTGAGAAAACGGCTCCTCTTATCTGTTTGGCAGCCTGTGGTCAGAAAGTTCTTCTTACAGCTAACCTAATTCTCTTCCACTCAAACGCTAACTCACTTGTTTTTCTCATATTTTCCAAAACGAAAGCCTTCACGGTAGCAAGTACCTTCTCAAATGACAGCCGAGTCTGCGCTGGCTCTGATTCTCTTCCACTGCACAATCAGTGCGTTCTTAAAACTCTCATCCATTTTGCTACGGGAAGAACTGCTATGCTACTCACGGAGCCAATGTGTAAATAATACCAACTTCTGAAATGTGCGCACACCTAAATTTGCTACTTGAGAAGTTAAAAGGAGCCCTCTCCAGCACTGGTCTTACGATAAAATAGTGACAGCGTCTGTAAGCTGCCTTGTCAGGCACAGAAAATCATGTGTGGTGTGCAGCGCCTTTAATCTCTGCTGTGTCGGTGCCTTTCACACTCAGGGCAAAGAGACGGCAGAGTGACATCAGCAGTTACTGACCGGCAAAGAGACAGTCGGCGGAGTGACATCAACAGTTACCGACCGGCAAAGAGACAGTCGGCGGAGTGACATCAACAGTTACTGACCGGCAAAGAGACAGTCGGCGGTGTGACATCAACAGTTACTGACCAGCAAAGAGACAGTCGGCGGAGTGACATCAGCAGCTACTGACCGGCGCAGAGACAGTAGGCGGAGTTATTACATCAACAGTTACTGACCAGCAAATGCACCCGAGCCCTTTTCGCTTTAGCGAGCCTTGGGGTGCTGGGAACCAACTGGGGTCTTGGGCATGGAAAGCAGGAATCTTCCACTGTGATCTACCCAGCCCCTCCCTCACTAAACAGAGAATCTGTTCTTAACACCAAGTTCTTTATATCCAATTTTAGTCACGTCACTTCTTTACATTCTAAAACTTACGGAAAAGCAACAAATCCAAGTTTTCACAAACTAAAATGTCTTAAGATTGTTAACAGAAGGGGCTGGAGAGACGGCTTAGTAGTTAAGAGCACTGGCTGCTCTTGCAGGGGCCTGGGTTCAGTTCCCAGCACCTATCGGGTGGCTCACAACCAACCACAACTCCAGTTCCATGGTATCTGGTACCCTCCTCTGACCGCCATGGGCACCAGGCATACAAGTAGTATGCATACATACACACAGGAAAAATTTCATACACATAAAATAAGTGAACAAATCTAAAATTAAAAAAAAATAGAATGTAACAACATTCTTAAAAATTAAGGGAGGTCCCCAGTACGATGGTACTTGCCTCTAGTCTCAGCACTTAGGAAGCTGTAAACTCAAGGTCAGCCTGGTCTACATAGTAAGTTCCAGGTTACCCAGGGCCACATTAAAAAGAAGAAGAAGAAGGAAGAAGGAGGCAGCAGCGGCAGCGGCATGACATGGCTTACCGGCGAGGTACACACCCTCCTCACCATTACTTCCATTTTCACAGCTGTATGAGGCACGTGGCTGGGAATCCTCTCACCTCCCTGCTCTCAGCCGCACCTCCCCACAAAATGCAGAGTCTGCCCTCTGCGGCCTTTACTGGGAGAAAAGTGTGGCTCACCACCCAGCCTCAGTCTTAACCTCAGGCTGATTCCGGTTCCTCTGCCAAGGTATTTCTGCTACTGCGGACAGGACACAAGGATCCAAACAAAAGATGATGGTTTTCCAAAGCCCCTTTCTAAGTTACATACAGACTGACGGTATCTGTTCTAATTATAGACAGCAAAATGATTTATTTAAAAACCCACTAGTGAAGAGAGAGATGGTGACCCCTTCAAAGTCAGTCCAGGAAGACTACGTGTTTGAAGCCAGCCTGGGCCACACAGCTAGACAACAAACAAGCCTATTAGAGTTTGCATGCCATGCGGGTTTTCAGGGCAAAGGCAGTAAAACAAAGCAGGTAGGAGTGGCACAATGATCACACATAAGGACTGCTGACTGCCGGTGCACTCGGCACTAGAAGGGGTGTGCAATAAGCACACGATGCCTCTGAGTGTGCAGTATCACTGAGGTGTACGAGACTAGCCATATAAACATCGGATGCAAAAACCAACGGCCTTGCATGGAACTCTTGCATGGGCTTGAGAATAGGTATAGATTCATGTAAGCCACAGTGTCAGATACAAATGCCAGGTGGAAATGCTGGGGCCACTGGAGGAACAAGGGCAGTCACAGGACAGTGATCTCAGTGTCTCCCACTGGCCAGAACCCTCTAGGCTAGCATGGGGCAGGGAGTCCTTACCACGGCCTGATCCCGACAAGTCCCTCTTCCGTACGAGTCCTGCATCCACCCAGTTTCCGGACATGATGGAAATTACTAGTACAGAAGACCCAGTGTGTGAGCGCGTCTATTTCTGGAACGAAGTAGTTCTTTCCAAAATTACTGAGTCAGAAATTCTTACCAGCACTAGGTTTGGTTTTAAAAAAAAAGGGAGGGGGCAATTTTTAGTTAAATAAACAGGATGAACCTTCTGTCTCCTTCCAAGAAGCAAAAATGTAAAGCTACACACAGCTGGGAAATTACTCCAGAGGGGTAGGGGTAGAGCTTGCATTTAAAAAAAAATTAATTACAAAAAATTATTCAATCACATGCAAATTCTACAGTTATTTTACCTTTTTAAAATTTATTCATTTAATTGACATATAAAGTATGCCTGTTTATAGGGTGCCATGTGATCCTGGATGCACACCGTGTAAGGCTCCAATCAAGACAGCTTTCTGACATTTAAAGTCGGTGCGATCACACTCCTCTACCCATTTGTTAACATCACTCAAGCAGGGAGCACACTACGGCCTTCTTCAGGTACTCTCTTTGCACAGAGAAAACTCACCTGTGATTTTAAGTCAATTTCACTAAACTAAGTAAGCCTACTTCACCCCTTGAGTTCCCTTCCTGTTGTTAACGTCATCTTGTATTCGTAACTGCTGGTGCCTTAAATTAAGCACAGCAGACACAGCGGGATGTGCAGGTCTCACACACTGGCCTTAAGATGCGTTCTCCTGAGATGCACTGAGGTCACACAACTCTGTGCTGAATTCACGTCCAATAGCTTCGCAGCACATGGCTTAAAAAGTACAAACAACAACAAAAGAAAGCTGCATATAGCTCCCTACATACTTCAAGTGTGGCTGAGGTCAAAGGGGGACAACTGCATTCTGAAATGAAGAGGGGGGCCCCAAAAGGGCGAACAGAGTCTGTCTCTGTCTGTCTCTGTCTCTGTCTCTGTCTCTCTCTCTCTCTCTCTCTCTCTCTCTCTCTCTCTCAGAGGTAAATATGCTAGGGAACCTTCCGCTGATGAGACGTGCACTGTGGGCCTGCAGTGAGGCAGAGTTTGGTACATGGAAGCCAGGAAGTAGCAAGATAGAGATGGGTCCGGGACAAGTCACCATCAGGAAACTGCCCCACACCTCCCAAAGTTCTATGTCCTCACAATAATGCCATCGAATTATGATTCCATTGTGGGACAGGATTGTTCAGACCAACATCTTCATGATGCAGTCACCTCTTGGTGAGAGCTGGATCCAGCAGCTGGTGAACAAGCTTTCAACACATGGGGCTTTTTAAAAGGGGGACAATTCATATCCAAACCACAACAGTAGAAGAAAGGCAGGTTGCTCCAGACCACCCTAGGTGAAAGTAAGACCCTGTCCTAAAAGCCAGGAGGGAGAAAAGAGAAAACAGAAGCCGAACACGGTGTAGATGAACCAAGACTCACCACGGCATCACACTGTTTAAGCTTGTAACAGGTACATGCAAATACACCAGCTCCTCATCTTCTGTGTATTTTGTTATTTTCCCTGTAAAAGTTTGGGAAGAATCCTAGACGGGCGTTATGGTTCACACTGATGCCAACTTGAGAGATTTAGAACCGCCCAGGAGACAAAGGTCTACGAGAGGGTTTCTGGGTGAGGTTGTGGGGGGGGGGGCAGACAGCAGGATGGGGCAGACCATCCACAGGTGGAGCCCCAGACTGAGGACCAGCCCTTATCCCTCTCTGCTTCCTGACTGCAGGTAGGATGTGGCCAGCTGCCTCAGGCTCCTGCTCCATGCCTTCCCCACCACGGTAGACTGCACCCTCAAACTGTGGCCAAAACAACCCGCCCTTCCTTAGATTGTCTTAATTATGTATTTTGTCACAATGACAGCAATAACGTGGTGGCACATGCCTATAATCTCAGGACTCTCGAGGCTGAGGCAGGGAGACTGTAACATCAAGGATCCCGTCTCAAAATGAGAACAACAGAAAAATCCCAGAGGCTAAAATAAGTGTTGTAACTTTTATCACAGTAAGTGTCTTCCCACATTTCAGACTTTTGGTCAGCAACAGCAAGGGGCAGGCAGGCTAATACTCATGTGGCCACTAGTCAGTAGTAACTTGGTTTCTGGATTTCAGCTTACCAGCTAAGAAAGTGAAAGGGCTGGTAATCTATTTCAGTTCAGTTTCTGTTACAGCATAATTATTAGATTTATAAAAACTCAAGTGTCGTTAATTGATGCTGTGACCACATGGAGTACCTTCATTCCCTCATTTATTTCACAAACACTAGGAGACTACATCCCATGTGCCGTACGGTATGGACAGAATACAGTCAGCACAACACAGACAACACCGATACAGAGTCAGTCTGGTGCGAACGAAGCCTGGCAGACTGGAAAGAGAACAGACAGTGGCCAGAGACAGCCTGTAAATGTGAAGTCAGGGGGCCCCAGTACAGTGTGGGAACTGACAAGGAAGCCCACGTTAGGATGTCAGCCCAGAGATGAGGGCTCCAGTTCACAGCAGGAACAAGCGGACCTGGTGGTTAGCAGGGCCAGAAAGAAGGGAAGGGAGGCTTACTTGGTAGTTAGGAGACAGTGAGGACAGTCCAGTAGGCGCGGGGGGGGGGGGGGAGCCCTGAGCCATGGCATCAGCAGAGCTCTGAGACCTCATTAAAGTGCTTCCTTGGCTTTACAGTGAGTTAAAGTGTGAGGAATAATTAATGTGCAATAAAGGAAATATACTCCTCCACAGTAAAAGCATTTCAGAAATGACTAGCTCAGCCATACTCCTCTGAATCTCTCAAGGTGGGAGACACATTCAGGAACAGGACACAGCCTTAGAGTTCACAGATTATCAAATGGATTGCAGCTTCTAGGACAGCATCTTGTGCACAGCAGGTGCCTATAACAGGGACTGTGCTTTGAGCATATAAAAAGGACAGCTTCTGTCTGGTCCCTGCCACATGGTACAGGTGCAACTCTTGCTGACTGGCAGATATTAATGACGTGATAGAGTACATACATCATTTCTGATGGCTCAATACGCTTCTGTGTTTACCATATAACTATGTAGAACACTCTCTGTGTGTTGACATAATTGATCTTTTCCTTACAGGTGTCTTATATCTCTGTCTCATAGAACGGTGTAGTGATATTTCATTTATATTTTAATAAAGAAAGATTGCCTGAAGATCAGAGTAAGACAGCCACATTGATCAGCCTTACAGACCAGGCAGTGCTAACACACACCTTTAATCCCAGTAGCCACATTAGTTTGCCATAGAAACTGGACAGTATTGGTGTACACCCTTAATCCCAGCCCTAGAGAGGAATATAAGACTGGAGGAGACAGCTCTCACACACAGTCTCATTCTGAGATTCCTGGAGGCAGGATCGCCATTTTGGACTGAGGTAGAGGTAAGAGCCAGTGACCGGCTGCTTTGCTTTTCTGACCTTCAGGTTGAACCCCCATTTCTGTCTCTGGATTTTTATTAATCATGCTACAGAAAGGCACATCAGAAAGAAACAATCAGTCTAGATGACAAACTACATGGACTTTTGCGTCAAACTTTTACAATAAGACAGCATTTTTTTTTCCTCGAAATTATTATTTGTGGCCAGACTTCATGGTGTACACCTGTAACCCTAGCACTGGGGAAGTAGAGACAGCAAGATCAAGGGTTCAAGGCCTCAGCTACACAGTGAGTTTGAGGCTAGCTTGGACTACAAGAGATTCTGGTAGAACACCTCTGGTAGACACGAGGCCCCAAGTAAGTCGGAGACCCAGCATGGAGAAAGAACGGTTGAACAGAAGAATGCAGGCCCACTGCTGCAGACCTGAAAGTCCCGCCCCTTTCTGAAAGTCCCGCCCCTTTCAATTACTTCCTCCATGACTTCCTGTCCATCTCCTGACCAGGTCCTTGCCACACAGCCTCGTTAGCTTCGAACTCCTGTCCTCCCACCTCAGCCACCCAAGCACTAGGTTTGTGCCACCATGCCTTTGTTTCTATTATGATTTTCTCCGTATCGAGTTGTGCTATCAAACATCAAAACTTTTTCTCCGTATCGAGTTGTGCTATCAAACATCAAAACTCTGAAATATGATTATTCTATTGCATATTGTTCTCTCTCACATTTACAAAATATTAACACTACTGGCACTAATATTAACATTACTGGCAACGACAACATAATCCATAATAATCATGAACGTTAATGTGTCCCAGGTAGTATGCTCTGCTCATCCTAGCCTGTCACTTCATTTTGCAGAAGGCAGCGGCACCATGAAAACACGTATCTTACTCAAGTCTTGCAGCCAACACCAGCCTGACTCAACAGCCAAGGCCTCTCTTGCATTATGCATTCCTATTCCTCACAAACATGGGATATCTGGGCAGGCGCTTATTCCTGGTTTAAAGATAAAGAGGTTGGAGGCTTGAAAAGTTGACAACATTTAGAGAAGAACAAGTCAAAAAGAAGCCACCGTGAGCAGTGAGCTCAGATCCTTTGCAGCCCACCTCTAGGACCTGCTCTGCTCCCTAGGGATCAGCAGAGAAAACAGTCCCCACCAGTGTTTAAAGAAAATAAACCCACACCCAGACAGTACTGGCAAGTACCCAGCACTCGGGAGGCAGAAGCAGACGGATCTCTGTGAGTTCGAGGCCAGCCTGGTCTACAAGAGCTAGTTCCAGGACAGGCTCCGAAAGTTTCAGCAAAACCCTGCCTCAAAAAAAACCAAAAGAAGCCGGGCGGTGGTGGCGCACGCCTTTAATCCCAGCACTCGGGAGGCAGAGGCAGGTGGATCTCTGTGAGTTCGAGGCCAGCCTGGTCTATAAGAGCTAGTTCCAGGACAGGCTCCAAAATAGCTGCAGAGAAACCCTGTCTCGAAAAACCCAAAAAAAAAAAAAAAAAAAAGAAAAAAAAGAAAAAAAAGAAAAAGAAAAGGAAATAAACTCACAAAGTAAAACTAGGAAAATCATACACAATGGTTCTGTCAGCATAGCCAAGGTCCTGAGGGTCTTTAAAAAGAAAGAAAGAAAGAAAGAAAGAAAGAAAGAAAGAAAGAAAGAAAAGAAAAAAAGAAAAAGTGAAGCACTAAACGCTTTCCTTAGAAGCAAGTCTTTTCTCCCTCTCACTGGAGACAGTGCCGCTGCAGCCTCCCTTGTGCTGGGCTCACAGGTGGGCACCGGCACACCCCGCCAGAGACCCAGCATCCCAAAGCCATGAGCCCCAGCTTTCTCATCCGCACTTGGGTTTTCCTTCTTCTGCTACTCATCTCTTCACCCGCATTCACTGACAAAGTGTATTCCACGGGCTCTGAGGATGTCTACAACTAAGCCTGTGCAGAGCAAATAGATTCAAGAGCTGATACACCGTGCACAGGGACAGTGGGCTCTGAGAAAGCACAAAAACAGACAATTAGGGTGACTGTCTCTCAAGGGGAGCGTTACGATAACCCTCCCTAGAACACACAGAAGCACAGCCCAGTCGGCATGCACAGAGGTCTGGATTTCCTCCCAAGACAAATATGGAATTCAACCAGTGTGATGCCTTCCATACAGTGAGTTCATTTTCAGACCTTATTTGACTACAAAGGCGGGAAAAGGGAGACTTTTCCTCTCCTTCCTTGAGGAGGCAAGAGAGGGAAAATGTAATATTTAAAGTTGATGACACAATTTAAAAACTTTCCATTAATGTGCACACCCAGTTGGATCAGTGTCTAAGCCCTCAGTGAGTCTCCTCAGTCCTGGCCTTCCTAGCCATGGTCCTTCCAGCTCTGCCCGTTCTTAAACTGAAGGGGTGAGACCAGAGCACGCTTCGGTCTTTCTGCTACTAGCCCATAACCTTTACTAAGTACTGACTTTTACTCGTGGAGTCTGTCTACTGATCAATTAGTAAATAAACCACGGTCAGTGAAAGCCATACCTGGAAACAGCCAGTTGCCATAGTAACACCAGTTTTAAAAAAAACTCTTAGGCCAATGAGGTGCTTTAAAATCCAAAACTAAGGTGATAGGGAAAATATCTGTAACCCAAAGCCAAGGAATAAGCGGACACTTTCAGATGAGCTTAGTGACTTCCGCATATAGCTATGGGTCCCTCTGCTGCAGAGAGAGGCTGGGAAGACGGCTCAGTCAGTAAAGCACGAGGCCATGAACCCATCCAGGAGGCCCACAACATGACCTGGGCTGGTAGCCCCAGCACAGTGAGTGGGTTGAGACAGGTCATCCACGGGGCTTGATGACCGGCCAGCCGGGGCTCCTTATATGCTCTAGGCCAGTGACAGATTTTAGTCTCAAAAATGAGAGAGAGAAGGGGGAAGGTTGTCTGTCTGTCTGTCTGTCTGTCTCTCTCTCTGTGTGTCTCTGTCTGTCTCTCTCTCTCTCTCTCTCTCTCTCTCTCTCTATCTATCTATCTATCTATCTATCTCTATCTCTCTCTCTCTCCCCCAAAGGACAGTAAACTATTCAAGCCTGAGAGCTGGCAGAGCCCTCTGTAGTGTTTCCTAAGCCATCACCCCTGACTCTCCATGGCACGCAGCCTAGCCTATGGAGGACTGACTTAAAGGCACGGGCATCTGAAATCTTTCAGATTACCGTCAACTCACTAAGACCAACAAACTGTTCACGTGGGGCCCTCCAACTAGAGACAAGCTTTGTCCTTGTCCTGACAATGTGTGGCCCTAAACACCACACTGAAGTGTGTTTTCCCACTCTCTGGTGATCACATCTTTAAGTAAAGCCTCTTAAAACTATAAATGAGTATTTCTTCAGCCCCCAAGTTGATAAAGGCGTCTCCTTCTCAGAGGCAGCAAAGACACTGCTGAGTGAAGAGTCCCTAAGAAAGGTACCAAGCCACATGGCTAAACACAGATAAGAACTATGGGTTAATTTAAGTTGTAAGGGCTAGTTAATAATAAACCTGAGCTAATAGCCCAAACAGTTTATAATTAATAGAAGTCTCTGTGTGTTTCTTTGGGGTTGAACAGCTGTGGGACCAGGCGGGACAAAAACTTCTGTCTACGGTCACTGGCAGGGCATCATCCTAGTTGTGCGGTTACACGGTTAACACCCCTGTCACCATCATCTGATAAGAAGGAAGTCCATCCACAGGATAACCAGAATCTGAGCTATAACACATAACAGGCCAACAAGTCACATTCTCCAAGTGAGGTCCTAAAGAGAGTGGCACCATTAGGTGGTATGGCCTCTTTAGAGGAAGTGTGCCACTATGGGGTGGGCTTTGAAGTCTCTTTTGTTCAAGCTTCCCCCAGCGTGATAGACAGTCAACTTCCTATTGCCTGCAAGATGCAGCACTCTCAGCTCCAGCACCACGTCTGCCTGCCTGCATGCTGTCATGCCCCCTCCATCATGATGATAATGGACTGAACCTCTGAAACTGTAAGCAAGGCACCTCAATTAAATGTTTTCTTTATAAGAGTTGCTGTGGTCAAGGTGTCTCTCCACAGCAATAGTAGACACTAATTAAGACAAACTGGTACCAGAGTATTAGGGTATTGCTGTGACAGGCCTGACCATGTTCCATATTTTGTCTTGGAATAATAAGGACTTTGGGTTAAGAAAGCAGTGGAATGCTTTAAGCACTGCTTAATGTAGCATACTAGTAGGAGCATGGAAGACAGCTAGTAAAGACATAATTAAACAAGGGGGCAACAGTCCAGTCCCAGTAAACAGCAGAACTTGGCAGCTTTGGCCATGTAGTTTGGCTTTAGAGTAAAGGACAGAAGAAATGGATAGAGTTAAGGATAGAAGAAGTCGCCTCCACACATAAGGTCAGATACCGAGGCCAGCATATGTCAGGGATGTTCCTGAATGGATGCCAACAAGAGAGACCATTGTGTGAAGATGTGAAGTTGCAGCTGGATTGCCTTGGAGAACCCAAGATGATAAAGATTCCAGAGTCATAGGATACCTGCTGAGGAGAGCTGCTAACAGGGAGTGGAACCAGCCCAAGAGAAAAAAGTATGTTGCAGTCAAGAAAGCTGAACAGATTTGGAGACGTGGAGAGCGTTTTGACATCAGATATGGAGATACAGAGTTTGGAGTTTGCCCAGCTTGTCTTTTGGTCTTGCTTTGTTCCAGCATTTCCTCATTATGCTCCCTTCTCTGTGTTTTGGAATGGTAACGCATATCCTGTGCCATATATTTTAGATGTATTTTTTATTTTTACAGGGGGATTATAGTTAAGGAACTCCATGCATCTCAGTAGAGTCTTTGAACTTTTAAACACTGTTGAGACTGTGATAGACTATGGGGACTTTTGAAGTTAGACTGAATGTGTTTTTTTTTTTTTCATTAATATAGCTATAAGTTTTGGGGAACCAGGGAGTGTAAGGTAGTAGTTTTAAAGAAAATGGCCCCAAAGGGAGTAGCACTATTAGGAGCTATTGCCTTGTTGGAGGAAGTGTGTCACTGTCGGGGAGACTTTGAGGTCTCTTTTCTTAAGATTCCCTCAGTGTGACAGGCAGTTGACTTCCTGTTGCCTGGTTCCTACCCAAAGGCACACACACACACACACGCACACGTGTGCACGCACACACACACACGCACACACACGCATGCACACACACACGCACGCACACACGCACACACACGCACACACACGCACGAACGCGCACATACACACACACTACAAATTAAATTGGGGCCTGGAGAGATGGTTCAGCAATTAAAAGCCCTGGCTGCTCTTACAGAGGGCCAGATTCAATTCATGACACTTACATGACAGCTCCAGCAACATGCCTGCCTGCGTGCCACCTGCGTGCTACCACGTTCCCCTTCATGATAACGGACAAAACCTCTAGAATCTCCAGGTTCGTCCCTGTTTGAGTCCCTGTCCTGATGTCCCTCCATGACGGACTGTTATGTGGGAAGTAAGCTGACATAAACCCTTCCCTCCCAAGTTGCTTTGGTCACAGTGTTTCAGCACAGCAATGGTGTCCCTGACCAGAACAAAGGGATGTGAGCAGACAGTGACATAGATTCTTTTCTATAGGGGAGGAAGGAAGTCATAGCAAGCAATGATACCAAAAGTTGACAATTATGGGTAATAAAATATGTGCATCAGGAATAGCTCAGTGTACAGGGAGGGAGGAGCCTAGCTGGGGATACTGTCTCACTGGGAGGAAGAGGAGTATGCTTCCCAGAGAACGGCTTCTGCTGCTGACACTAAGGACCATGAGCACCACTCAGACTGAATACTGACATCCATTAGGCTTCACCCATGAGGGCAACCCGTATACCCTCTATACCACCTAATTGCCTCTCACTAATTCCTAAGGAGGAACAGGACTCCGGAGAAGGCACCTGTTAGTTGACTGCTGAATGAAGCAAATGGGAAGGGTGTTAGCAACAATGTGACTTGGGTTCTCCTCCCTCAAAAACCCAGCAAGCCCAGGAGACCATGACTCAAGCTGGGTATTCAAAGAAAGCACTTGATGCTTCACCAGCAAGCAACATGGAACCACTGAGCATCACAGAGGAGAAGGATGGGGCAGGATTCTGGACTGGATGCAGCAATGGCAGAGAGCAAAGGCATCAGAGGCACTGATACTCTAGAGACAGAAGCTGACGCAGAAACGAGCTGCAGGGACGGGAACCTCGACTTTGAAGATATCTGCTAGAATTCTCCCACAGCTAAAGTGAAGACACAAAAAGCACGCCTTGCTAAAATAGCCTATTATGTCTCATATGGTGAAAGAAATATCCTAGACATCAACGTGACCACTGGGAGGAAGTGAGCTGACTGAATGGAGGGCAATTAAGCACAGAAGCCTGCAGCCTGCTATGCTAGCTGGAAACGGGAATGTGGGACACGATCAGGGAACACAAATTACAAAATGTTCGGAACAAAGAAAAGCAAATCCTGCTTGAGATGCTAAAGTGTGAGTCATGCTGTAGGAAGCTCTCAAGAATAGAATCCTAGTGAAATCAGCTTTGATTGATTAGCTCAACAAACACCAGACATCAGCGTGTGCCAGGCGCTGCTCTTGGGATCCAGGTGCTTGATACAAAGCGCCCTTAGGGTCTAATAGGGTAGGGCATTCGCAAAGCATAGACCATGAAAATTTCATAGACGGGCATCAGGGAAGACTTCGTTATGGGAGCTCACAGAGGTGGAGAAGGATGGACTGCTTTTTCTCCTGTCAGAAGAGCTTTAGGACAAATCTCTGTGAGCTCTCTGGATGGGTTTCACAAGTTACACTACTGGAGGTCGTGGGGGGTGTCTAAGAACTAGATGTATTTGGTGAATGTTTAAACATGACTCAGAATGCAAGGTGGATGTGGGCAAAAGAGGCCAAGGCAGGAGAAAGGCTAGTTCAAATCCAACGTAGACAGCATACTGAGACCCCCATCACAAAAACAAGCCAAACAAACCGAAGAATGTTTATAAACTTTGCAAGACTCCTTTGACTTAGGCAAGACTGCTATCAGTGATCTGGGAAAGAATCTGGACAACACTTTTATCAAATAATTGTAGAGTTACCCGCCAAAATCGGGGGAAATAATCCAAAATGGGGTATCAGAGTCCAAATTTGAAGCAGAAATGTAAATTATATTTGACTTAATTTTTTAAATTCAAATGTGGGACTGGGAGGATGTTTCAATCTATAAAGCGGCTGCTGAATAAATATAAGGACCTGAGTTTGGGTGCCCAGGTTCCACCTAAACTGGGAGTGGTAGCGCACACATGTAATCCTGCTGCTCAGGAGGAGGCAGACCATTCCTAGAGCTCACTGGCAACCCAGGACAACTGAACAGGTAAGCTACAGGTCTAGAGGGAGAGCACAGAAAGACACCCAGCATCAGCCCTGGCCCTCCATAGACACATACAGACACACAGACACACACACTCACTTACATCAACCTGTACAAATAACCTGTTTTCTCTCTCTCACACACACCACACACACACACACACACACACACACACACACACGCACGAAAGCAAACACTAAGGGATAAACTGTTACATATACTGTTCTTTCTGAGAAGAATGAGGTGACCACCCTGCCACACAAAATTTCCCATTCTTAAACTTCAGGCTGAGATGGTTCAGAAACAAGGAAAGTGAGTGTCATACCTATTAGGTGCGTCCAACCTTTCCACCTGAGAAGCATGAAATAGGAAGTCAATTTATACCTGGCCTGAGGCCAGGCCCCATAGTTAGGCATACAAAGAGGCAGATTAAGTGTCCCCATGACTCTAAAACTTAGTTAACACCAGCATGAACCACACAGAGTGGCCAAAACCAATCACCAACATCGAGCAATTCAAGGGGGCCCTGGGAACCTGGAGCACACCAAGACCAACTGCAGTGAGAAGGATGCAGATTATGGGGTGTGAAAACAGAAACCTTGCTGGAGAAAAGATTGCTAATAGATGTGGTGGTTTGAATGAGATCCCCCCTCCCCAGTCTTAGGCACTTGAATGCTTGGTCCCCAGCAGGTGGAACTGTATGGGAAGGAGATGTGTCCCTGTAGGGTGAGGTTTCCAAAGCTCTCAGGACCCCCAGTGCGCTCCCTCTGCCTCCTGCTTGCAGACTGGGATGTGCGCTCTCTGCAGCTGCAGCTACAGCTGCCTGCCACTACGCCTCTGCTCTGCCATAACCTAACCCTCCGGAACCATAAGTCCGAGTACACTCTTTGTAAGTTGTCTTGGTCATGGTATTTTATCACAGCCATAGAACAGAAACTAAGACAACAGAGGAGATCTGTCTGTCTGGGGTGGGGAAGCAAGAGAACAAGCAAGGTTTTGCTTCGTATCCTGCGATCTGTCTGAGGCACATGTGCACTGCACGCACTCAGAATGAGGCAAGCAAAGTGTCTTTACAAAGAGGCCACACCAGGTTATCCTGGTTTAGTGACATCCCACTGGGATTATCCACTCCATTAGACGGTGGCTTCCCTAGAGGTTCCTATAGGGGGCAGTGTGCTGACCCCAGCTCCATTCCACTCATATGGACAAAGTTGCCAATTAGCAATCCTGTTTACACATCAGGCTCTCAATAACTCGGTAAATCAAACGAATTCCCCAAGTCCTGCTGACTTCTAGACCCAAAACAAAACCTTCACAGGCACATCTCTGGAAAGGTAAGAGTCAGGCTTTACACAAGGACCCCAAATCCAGGCCCTAAACATCTGTGCTATCTTGCCTTCCTTATGACAATGCCAATCAAAAACTGACAAAATAAAGACAGAGAGGAGCGGCCAGGAAGGTGAAATGTGCAGAGCCCGTATATGAATAAGGGTAATAAAGATGCTTAGCTGTAAACAGAAGTATAAGGTAGTCATCTTCAAAGACCACTTTTGCTCTCCCAAGGAATTACCTAGTTCTGTGTAAGAACAGACCAAATTACATAGAGAAAGCTCCAATTAACACTGTCCCAGGTCTGACGGACAGTAAATAAAGGACCAGCATGTCACTGACCATTGCTTAGGATATAAAACACCATGGGAGACACATGTATGAAACACTTTGAGAAGCCAAGGTTGGGGGGGAGGGGTGTACACCTAACTACCAGGAAGAGCAATGGAAGGCATCCTTTACAGAGAACATGGCATCACCCACGGAGTCTGGAAAGGCTATAGAAAACAGTGCATGTGGCCCAATGTAAGGAAAGCTCCGGGTTCCGTGTGGCTCGAGTGGGAAAGATCAAGATGAAAACTGGAGACGGTACTCAACATAAGTCTCAAGAGCCGAGATTAAGTCCTACTGTAGAAACGACACTCGAGTGAACTAATGGAGAGAAATTAGCCACGAACTTTAGCGACCCACGGATGTGATGACCTAGAAGGTTCCTGAATTTAACCAACACTGAGAAGAATGTCTGCAGGGAGGCTATATGGAAATCACAATAAAATTTTAAATTATATGCTTTTATGGGGGGGCACGGACTTCATGTGGCAATCAGAGGACAATTTGTGGAAGTTGGTCCTCTCCTACCTATGACTCTTAAGAGTGAGAATTTCATAATCAGAATTCTATGGGGACCAAAAGACTGGCAGAGGGCAGACACAGCAATGGGAAACCCCTGACGTCAAGAGAGCAGCACTAAGAAAGAAGCCGAGACAAAGATGTAGGACAGGCAGGAAGTTGTGCTTAACAAGTGACTGCCCACAGTGATCAATAAGAAGGGGCCAGGGATGATTTTCAAGGCTATAGGTCAGATTAACTCGGAAGGCTGGGGTAGACAAATATGAAACCTCATCTCAAAATAAAAGAACAATGTGACACATTGATAGAATAATATCACATACTGAAATGAGCAAGAGATCGAGCAGGAGACAAAGCAGAGGCAAGTGCAATCCAAGTTATCCATAAACACACCACTGGCAATAAGTTGAGGCAGGCGGACACTGGAGTCTAAGATCAGGAGAGGGGGCCGAGCAAGACACAGAGTTCGGGGGTTAAGAACAGGTACTGCTTTTGCTGAGATCCGAGTTCAGGTTCCAGCTCCCCCATCAGGTGGCTCACAACTGCCTGTCTCTCCAGTTCCAGGGAATCTGAAGCTTTGGGGTTCTGTGGGCAAATATACTCATGTGCACATACTCCCCATCCCCAGGCACATAATTAATAAGTTTTTTTCCCCCTAAGACAAGGTTTCTCTGTAGCTTTGGAGCCTGTCCTGGAACTAGCTCTTGTAGACCAGGCTGGCCTCAAACTCACAGAGATCTGCCTGCCTCCGCCTCCCAAGTGCTGGGATTAAAGGTGTGCGCCACCACCGCCCCGCTACTTAAATGGGTTTTAAGAAGATATATTAAGCTTGGAAGTCATTATTGCACAGTGACCAATAAAGATATCGGACCACATGCCATCACCAACCCCAGAGCATATGGAGAGGGACAAGTGGGGGCAGAAGGCTGGAGAATAGCAACCACTTCAAAGAATGAAAGCCAGCTGCCGTAAGAGAGGAACGAGCTTCAATATTTAGACAGAAATCAGAATCCACTTGGTGGCAGTGACAGAAGAGACACTTCCTCTCGGGACTGACTAGATATGAACTGTAGAGTTCCTTTCCACAGCAAAGTCACGGGAAAACAAAAGTTTGGGATCCAAATTCTTTGCTAGTGTGGGAAGGAGAGCTGTCGGCCCTGGGCTGTCCCTAGGACATGGGTGTGTGTGTGAGGAGTGCTGTCAGCCCTGGGCTGTCTCCTAGGACAGGTGTGTGTGTGTGTGTGTGTGTGTGTGTGTGTGTGTGTGGAGCTGTCAGCCCTGGGCTGTCCGGCTGTCCCTAGGACAGGGGTGTGTGAGGAGAGCTGTCAGCCCTGGGCGGTCTCCTGAGACAGGTGTGTAGCAGGGTTCTCCAGACCTGCTCACACCCGTTTCCCTTCTAGAGCCAGGTACACTGTCTATCAGTTAGAAAATGCACTATCTACGGGTAAAAACTCTAACACAGGGCTGTGGATGGATCAGCAGTTAAGAGCACTGGCTTCTCTGTCAGAGGACCCGGGATCAGTTCCCAGCACCCATGTGGAGACTAACAACCATCCATAACTTCAGTTTCAGGGGATCCAACACTGCCTTTTGGCATCCAAGGGCACTGCACACCATGCTGCACAGACATACACATAAAATAAAAAATAAACCTTTAAAAAGCACTCTCATACAAATATCCCTACCTCTTCCTTCCACCTTCACCTGACCGGGGCTACAGACAGAAGGAAAGAAGAGAACATGGGGACCTCTGACATAGTGTGGTGGAGGCCATGTCAGAAAACAGGGCTACGGCCAAATGTCAAAAACCTATGGATTCATATCCTAAGTTTTTCCTACATTCCAGAAATGTGGCTATAATGTTCACTACTATTTAAAGTGTTGGTTTTTCTTCCCCATTCTGCTCAAGTCGAGAGAGTCTCTATTAGACACATTTTAAATGGAGACTATAAATACCGGACTAAAACATGCTGCGATTGTTGGCCCTAACAACCCTACGGGGCACTGTGAGTTAACCTGACCTTAACGCTCACCTGGGAAGGTCTTAGAAGCACCTGGTCTTTTCTAACTGTATGAACTCGCCCCCCTCCACCCAGGGCCTCCCCCGTTGCTCTGTAAGGCCTTCTCCTTCTGCTCTCCTGTCTTTCACTTCCCCAACCATGTCCACTGCACGTAAATGTTTATTACAGCCACTTATGGTGTGAACATAAAGCTGGAGCAGCTGCAGATTCATGGCCTGGAAACGCAATGAACACTTCCTATGAGCAGTCTGCTATTAACTTTTCGGTTGCCCGCAGAGAACTTTAAATGTACTGTTTCCTGGGCCCAGTCCACCGGACAGAGGAGCCAGCACTGCAGACCTTGCACCGAACAGAGGACCCGGCACTGCAGACCATGCACCGAACAGAGGAGCTGGCACTGCAGACCGTGCTCTGATTCAAAGGAGCCGGCACTGCAGACCATGCACTGAACAGAGGAGCCGGCACTGCAGACCGTGCACTGGACAGAGGAGCCGGCACTGCAGACCGTGCACTGGACAGAGGAGTCGGCACTGCAGACCGTGCCCTGAACAAAGGAGCCGGCACTGCAGACCATGCACTGAACAGAGGAGCCGGCACTGCAGACCATGCACTGAACAGAGGAGCCGGCACTGCAGACCGTGCACTGATGAGCACCTAGCCGCAACAGTGGAATGCGCATCGGAACTCATAAGACAGCAGCAGGGCGGAGAAGGGCATGCCTGACGCCACTTGAAGCTATCCCACGGAAACTCGGTGTTCCATAAGCCTGAAGGAAGAGACACGGCTTTCCTCCCTCCCACGACGGCCCTGCCCAGGACAACTGGTCCGCAGCTATGCTTTGCTGGGACAAGAGCCAGAGCAGGTCTGTGCGTCTGTTAAAGGCATTCAGTAGTCGGTGTTTTCCTCCTCTCTAGAGCTGATGGTGCTGTCCCCCTCTAGTTTCCCAAAACAGAAGCAAAAGGCAGTCTGTGGCTGGAATGCCACCTGCAGGAGGAGGGGCGCTCAGCCAGGATGCTTCCATCAGGCCTACATGAGGCAACAAAACACTTAGAAGAGGTCAGGGTATTCAAGCCAGATTCAAAATAACACCAAAAAGCACTGCAAATAAAAGGCTCATTTATCCTGCCGAGACTCATGTCCCAACACTGAAAACTCAGGGGCCTGTGCCACCACCCCCAGTCTTCCAGTCTCTGACTCCATTTTATGGTGTCTTCCTGGGGCCAGCTGGCCTTAAAAAGTCCTACTTATCCTTCAAACGGCAGCTCAAACACCGCCCCTTCCTGGGAAGCCTCACGGTTCCCAAACGGGGCTCCTGGTTGGTTTTTTTTGTTTGTTTTAAATCATCTCACCACTACAGCATCGTACCTACGACTACCATTGCAGAGCGATGTCTGTCTGTCTGTCTGTCCAGTGAGGGAGCACCATGACTTTCTAACCCCACATTACCTGGAGCACAGGCAGGCATCTCTGCACAAAGGGACACCGGGGAGAGGGAGGGGTATCTGAATACAGGGACAACACCCACCACTCCGGTCATGATGCCCTAAACTGTTGATCCCTTCGGTGGTCTTCCCTTGTCTGGCCTCCCTTCTCTTGGCTCACTCCCCATGTATCCCTACCACTGCAATATTTCCAAAGCACAACTTTAATTAAATGTGCCGAGCTGTGTGGCTGTTGAAGCAAAGGCTGAGATGCTGAAAACCACCCTTCTCCAAGCTCAACGGCCTCGAATCCAATTGGACAAAAATTACATAATTAGCACATGACTTCTCAGGTGTTATCGGGGCACCTAAATTATGCTAATCCCTCTGCCTGGCATGTCCATGACTCTTAAATGGTCAGTTCACAGTTGAGTCCACAAAGACACTTCCTCTGCCCACCCGGGAACCATCTCTGCTTCCTCCCACTGTGTTTTAGCTGTAGTTATCTGTACCCATTCAGCACACCACGTACAGGACAGAACTCATCTACATGGAAGGGTAACACATCATGCTGCCTGTGGCCAGGTACCTAACACAGCGCTGGGCAAGAAGCTGAATCACAATTAACCTCATTAGAAGCATCAGGAGCCTGTGACTTGGTAAGAGCTAACCTAATACCAACGGGGCAATGCATGCAACTCACTACAAAAAATTTTCCACTCCAGGTATAGAAATTAGAGAAAGTCTTTCCTGTTTGGCTTGATAATGGCCGACATAAGGAGACTCTCCTCACCAGATGGGAAAGGTGTGTCCAAATGATACTGTAAAAACACAGCAAAGGGCAACTCCTCGTGCTATAAGCCAGGCAACCAGTCCCTGCTGACAAACACAAAAGAGCCCACAGGCAAACACTGCATGGTGTCTCCATATCGGGAGCCTGTCAGCAGGTCAATGTCTAACTAAATAAAAAACGCTCATGACTTCTAAAAATTAAATTGCATGAAACAAGATGCAGACACAAGATATTTTAAAATATGGAGCATTAAAGAGGTTCTTTGATCTCTTAAAGAATTCATCTTCCCATGCTATAAAATGCATACCGAATTTCTTACAGCAGGGCCACTGTAAGGGATCTCACCACCAAGCCTAGTGGGGCTTATCTTTAATCACAGCGCTAAGGAAGCAACCGCAAGCAGACCTCGAGGCCAGCTGGTTCAAGTTCCAAGCCAGCCGGGGCTACATAGTGAAACCCTGCCTAAAATTATTTGTATGTATGCATACACACACACTAAAAGGTAAGATGGCCCTTGCTCACCAAGCCTGGCTCCAACCTCAGTTCTTTTATTTCCGTTGCTATCTGTTCTGCCTCACCCCCCTCCCTCAGCACGATTATTCTAGCTAGGAAGCAAGGCACTGAGCTCAGGACACACAGAAAGCAACATAACTAAGAACCGAAGACTGGGCGTTTCACGATTAAAAATGGAGAAAAATTCAACCTCACAATTCGACAAAATTAAAAACAATGCCCAAGGCTCACTACGCCACTGTTAAAGAAAATGCTGTGCTGTATTTAGCCAGCCTTAATTGGTCTTAATTAAATCAGATGGCTCATAGCTTTGTTTATTTTGGCTTGATTGTTGAGGCCAAGAACCACGTCTGATCTACTAATTTTGTAGAGTTCTCAGCAAATACTCTGCTCACAGCAGCTTTTAATCTATTAAGACAACTAATGTATGTGTGCACATTAGATTCAAATTTAGGTGTTGCCTCTAAGATGTCTAAAAGTGACTTAAATTGAGTTCTCTCTCTCCAGTAAATGGATGTAACAGTAACATCCCCACAAATGAGCAAGAACATGTATACAAGTGTTTCACAGAACTGTAAAACACCATATGAGGTGCAATAAGTAAGTAGTCTTGAGATAAGCTTTTCCAGGAGCAAGCCCCTCACTATAAATCTGAGCACAGCTGTAGATATCTCCCAGGAAAATTTATGTTTGGCATGCAAAACCATAAACAGTTCTTAAGAGGTAGGAGGGGGGAAAAGGTAAGTGAGGCTAGACTGGGAGAGGGGGTGAGCAAACCACAAAGGAAAAGCTGTTGTAATAAAGTAACAGAAAAGAGAGGAAGCCTGGATCTTAGCCCTCACTATCAAACTCTATCCCCCAGTTCCTGGCCGACTCACCTCACCTTACTAGTAAAGCTTCAATTTCCTCAATAATCCACTAGGCTCCCGTGCGTATCCAATTAGACTATCTACACCGCTTTTACGTTACTGAGGACTCTGTCCGTACATACTAAGTAGCACGTTAAACAGCAATTGAGGAACTAGACATCACCTGGGGAAAACCGAGTGAAGCCCGTGCAAGAGGAGAACACTCAGACAGCTCTGAACCGAGTCTACGGATCACACGGGGAGACAGTTTTGACCGGACTACTGAGGACTGCTGAGAATCGCAGGCTAAATCCCAAATCACAAAAGCACCAGCGGCGGTGGTTCCTGCATGTGCACAGAGGCACGAAACTCTACCAAGAGGTGGGCGTGTTAGCGTCTACAGGGCTCCTCTGCTCCAGACTCGGCCCTTCCACTGTCACAGACACAGTAAAAGCTGCGACCCACAGCAAAGGCTGCGATTTGTCGTGGCAAAAATAGCTGGCATCAGCAATCGCGCAGTCACCTGGGTGCTGCCCTCTTGCTTCCCACCGGAAGGGTATCTGCAGTGGACCTGGGGAACTAACATTACTAACCTCACCCTGCCCAGGAACCACAACGAAGGGGCTCCAGAAACCAGGAGAGGAGGGAATAAATTCTGAATCAAATACAAAGGTAGCGAATAACTGGGGAGGAAGGAAGAAGGAAGACTGGATTACTCCAGGGAAGGTAAGGAGCTAGTTCAAGAATGTAAAAGGGAGGGGAGAGACGGCAGGACAGCAGGAGGGTCAACGGGGTCAAAGTACAGTATATGTATTATGAAAATGCCACAATGAAACCTCTTATTTTGCACGATATACATTAAAACATTTAAACTAAGCTTCAAACAGTTCAGCTTCCCCCAGGCAACTAGCAAGGCTTGAGTTTTGCTCAGTCACACACAGGTCTGTGTGCAGTCGGAGCACCACGCAGCCTGGAACTGTCAAGGTCGTCCTAAGACTGTGCAGAGGTTGCCTAGGAGGCCAGCATTATAAATGCCTCAGCGCTTCTCAGGCGGGAAAGGTTGCTCTCCCAATTTTCATTCCCCCAGGAGGGGCTTGCTTTCCCTTTGACAGAAGAACTGACACCCCTTCACCCCAAGAAGCTTTCTAACCAAACCTGTACTTAGAGATCCCTGTAAACCTTGTAAACTATAAAGTGGACTTAAAAGCATCCCTGCAAAATTTTGGGCCGGTGATCAGGAAGCTGCTGTCAAAGGGAGAAATAACTGAAAAGGCCAGACTAGGAATGCGACCTGCACACGCGTGCTCAGAGACGTGCGGTTATGCAAACACTGCACACGTGGAATCAGTAAGAACAGGATGACACGCGGAAACGGGATCGAAGCTGTGCTAACAGCTTCTTGTTGCATCTTCGTCCTGTTTCGTGAACTTTAAACATTGACAGCTCTGCGCCTCTCTCCCATTCAAGCTCACGAACCGTACAAGACTGGACTGGAGTCCCAGAGTTTATCCCATTCAGCCAAGAAGACCACCACTTCCTCCACTGGCTTGTGGACTGGCCCCCAGACCTCTCTTAGCAAGGGAGAAAGGGAAGAGCCTGGATCTCACTGGACTCAGCACCGCTCACTCACATACGCCATTTAGCTGATTTCCTATGACTGCATCTCCAGTTAATCAGCAACAAACATTCAGCCTGGAAATTCACAAACAAAGCCAGACACTATTTATTCAGCACCTGTTTACCTAGCACACCTGTATGAAGCACAGTGCCTACCACAACACCTGTGACTTCACAGTTTGGAGTCCCACGACACCCCAAACGTTTAGTGTCCACAGCTGAACTTCTCCCATTTCACACATGTACAAAGCTGTACTCACACCTTGTTCTAGACAATACCAGAACAGATACTTATGGAAATACAAACTGAAAGGGATGATATTGACATCGTCAACTCAACTCCAACTTCATAATTCCATCCAAACAATACGTAATGCCAAGTAATCTTTAAAAACACAAGATAAAATATATAACAGTTGAAATGTTGCAGTGGAGAAAGGGTGAGTGTACTGCTAATTTCTCATTTTGAATCCACATGGGTGCTGACAGGCAGTAATTCAAAATTACCAAAAGTCTCCCTCAATGGTTACAACTAATTAGCACCAGAAGCATCTTTCAAATGTGGGCTAACATATTTCCCATGTCAAAAATAACTCACACACTGAGTGTCGTAGTGCACACCTTTAATCCTAGCACCGGGAGCAGAGGCAGGCGGACTGCTGTGAGTTAGAGCCAGCCTGGTTGGTCTACAGAGTGAGTCCAGAACAGCCTGAACTACACAGCTACACAGTGAGATCCTGTCTGAAAAACAAACAAAACCACAGCTCATTTCCCTAGGTTTTCATTATCTTGGGAGTTTTTCAGAAAACCAATCTCAAACTTTAGATGCATTCTCCAAAATCTACTCTTTGCAGCTACAGACCTGAGCAAGACCTTCCTGAAGGGCAGGAACGCAGGAACAGAGGGTAAAGCAGGTGTCCAGGCCAAGGTGACTCCACCACTTCCTGCCTACCTGATCTTGGCACTCATTCACTCCCTCAGCAGGACGGGAGTCAAAGAAACACTCCTGAGGGTAAACAAAGCATAAAGTGTTTCTCTTACTGTCTCACCATCCAGTCGGGCCACGCAGATCCCCTCCACAAACTCCTCTTCTGAAACCCTCTGCTGTCTGGTAAGATCGAGTCCCTCGTTCCTCAGCTTCAGTGTGAATTTTATATTCTAGTCACTGGAGGCGGGGTCCTTTCTCTCTACCTGCCTCGGGACAAACCACAGTATCTGTGTGCGTAGAGCAGGCAACCAACTCCTCTCTCCTTTCAGCCCCTGCTCCCAATCAGCACATCCTTCACCTGGGGAGAGTCCCACGGAACCAGTACAAGAAAGCAAAGCTCATGCCTCTCCAGGTATTCCCTGGAGACTTGATCAAGAACTGCTGGGGACACGGAAGAAATAAAGGAAAGAAAGGAGATAAATGTTTGCTTGTTTGGGGTTTTGTTTTTCTTTTGTTTCGGGGGTTCTTTGTTGTAAACAAAATCCTTCCACCTTAAGCTGTTTTCATCATCTCACTGACACAGGCCAAGGTGCTTTTCATAAAAACTCAGGGGCAGGCTTTCTGCTCCTGTCAAACCAAACCCAGTCACAACTTGCCCATCTGTTGATTTGACTGTAATGCTAGGATTCTCAAACAGCGATTCGCTTGCTTAACCAGCCCTGCATTTACTTATGTAAAATAAATTTATCCGACACTACAGCAAGACTCAGATCCTCCTGGCTTTGGTGGCCCCAACTTTTCCCAGCTGCAAAAAAAAAAAAAAGGAGTTCCGCTAAGCCTGTTACCAACATGATGCTTCCGGTATTTGAGGGAGCAGAACTTTTCTAAAGAAAAATGGTCAAACTGAGGCTAACACTCACTATCTATAAAATACATCTTTCCTGTGTTCTTAATGTTCCCACCTTTTGAAATTAAAACTTAGTATTAAAAAACTGCATTTTTGGTGTTTTTTTTTTTTTTTGAGAAAGAACTTAAAGTCAATTGAGTAGGGAAGAGGAATCTGAAAGGGCTTGGAGGAGGGAAAGAATATGACCAAAATATATTTAAAATTAAAAATTGTTTTAAATAATAATTTTTTAAAAACCTGCAGAGGATACTTTTTTATTTGCACAATCATTGTTTCTAATCTTTGACTCATTTTTAAGCAAACTCCAAAAATAAATGGTGGGACTAACAGTGTTGTATTTACTGTGGCTTTTCTGAGTCTAATCTGTTTCATTCCTTAACAACAACAAACATGACACCCAACGCGCTTCTCATTCTAAGCACATCCCAGCAAACGAAAAACCTACCCAGTCCGCTAAGAGAAAAACACCGAGTGAGGTCATGCCCCAAACTTTACCCACTGTACTTGTTTTGGGATCAGGACTTTCCACATAAAAGTACTTTTATGAACTTGAGCAATAAATATCACAATTTATCGTCTCTTGAACTAATTTCTCTCCCCAAACAGACGCTCTTGGCCAAAGGGCAAGAGAGTATAATAAACTTAATTGTTTTATATATCCAGAGGCACAAAAGAAAAACGAAACGTGTGTGTGTGTGTGGTATCGAGACAACTTGGGATGCAAATAGCAAGGCTTAAGAATAGCTGGCCGATTTAAGCTATCACTGCCAAACAAGGGCAAGATCTCCCTCGTCCATCACCACCTTCAAACCATTTAACTTTGCTCGTCTAGCTCCCTGGCAGGCGCGGGGCTAACACCAGGGCCATTTCCATAAGTGGCTTCTAGAGAAACGCATCCCAAGTTGCACTGAGAAGCCGAGAGCGAGCACGCCGGCTCTGCCTGGAGTCCCGGGGGGCGGGAGCAGCGCACTTCGGCAGCAGCTGCGCTCCAGCCCCCACCTCGCATCTCTGCACAGCCTTTCCCCAAACTTCGGGATCCGAGAAGCGATCCCGGACCGGGGACAGCCGCGTCGGTGACCGGCAGGCCAGCGGCTTGAGAACAGTTTGCTGTCTGCACCCTGCACCGGCAACTTCGTGCCGGCCACCCGTGCCCTCCGCGTCGGGAGCAGACAGGAGGAGTGGGCCGGGACCAGGGGCGAGCGCGGACCGGCGGCTCCGCTCCGGGGTGCTCAGGCTGCCGCACCCGCCGCAGCGAAGGCCCCGGTGACTGACAGGCGCTGGGGGCGCGGCCCCGCCTGCAGCCCGGGGACGCCGCGCACAGCACAGCCGCGGTCCTCCGCTCCGCCGGGGACGGCAGGGCCGGGCGCCGCGAGCAGAGCGTCCCCAGCGCGCGCGCAGCCGCAGCCCCGCCGCCCTGCCCCGCGCCCCGCGCCCCGCGCCCGCAGCCGCCCCGCGCCCGCGCTCACCTGCCCGGGTCGCCCGCGGCTGCTCAGCCTCCTCAGCCACCGCTGCCCGCGGCGAGCATCCACCGCGCCAAGCCCCGCCTCGGCCCCGCCCCGAGAGGCGGGGCCTAGGCGGCAGCTCCGGAGTCTCGCGAGGCTTGACTCCTGGGTGTGTATTTGTTTTTTTTAAGGGGTCGTCCCTGACGTCATGCGCACCGGGCGGAAGTAGTCTTCTGGCGTCAAATCCCGCTCCTCCCACCTTCGCTGGTGGTCCAGGAAGGCTCTGGACTGTCACTATAAGGCTGTCTGGCATCCTTGCCTCCTGGCCTTTTCTGGTTAGAACAGGTTCTGCCTTACCCTGAGAGGGCCCTGGGGTGCTGCAGAGGCACTCACCGCTCTCCTCACTTCTCTAGGTCATGCAAAGACAGTTAAGGGGGGGAGATCACTCGTTTTGGCAGTTCTGTGACTTCCATGTCTCCATGACTGGACCGAATGACTTAGGAGTTCGGATGTAGGAAGACCACAAGAAACTTGCCAGCATACATGAAACATCTGCTGACTTACCTTGAAAATCCTAGAACAGCTGGCAACATAACGTAAAACAACAGGGTGGGAAATTGCCATCGCTGTCTTCCCTTCCCGCCTCATCGAAGACAGACAGGCTTTGGGACCGAGGGAGTGCTGAAAGTGAGCATAGAGCCACCACTGTACGCTGTGTGTTCTACATACACGTGTGATTAACGTATGCATCCTGCATAGTAAGAGATAACAATAGATTTCAGCAACCAATTCTGATCCGCCCTCGTCTTTAAATCAACAGCGTTCACGGGGGGGGGGGGGGGGGGGGGGGGGGATACTCTAAAGCCAGGTACGGTAGCTCATGCACTACTCGGGAGGCTGAGGCCAGAGCTGCAGCAAGTTTAAGACCAGCCTGGGCTACACACTGAATTTGAGCCCAACCTGGGCTACACACTGAGTTTGAGCCCAGCTGGGGCTACGGAATGAGACCCAGTCTTAACAACAACAACAAAATAAACAAGGATACAGCTTGTCATGATTTATCCAGACTGCCAGCTACTCTTGGCACTTGGGGCTATGATGAAATAAAATGAGGGGTACTAGAACCCAAGCGTCATGCTCTGATAGCTGACTGCACAACTCACAGCGGGCCGGGAGCGTAGCATACACCTTACTGACGCTCCTCGCCTCCTGGGTGTAACACATTGGGGGAGGTTAAAGACTTCTGGCGTCCAATTTAAAACTTATGAATCATTTATTTCTGGAATTTTCCACTTCATATTTTTAGAATATGGTTGACTGCGGGTGGCTGGGACTGGAGGAAGTGCATCTGGATACCCAGAGAAGAGGCTGCTGTAGTTGGGAAATCACTTTCCCGCAGGATTACACAGGGGAGTGTTTTGGGAAAGTAACACAGTTTTCTTTTTTGGGATAAATCTGGTCTTTTAATAGGACAAATAAAATCATTTCCAGTCACGGCTGACGAATTCGTCTCTTAATATAAACATTGGAGTTGTATGAAATACCCCTTAGCTTTTGCACTTTTAAAACAGTATATGAAGTAGGAACTTTTCACACAAGGGCTAGAGAGATGAGTCAGAGATTAAAAACTCTTGCTGCTCTTGCAGAAGACCAGAGTTAGGTTCCCAGCATCCACCGAAGATGGCACACACTGTAATTCCAGCTCAGGGAATCTGAACCCTTTTCAGCCACTATAGGCACCTATATGCATGTGCACACACACACACACACACACACAGAGAGAGAGAGAGAGAGGCATGTATCATAAATAAAAACACCTAAACTTTAAAATATATAGCAATTGAGGGCTGAAGAGATGGTTCTTTCTCTGAAGGGCTTGCCCCACAAAATAAAGACCTGAAAATTAGGATCCCTAGTACCCATTTTGAAAAGCCATATGTGTAACCTTAGCCCTGGGGAAGTAGGGGTAGGAATAGGCAGAATTCTGGACCTTATTGCCCAGCTGACTCAGCGAATCCAAGAGCTCAAATTTCATTGAAAGATCCTGTCTCAAAAAATAATGTGAACGAACTGGGGTGTGTGTAGCTCAGTGGTAGAGCATTTGCCTAGCAGGTGCAAAGCCCTAGCTCAGTCCTCTGTATCGGGAACGAAACAAAACATATTTCCCCATAAGTCTGGGAAGGTGGCTCGGCGGTTAAGAGTAAGAACTGCTCTGGCCAGAGGAAAGGTTGCTTCCCAACCCTCTTAATTGTCTGCCTCAAGACCTCCTGTAACTTAGGCACCAGAGTCTCTGGTGCCCCCTTCCTGATGCCACAGGCAGCTACACTCACCTGGCATGTACAAAACCCCAAGGAAAGAATCATAGCATTATTATTTCATTCTCCCCCCCACCTCCCTCTCTCCTCTCTCTCTCTCTCTCTCTCTCTCTCTCTCTCTCTCTCTCTCTCTCTCTCTCTCTCTCTTTCTCTCTCTCGTATATTCTGCGCTTTTTCATACACAGCTTGAGAAAAGAAGTAGTCTGGTATTCGGTGTATGTATGAGGAAATTGGTTCCACAGTCATACAGTCACATATATGTCTATATATGCATACCAACTTAAGTGTGTAGGATCAAAAATATTTTATGGTTTGTTTGATAGCAAATTTGAGTCTCCAAATACATATGCTTTTCCTCAACACTGTGGTAAGGTGAACTAATCTAGAATGTTTGACGAGCGTAAGTTTGGCCTCTAGGTAGCTTGAGATCATTCTAAACAACTTCCCTTAGGAGGTCATTGATGTTATCCTAACCAAAACATTTTAGAGATATGCACCTCTTGAAATTCTGGTGAATTCTATGAACCACCTTTCAAAGTAATATTCTGAAATGCCCTTCAGAAATGTATCTAAACCGGGTGGTGGTGGCACACACCTTTAATCCCAGCACTCAGGAGGCACAGGCAGGTGGATCTCTGTGAATTGGAGGTCAACCCGGTCTACATAGTGTGTCCTAGGACAGCCAGGGCTACACAGAGAGACCCTGAGTCAAAACAAAACAAAACAAAACAAAAAAGTCACCGAGAGGTTAAGACTCTCGACACAATAACTCCTGAGGAGTAGAATCCTGCCTATAATCTCGCAAGTAAGTTTAGAGGCAGAATTTTGTGTTGCAGCCCCTGGCAACAGCTGGTACCCAGTCTGGCAGCACCAGACTCAACTGAGTCACGCCAGACCCTTTACTACACAAGTCTAGAGTAATAAATGATTTTGATTTTGTTTTCCTGAGATAGGGTTTCTCTGTGAAGCCCAGGCAGTGCTGGAACTCACTCCGTAGTTCTTAAATGCAGAGATCTCCTTGCCTCTGCCTCCCAAGTGCTGGGATTAAAGTTGTGAGCTACTCACAAGGCAATAACTTGTTTGAAATTACAAAGTTTTGGGGGTAATCTGTTACACAGGTGTAGATAACTGAACACTTTATGCAGAGTTCTTTGTTAATGTGCTTAACAATGTCAAGACTGACAGGACGTTTGGAGTAGTGGCATATATCAGCAATATATATCACTTCTGAGAGACCTGAAGTGACTTTAGTGTGGTAGACAATGTATAGCATTTCTACTGGGAATAAAGTCACAAACATCACTAGTATTAGTGTAATTTCCTGTTTCCCTTAGGGATGAAAGAAATGATGATTTTCACTTAGTATTTAGCGAAAGAAATATAAATGTGCACATTTTGATTAGAACTATATCCATATTTTATTCCGTGAAAACTTATTCTCAAGAACATCCTTGGAGCCAGGCGGTGGTGACGCATGCCTTTAATCCCAGCACTCGGGAGGCAGAGGCAGGCGGATCTCTGTGAGTTCGAGGCCAGCCTGGTCTACAAGAGCTAGTTCCAGGACAGGCTCCAAAGATACAGAGAAATCCTGTTTCAAAAAACCAAAAAAAAATCTTTGATGCTGAAGGTACTCTTTAGTGGTGAAGAGCATGCATGGCTCTTGTAGAAGACCCACATCCAGTTACCAGCACCCATACGGGGAGGCTCACAACTAACACCAGCTCCAAGTGATCTGACAACCCTCTTCTGGCCACCATGGGCACCTGCACTCACATGTTCATACATACACACACACACACACACACAGAGAGAGAGAGAGAGAGAGAGAGAGAGAGAGAGAGAGAGAGAGAGAGAGAATTAAAGATAAATCTTTTTTTAAAAAATCCTTTTAAATAATAGTTTATTTGTGGGACTTCTAAATTCTATTTGTCTGTCTATCTGATTATCTGTTTGTCTATCAATCTGTCTATCTATCTATCTATCATCTATCTATCTATCTATCTATCTATCTATCTATCTATCTATCTATCATCTATCTCTCTCTCAGTTAATAACCCCAGGTGAGGGATAATATTCTGTGATCATTGCTAACCTTATTTTCTGGTGGTTTAATATGGATTTTATGTTCTTCCTCTACTCTTTCCTCTTCCTCACGTCTATGCTAAATTAACGTGGAATATGTAAATCAGTTGATTTTTATGTGGCTATGACTCAGACTATTTGAAATGTTAAAATTCGCTCTTTAGAGATGTCAGGTCTTCTAAAAATCTACACACTAAGAAAGTTAACGAGGGAGTTTCCTTTAGTGGTGTGTGGAGTTTCTTTCCTTTTGTTATAGCCACCCTGCTCAGTGGCTCTAAGCACAACTGCGACCCCTTTGGCTGTACGTTAACTGCGTGTCTAGGTGTTCAGCTGATCAAACTCTCGGGAGAGAAGAAAGAGGGCAGATGGACACCGTCTCAAGGGGCTGCAAGATGGCTCAGCAACTAGAGGCTCCTGCTGCCAGCCCTGGTAACGTAAAGTCTGGTCCCACATGGAGGAAGAGGAATGTCTCTGACTTATGCCCAGGATCCGCCCAGATGCCACCTGGGCCTCAAGAGAAAGTCCTCTGTGGGGACACCTAACCGAAGTGTTTACCAGCATCTTTGCTTACAGGCAGAGGACAGGACAATTCACAGGCTCACGTGTGAGCATCAGTCCCACTCTGGAGGTGCTGTTGGGGAGTCTGAGGAATCTTTAGCACATGTGCCTTGCTGGGCACATGAGGCTTTGAAGTTTATACTCACCTCTGCTCATTGCCTAAACTGTCTGCTTCATGGTTCTCAGTCCACCAGGATTGAGGGGGTCTCAGCTTTACCCTTTTGCCATTGTGCAATCTGTCAAGCCTTTCCCTCCTTGTGGGAAACCTTCTCTAGCCATGACCCATAAACCTTCCTCCTTCTGACAGATATGCTACCACGGCAGTAGAAGCCACTAACACTATTCTTCTGCTCTCTAAACCACAAGGCACTCATCCATATGGGGATAATTCAGAAGGTCCTCATTACGGAGGATAGTTGTTACGGGGTGGGAGGTGGTCAATTAAACATTAGAAGTGTTCAGTTGGAACCTCCGGCTCACTCCCGCACGGTCCAGAAAGCCCTATCCATGTATGTATTTCTTTCCAAACCCCACCAAAGACTGGGCACCAACAAGCCCAGTTCCACATTCTTGGCTACTGTTGCAACTTCCTCCCCCGTTGCTACCAGAAGCCCAAGTTCTCGCCTAAAGTGTTCAGCTTTGGACCATACTTGGGTAGAACACAGCTTATAGACAGACAGGTCATCACACTCTAAAGACAGACACACCTACAACCTACAAAGTCTCCTTGCTTTGGTTCAGGGGTACGATTTTTCTGGCCTCAACCCCTGAGACTGCAGAACTTACCTACGAGTTGCTTTACTCAAATAAACCTATCCTATCTTTCAATTCCACTTGCTCTGGCTTACTGCCTTGGCAGAGAACCTTATTAAGGAGGACCAGCATTTGCCTGTAAACATTAAAGAAAATAGGGAGTGGGTTTTTTTGCTCTTTGGCAGGGGGATTCTGATGCAGTCTAGGGGTCTTGAAAGGGATTCATTTTCTCTGCCAGTTAATAGGTTAAAATCTGAAGCAGAACTTGTGACACAGAGAATTCTCGAGGCAGGATAAACAGTTGGCAAAAGGTGTTTATTGAGTGTGAGCGAATGCAGACATGTGCATTAGGCCCAGAGAGAAAAAGACTCTGCAAGCAGAGGGGCTCAGGAAGCTGAAATTCCAGTCTCCTCCTGGGAGCTGGGAGTTTTAAAGCCTCTTAAGCATTTTCTCCTCTACTTTAGGGTTGATCTGTTTGAAGACAGATGGTTAGCTGGTCCACAACTGTTGTGTGACATCCTGATCTGGCCTTGAACTTCTCGAGTGAGTACCTCAGCAGGGGCCTGCTGGTGAGTCAGGAGGGTGAGGAAGGAGCAGGCCACCTTCGTTACCTAGTCTTGGCCCCTCTCCTTGCTGTCAGACTACAAGGGAACCTGTCTACCTTCTAGTCTTTCAATTCCATCAAAACATGAAACTTCAAATAAAATTGTTATTAGAGCTGAAACTGGGAGTGGTGGTAGCTTTAATGCCGACACTTTGTGGGGGGAGATCCCTGTGACGTCAAGATCATGCTGGTCTACATAAAGCCTTCTAGGACAGACAGACAGACAGACACACACACACACACACACTCGAGAGAGGCACACAGAGAGAAACACACACACACATACACATAATTAAAAATTAAATCTAAACAAAAGCAAAGGAAAAATAAAAAGGCTAAGACATTGTCACAAGCTAAGGATGACCCTAGAACGGAACAGAAAGGAAGCCTGCATAGAGACCCATCTTAATGGATCAATTGCTGGTCATCGGCCTCATGTTTTGACAATCTTTGCTTCTTTCCACAATCTTCTATCTGGGACTAAGGAATAAAGACCCAAGAGGACAATAAGGTGTGATCGACCTTGCTGCACACGCCTGAGCCTATAAGTCCCTGTTTCAGTCCTGGGGCTAAGGTTGGGACAAGGCTGTAACGGAAGTCTGAGAGCGCACAGCCTGTGGGTTCTTTAATTGTAAAGCCTCCTGGATGAGCCATTACAGTGTTGATGACTGCTTTCTGCTGAGTGTTTTCCTAAAAGTACAGATGGAGAACAAATGGGCCCCCAGGACCGGCCTGACACTCTGCTGCACTCTCCAGCCTCCCCAGGAGTGTGATTGATCTCTCCAAACGGTAACCTGCTTTTTATGCTGACTTGGTTTCCTGGAAGAAGTAACCCACACAGGACTTTCAAACTGAAAATGATTCCTCTTCCTCCTCCTTGGTTAGACCACAAAGGGCCTCTGGAGGAGGTCAAAGTTAGCTCCACGTGATAGCAATGGGCAGCCGCTGAAGGTTCAGAAAGGTGATTAAACACACACTCCGGTGCCAGCGTGAACTGCCCTGCACTCTGGTGCCAGTGTGAACTGCTCTGCACTCTGGTGCCAGTGTGAACTGCTCTGCACTCTGGTGCCAGCGTGAACTGCCCTGCACTCTGGTGCCAGCGTGAACTGCCCTGCACTCTGGTGCCAGCGTGAACTGCCCTGCACTCTGGTGCCAGTGTGAACTGCTCTGCACTCTGGTGCCAGTGTGAACTGCTCTGCACTCTGGTGCCAGTGTGAACTGCTCTGCACTCTGGTGCCAGCGTGAACTGCTCTACACTCCAATGCCAGGGTGAACTGTTCTGCACTCCAGTGCCAGTGTGAACTGCTCTGCACTCCAGTGCCAGTGTGAACTGCTCTGCACTCCGGTGCCAGTGTGAACTGCTCTGCACTCCAATGCCAGTGTGAACTGCTCTGCCTTCCAAATGCCAGTGTGAACAGCTCTGTACTCCAGTACCAGTGTGAATTGCTCTACACTCTTCCAATGCCAGTGTGAATTGCCCTGAGTACTGCAAAATTTGTGGAAACATAGGTAAATTATAAAACCACAGAAATCCTCTTCCTTATCAAGTGCAGTTTCAAAAGGACTTTCCAGCTACATTTCCCTATGAGGCAAGAGTGTGCCAATTAGTAAATAGAACCATATGCAGGAAAGGCTGAGGGTGTGGTTCGGTGGCAGACAGCAGGCCTTGTCATGCACAAGACCGTGGGTTCAACCATACCCATGTATGTACATGAGCACACACATAAACACACATGTAGCAGTATTTAAGCATAAAATCATGATTAAATATTTTGTTTACACAGTACTATTTGAGTTTATCTCAAACATCACCAATTTTTCCCTGGGAAGAGCTTTAGTATCTGTCAGTGAAGAATATAATTTTATTTTTATTCTTTTTAAATTAATGTGTATGTGTGTGAACATGCATTAGTTTATGTGCACCATGTGTGTGCAGCACCATGGAAGCCAGAAGAGAACGTCAGATGCCCTGGAACTGGATTTAAAGGTGGTTGTGAGACACCATGTAGGTGCTGGGAAATGAATCCAGGTCTTCTGGAAGAGCAGCCTGTTGTGGAATATTATTTTAACTGGGCAAACGATGTGGGATTCCCCTCTGTATTCTGTGATTACCACTGATTAATAAAGAAACTGCCTTGGGCCTGCGCAGGGCAGAATAGAGGTAGGTGGGACAGAACCTTGCTGGTAAGCCACAGCCACGTGACGATACACAGATTAATAGAAATGGGTTAAATTAAGATGTAAGCGCTAGCCAATAAGAAGCTCGAGCTAATAGGCCAAGCAGTGATTTAAATAATAAAGTTTCTATGTGGTTATTTTGGGGCTGAGCAGCTGGGAACAAACAAGCAGCCTCCTTATAGCAGACAAAGATGTGTTACATTTTTGATGCTGCAGAATATTACCTTAACTATGTAAAGGTATGTTACATTTGTTTATGCTGCATCTACTTAATTATGTAAAGATGTATTGCATTTGTTTCACCTTGCCTGCCTAAGGCGCTTGATTGGTCTAATAAAAAGCTGAACCGCTAATAGCTAGGCAGAGAAAGGATAGGCAGAGCTGGCAGGCAGAGAGAATAAATTGGAGGAGAAATCTAGAGAAAGAAAGAGGGAAGGAGGGGAAGAGAACGAGGTACACTCCCGGGGCCAGGAGTCAGGCAGATGCCAGACAGACAGACAGACAGACAGACAGACAGACAGACATAGAGAAGCAGTGAAAGTAAAATATACAGAAAGTACAAAGCCCCGAGGCAGAAGGCAGGTAAAGAGAAAAAGGTTAATTTAAATTAAAAGAACTAGATATGAGCCTAAGCTAGGCTAACCATTCAAAACTATGGTACGTCTCTGTGTCATGATTGGGGGCTGGTTGATGGCCGAAGAGGAAAAATCCCTGGTGCAGCAGCCCAGCCCATGCTTGTAGCTACTGAGCCATCTCCAGCCTCTGACACACACTTTTGAGAGAATCATTTATTGGGCCCATAAGGAGACTTAGTAGGAAAGGCTCTTGCCCTGCAAACTGTTAATCTGACTTTGACCCCCAGAACCCACTAATTATTGAAGGAGAGAACCAATTTCACAAAGTTGTCTTCTGACTTGGGTGTGCATACCACGGCAGGTACACACCCTACACAATAACATAATAAATAAAATGAAAAAAACAATTCATTACAAACCGCTTCCATAGTCCACAAACACTGTTGGCAAACCTTCATGGCCACTGGATGTGTTCATAATGATAAGCTGAGTTCCCGATCAATCAGAGAAGTGTTTGGAATCTTGCTGCATCTGTCTGAAGAAGAAGGCTATTAAGAACCTTTATAAACACTTGCTACTTTCATCGAAGGATCCTGAAGAGATTGTGTATACACATCTGTGTGACAGAGGACAACCCTGATTGTCATTCCTCAGACACAGTGCACCTAAACAAATGTGTGTATGTGTATTTCACCTGCAGGTATGTGTGTGTGCCACATGCAAGCCTGTTCCTGTGGGGACCAGAGAGAGCACCTAGTTCCTTAGAGCTGTAATTTCACACAGCTGTGTGCTGCCAACTGGGAGCTGCATCTAAACAGGGTCCCCTGGAACAACAGCCAGTTCTCTTAACGACAGAGTCAACTTTCCAGCTTTGTTTTATTTTGTTTTGTTTTAAGACAGATTCTCACTATGTAGCCCTCCATGTTCTGGGACTTTATACAGACTGGGATGGCCTGAAACTCACAAGTATCTGCCTGTTTCTGCCTCCCCAGTGTTGGGATCAAAGGAATCTCCATTCCTGGAGCTTGCTGGCTAGCCAGCCTAACCAATCAGTGAGCTTTGGGTTCAGTAAGAGATCCTGTCTCCATAAAAGGGAAGAATAGTAGAGGATGCACAGGGCCTTTTCTTTGGGGCCACCAACCAGCTCCCAAATCATGACGCAGAGGCTTATTATTAGTTTTGAATACTTGGCCTAGCTTGGTTTTGTTTCTGGCTCTCTCTTTTAACTTAAATTAGCCTTTCCTCTTTGTCTACCTTTTGCCTCAGGGCTTTTTATTTTTCTTCCTTCTGTATATCTTACCTTCACTGTCTCTTGTGTCTGTCTAGCTGGTGTCTGTCTGGCTTCCGGCCCCAGGAATATGTCCCTCATTCTCTCCCCCTTCTCTCATTCACTTTGAGCCTAGATTTCTCCTCCTATTTATTCTCTCTGGGCACCAGCTCCGTCTATCCTTTCTCCTGCCTCACTATTGGTCACTTGCTTTTATTAGAACAATCTGGTAAGGTGAAACAAATACAAGTCATCTCTTCATAAATAAACAAATGCAGCATAAACAAAAGTAAAACACCTTTACACAGTTAAGTAATATTTACTTTAACTGCAATATAAACAAATGTTGCACACCTTTGCCCAGTTAAAATTATTTTTCATAGCAAGAAAGCATTTGGCATTGACCTCTGGCCTCCAGTCACCAGCATGTGTACACACACAAACACACTATGCACACATACACCAAAATAAATAAAACTATATTAGTCGCCTTGCTGAATGTAAAGCTCCGGCTTCAGTCCCTAGCACCACAGAAAGAAAGCGAAATAAAACAGAAGCTTCCATCAGCAGATCGACACTGTGCTCAGAGTCACCATGAGCGGAGATACAGTCAGGAGACAAAGACAGGTATGTAAAAAGCTTCTGGATGCAGGTGTACACACACACATGCACACACACAAAGAATATACACACATGCACACACACACAAAGTGTGTACCCACATGCATATACACAAAGTATACACACACAAAGTACACACATGAAGTACACACACAATGTGTACATACACACAAAGTGTACACACAGTGTATATACACACACAAAGTATATATACACATAAAGTGTACACACAGTGTATATACACACACAAAGTATATATACACACAAAGTGTACACACACATACAAAGTATAGACACACCCAAAATGTACACACACACGAAGTGTACACACATGAAGTGTATACACATACACACATACAGTTGCATACAAACAAACGTGTGGTGTGAGCATGTGTGCCACCATCAAGGGTGCTCCAGAGCCCTCATCAGTGGCAAGGCTGTCAACATCAAGAGGGAAGTGAGCTTTAGTTTAGAATTCCATGTCTGGGTTTGCTGTCAACTAGGTGGGAAAAGGTCTACTTTCAGACATGTATGCGTTTTGTAAACTTCTCCTGGGCAGACAGACAGGACACCAACAACAGACAAAGGCTGATTCTGCTCATCTAGCCTGGTAAAGCAATGAGTTTGATTAGGGTTACTTGCAGAAGCGTGGCCAGCGAGGGAGCAGCTACCACACTGAGGAGCCACCCTCCACTCTGTGCCCACCAACTATCAGCTGCCCGCAGGTTTCAGGGGTCTATCGTCTCTGAGAGAGCACCCCCAGTGCAACTCTCTCCCTTAACAACGTGTTTTCTTCTCCAAAGTTTCTATTTCTGATCTGGATCCATAGATACTTTTGTTCCACACTTCCCTCATCATTGTCTTTCCCAGCATGACTTCAATTCTTGTTTGTTCCAAACCTGCTCGAATTAATCAAATCTTTTCCAAACTTGATTGTGGTCTGCAAAGGAAAGTTAGGGAGCTGAGATGGGTGGGGCCGGCTTGTCAGAGGAGGAAAAGCCTCCCAAGGCGGTGAGAGGGCAGTTCAATTGGGGAACTCAGGCACACTCCCAATCCGGCCAAGAACCCAGCTGTTGAGGTCCCCACCACCTTAGGATTTCTGTGCATTTGCTCCCACATTTAAACAGGACAGACAAGAGACTGTTTCACACTTGCCACAGGCCTGAACTATTTATTATCAGATTAAAATAACTCATGTTCTTTCTCAGATTGCCATGGAGTCACACCCCAGGGACCATATATTTTTGTTCAAGACCTTCTGGCCACACAGTGAACTCGAATCCCAAAGGATCCTCGGAACCAAGATAGATTCAGGACTTGGGAGGGGCTGTTTGCACAGTCAGGAAATGGCTCACAGAGAGGGGCAGGGTAGATTGCTTTGTGGGGAGTGGTTGCCCTGGGAGACCTCCCATCACCACCGTGGGCCCTTGGCTGCCTGGCTTCCTCCCCTGCATAGGGCAGCATCACAGCGGAAAGAATGCCTGTTCCAGTCGGGACTCGCCCCACTGCAAGAAGAAGGTATCTGATTCACGGACAGTCTGCCTTGCGTAGGTGAATGGGAAGTGTGGTCTTTTAAGGGGAAGACTTTTGGGACTTTCAGGTTTCACATTATAGGGAAAGGAACCTGCCTTCACCGGTCGTCGTGTGTGTTTGTATTTAAGACGGGGCCAGCACGAGAAAGCTGCAGAAATAACTCAGTCTAGCGTTGGCAATGTCCTCTCTACCCACTGTAAAGGATGAGGGTGTAACTGGATGATAAAGTGTCTTCCTGCCACCACCAGGCACTGGATTCACCAGTCCTGCACCCCTCCCAGATAAAAGTCCTCTGTGGGGTGTCAAGCTCAGGGTCTAGAATCATCTTGGTTACGTTAAATAAAGGTAGATTCAGCTTAAGTATAGACAGTCACACTCCTAAGAGCTGACGTTCCAAAGAGAAAGGAGGTGAGGTGACCACAGGCATTATCCCTCCCTCCTTCCTGTGGAAGCAATGTGACCTAATGCACCATGACTTCCCAGCTATGATGGGCTGTACCGTGTGCTCTGGCTGTCCTGGAACTAGCTCTGTAGACCAGACTGGCCTCATTGTCAGAGATCTGCACCCCACCAACGCTGAGCCAGCTAATGACTCAAAGTCCAGTCTCCACTAGGGGTCAGCGTTGGTGGGGTGCCCTCAGTGGGTTTGGAAGGGGCATAACGGCCTGTGTCTGCACCACTGTGGCAGCGTACAAAGAAGCCCCACTCCCCTACACGTCCTCTGTGCATTGCCTGCTCATCCCTGTCCAGGCTTCACTGAGCTCTCTGCTGTGACCGCTGCTCTGTCTTCCCCACTTTCTCAAGTAATAAGAATCATACCCGGGTGGCCTTTCCCAGCAGCTGCTTTCATTTCATGTGTCAGTGTTATGTGTCACAATTTCTCCCAGACTCACTCGTATTTAGGAACTTTAAAGTCAGGCCCACTTTCTAAGGCTTGAGAAGTAGCCTAGACCAGATTAATGTCGCTGTGTTGAAGTACCATGACCAAAAGCAGTTTATAGAGGGCACTGGTCATCACTGAAGGAAGTTGGGACAGGAGCTCACACAGGGCAGGAACCCGGAAGGAGGAGCTGATACAGAGGCCATAAAGGGGAGCTGCGGATTGGCTTGCTCCCCATGGCTTGCTCAGCCTAGCTTCTTACAGGACCACCAGCCCAGGCATGGCACTACCAACAATGGACTGGGCCCTCCACCATAAATCACTAATTTAAAAGATGTCCTACATGTTTGCGTATAGGAGGCATTTTCTCAAGCGACACTCCTTTTCTAGCCTGGGTCACGCTGACATAAAACTACCAAGCATGGGAAGTTAACAACTCAAGAGTCTTAGGAAGTTTCTAAAACTGACCAGATGCACAGGGACCATGCCTGTTCCCAAGGTTATATAAGCAAAAGGACTGCTAAGGAGACAGACAGCACCAAGCTGCCTGGGAGAGGCGCAGACAGAGTTTCCTAGAAGACACTCCCCAACCTGTAGAGCTGTCTTCAAGTCATGCAGCGAGAGCCAAGGTTCTGGTTTCTGTGCGCCATCTCCCCATCTGGGGAAGACTTGGTGATGAAGCTGACCTTGAGTCTCTTCTTCTCCTGTAAGGAAGTAAACCCAATAAATGCATTCATTCACCAAATTAGACTTTAGTCATAGGCCTATCACTAAATTTGGCCGCCATCAATTCCCTATCTGGAAACAGGAGGCATGAGTTCATGTCTCCCCAGGAACAGTGTCACCCGAGTATATGAGTAAAATCTATGCAAAGGAAAATCTGGAAGATGGGGTTAGGCAAATGGAATTATAGTGTAACAGTCATATAATGCTTTTCAAAAGTAGAATAATGATAACTGAAGATAGACTGTGAAATTTAACATGTTTACGACTTGAGAAAACTATGTTATATAGAAGATATTTAGCCAAAATATCACTAGCATATCTAAAAATATCAGCTTGTGGGCTGACGGAGTGAGGTGCTTTAGTAGGAGAAAGTGCAGTAATTGAGAGGTGGAGGCAGGAAGATCAGAGGTTCGGGGCCCTCGCTCTACCCCTTTGGGAGTTGCCGATGCTTTCACAGGGGGTGTGTCAGGTAACCTGCATATTAGGTGCTTATGTTACAATTCACAACAGTAGCAAAATTACAGTTATGAAGTAGCAATGGGAGTAATGTTATGGTTGGGGTCACCACATGAGGAACTGTATTAAAGGGTCACAGCATTAGGAAGGGGAGAACCACTGTTCTACTACACAGCAAGTTTGAAACCAGCCTGGGCTACGTGAGACCGCAATAAGAATGTTACAAGGGAGCACTGTTCTTAGCTCAGTGTGCTTAGCAGGCTTAGACTATGTAGTCTTGTTTGTCTTAGAACTGGCTATGTAGACCAGGCAGGCCTTGAGCTCACAGGAATCCCCCTGCCCCTGTCTCCTGAGTGCTGGGATGAAAGGCATGCTCCACAGATTTGGGGTATCTTGACTATAAGAACAGTGTGTGGAACTTGGCCCCATTAATTACTTGTGTAAATACACATAAACCTTTTTGTACATGTTTTATTATTATCTGTACTTTATCTACATAAAACATAGCATGTGACTATTATCAAATATTAGGAACTAGACATGATGTCTCAAAGCTGTAATCACTGTGTTCATGAGGGTGAGGCAGGGGGTAGGTATGAGTTCAAGGGGCCAGTCCAGCTACAAGGGGCACTACCTCAAAACAAAAAGTTTAAATGGATACCCTTCAATTGTTACCTTAATTCATTCTTGTCCTTTTCTTTATTTTCTTTCTTTTTTGTTTTTGTTTTTCAAGACAGGGTTTCTTGGTAGCTTTGGGGCCTGTCCTAGAACTCGCTCTTGTAGACCAGGGTGGCCTCGAACTCACAGAGATCTGCCTACCTCTGCCTCCCAAGTACTGGGATTAAGGGCGTGTGCCACCACCGCCCAGTCTTTTCTTTATTTTCTACAGAGATTGCTCAGTGGTTAGAGCACCGGCTGCTTGTCCAGAGGACCTAGGTTCAATTCAGTTTTCTTCAGTTAGGTCAGACTCAAGTGTAGTTTCTATTAGGTGACATTTCCTATTTTCAGAATTCCTTTATATGTACTTGATTTAGAATTAACTAGTTAGCTCTACACTCTGAGCATAGGACAGAGACCCAGCCAGCAGCCGGGTATCTCTCCTGATGACGAGACAACCAGCCTACCAGCTGTGGCCTCCACTGCTCTTATGTCTATAGAGACTGAACAGACTTCCTGTTGCAAGCAGAGGGGGCTTTTCCCTAGAACAGGAGCGACACTGTACCTACAGGAGCCGTAAGCTGTGGAAGAGCAGGAACAGTGTGGTGAGCCCCAGTCGCTAGCTCCGTGTGCTGCAGACTTCCCTGGAGAATGCTGGTTGAGTCTACATCAGCCACAGAGCCTCTCCATTATCCAGCCTCAGGATCTTGCTTTCTCCACAGCCTACTATCCTGGAATCAATGAGCCAAATCTTTATGAGTCAAAGGAAACCTGAATAGTGCCAGAGACGTCTAGAGAAATGCAAACCAGAAAAAAAAAACTCTAACTCAACACTCTTGTTTCTAGCATTACCCTTGCCCCAGTCCACTCGTAAGGAGACCCATGTCTTTTCCAGTGGGCTGACACTGAGTCACGCTGATGCCATAATCGCCTTAAAACCATCTTCCTCATCAGCATAAAGCCTTCTCCGACACTGATCACCGCTGTAGAACTTGTCCTCTGGCCAAGGTATCGTCATCTGGCCAAGAACGTCGTCATCTGGAAAGCGGAGCTGATGTGCTCACTGGCAAGAGGTGCTCACTACAGAGAAACCCTGTCTTGATACAACAAAAATAAATAAACAAATAAAAATAAAAATAAAAGATGTGTGTTGGGCCAGGTATCAGTAGGACAGAGGCAGGCAGATCTCAGGGTTTGAGATCAGCTTGGTCTACAGAGTGAGTTTTAGGACAGCCAGGGCTACACAGAGAAACCCTGTCTCAAAGCAAAACAAACAAAAAAGATGTGTCCTGGGGTGTTGAGATAGAATAAATGTGGAGGAAGAAGAAAAAAGAGGAAAAGAAAGAAAACAGCCTTAAGACTGTCGCAAAACATTTAGCCCCACTAGGCACTGGCTTATCTAACCTCACTTTTGGCTCAGTGGCAATGTCTGTCTTCAAACCAGTACCCACAGTGGGCTGATTTAAATGTGAAATGTACCCCGTAGGCTCATGTGTTAGGCAGTGTTCCCAGCTGCTGACGCTGTTTCAGTTGAGTAGGAGGCATTTAGGCCGTGGAACCTTGCTAGGGCAAACAGCCACTGGGGAACAGACGTGGGGGTTCTAGCTTGTCCTGTTTCTGGCTGTGTCTCCCTTCCAGGGCAGTAACCAGCTGCCCCACACTCTTACTGCTGCAGACATGGATCCCCATGCCCTCCCCGTGATGGACAATATCCCCTCAAACCACAAGCCAAAATAGATACCACCTCTGTAGTAATTTTAAAACGTGGCACGAGAAAGACACCATGCAGCAGAACTCAGGTGGAGGGGTTTTTACAGGGGAAAGTGAATGGGAAAGTGTGGGGGGGATAGAGGAGGCCAGTCTCTGGGGACAGGAATAGCAGAAGAGAAAGAAGAGAAGGAGAAGGAAGGGAAGAGAAGGGAGGGGAGGGGAGGGGAGGGGAAGGGAGAGGAGGGGAGGAGAGGGGAGAGGAGGGGAGGGAAGGGAAGGAAATATGGATACTGAACAAGTGTAACAAACTTGAATCTGCTGTCCATATTTGGGAACCGGCCTGGCTTGAGAAACGGTGTTATCTGTTTCTAACCCTGAACCATGCTGCCTAGTTCCAAGACTTCCTGACCAGGTCTCTGTTCAGTTTATGGCTGGTTGTCTGCCATGCTGATGATAGTTATTTTAGAGCTTTCCAGACAAATCAAGCTTACAGCTGATGGTGTAAATCACAAACAATCCCACACCAGTTTGGAATTATGATTAATAGAATGGTTATTTATTTAAAGGGGAAAAAACTTACAGATCACCGTCCCAGACAACAGCCCTCTGCGCAATCAGGAAGGGAGCCTAGTCGTCAGAAGCGGAGCCGGAAGCCAGAGAGAGCGAGCGGAGGGAAGTGGCCGCATTTTTAAAAAGAGAGACCACGCCCCAATGGGCTGGTATCTCAGTGGCTATTGGCTAAAGGAGCAGAAGGAGCTCCCGCAACACCTCCCCCTTTTGTTTAAGTAAGAGAGTTCTAAACCTACTATGAAATTATATACAATAAGCACAGATATCCTATTCCAACTAGCTTAAGTCTTGTATAATAAATAACTTGGCCAAGTCATGAGAGGAAAGTAACTACATTTATATAGTCTTCAACCCCATCGAAGATCTGAGAAGGAAAATAATGTTACCTGAGTAATTAGGAAGTGCATTCAAACCACTTCTAAAACATGCAACAAATCACAGAGACAACTAGCTACCTGGACAATCACCCAAAGTCACGTTTGCAGCGTTGAAGCAACCAACTTTGGCTAAGGCCTAACGTAACTGACATACCATTTTCAAAGGCAAGAAACTTTTCAGAACTATCTTACCCTGTCTTGGCAGGATATGACAGTCCTGTTTTATCCATTTATGGATGCTCTGTATCTGTCAGAGGTTGAGGTATGGGCATTTCTTTGCCCAAAGGCCAGTTCTGCCAAGAAGAAAGGCTCCACGTGGAGTGTCTTTGGTGCTCAACATTCAATCTGAGGCGTGTAAAGAGAAAATATAAAGAATTTCAGCAAGAAAAGCCACTGTGTGTAATTTACATTAAACGCTGTCTCCACGCACAAGGCACAGGCCTCCGCTGAGGGAGGGAGGGCTCGCGCCAAGCCGCGCTGGCGGCTGCCGAGCGGGGAAAGGAGGGGTCCTAAAACCAAACGTTGGGCGCCAGATGATGGTGTAAATCACAAACAATCCCACACCAGTTTGGAATTATGATTAATAGAATGGTTATTTATTTAAAGGGGAAAAAACTTACAGATCACCGTCCCAGACAACAGCCCTCTGCGCAATCAGGAAGGGAGCCTAGTCGTCAGAAGCGGAGCCGGAAGCCAGAGAGAGCGAGCGGAGGGAAGTGGCCGCATTTTTAAAAAGAGAGACCACGCCCCAATGGGCTGGTATCTCAGTGGCTATTGGTTAAAGGAGCAGAAGGAGCTCCCGCAACATACAGCAATGGTTCTCCAGCTGGGGGTCAACCCCTTTGGGGGTAGAATGACCATTTCACAGGGGTCACCTAAGACCATCAGAAAACACAGATAATTATGTTACGATTTGTAACAGTAGCAAAACTGCAATTACGAAGTAACAAGGAAAATAATTTTATGGTTGGGGATCACCGCAGTGTGAGGAACCGTATTAAAGGATCACATCATTAAGAATGTTGAGTATATGTATATCTGGCTTATAGAGTGCATATATATGTGCATATATGTATGTATGTAAATATACATATGTATATAGGCATATACATATATGAATTAACTAGAGTAGTTCACAGACTGTGGTCTAGCTAACCCAACAATGGCTATCTAATGACAGAAGGTCCAAAATTCCAGTAATTGTTCAGTCTACAAGCCTGGATGTCTCCGCTGGTCATCAGTATATGCTGGAATCCCTAAAATATGAATCTCTAATGCCAGTTGAAGGAAGGGTCTTGCCAGCAAGAGGAATCTGGCAGGGAGCAAGCTTCTGTCTCTCATCCCCTTTATACCGGCTACCAGCAGAAGGAGTGGCCCAGATTTTCCCACCTCAGAAGATCCGGATTAAATGTGGGTCTTCCTACTTCAAAGAATTTAATTAAGAAAAAATTCTTTACAGGCATGCCTAGCCCCTTGGGTTTTGGTTAATTCCAGATGCAAGCAAGTTGGCAAGAGTAGCCATTGCCCCTGTCTGACACCGTCTGAATGAAGGTGGTAGATTTTGACAAGGGGGTCTGACCGTTTTTAATGACACCCGGACTGTTCAAGTTATGACTGAGTTGCAAAGAATTGAAATATAAGCCAAAATAACTGACTCCCACAGATCAGAAATGAGTATCCTCTCAAGTAAGCTAAGACTAGGTGGCACAGTCGTGCTGTGAGTCCAGCAGTAGCCGCTAGTGTCCACTCTGTCTGCAGTTCTGCCCATGGCACAGGGCTCCTCTCAAGGTTGCCCAGTGCAGCAGGCTTTTTCTTCTGGGCCACCAACCAGCTCCCAAATCATGACACAGAGACTTATTATTAGTTGTGAATGATTGACCTTGGGTTATGCTCGTTTCTGGTTAGCTTTTTTTTTTTCTTTTTAACTTAAATTAGCCTGTTTTGCTTGTCCACTGAGAAGACCAGAAGAGGACATCAGGTGCCCTAGAATTGGCGTTACAGGTGGTTATGAGCCACCATATGAGTGCTGGGAACCAAACCTGGGTCCTTTGCAAGAGCAGCCGGCAGAAGGCAGCAAGTGTTCTAAACTGCTGGGCCATTTCTTCAGCCCTTTGTCCTCTTCTTACCAACCTAGGACTCCTTCCCCATACCTAATTAGTAATTTTTTTTTCATTAGAGCGACCACTTCCTTCCACATGGCCTCATTTATAATATCACAAGCTTTCCTTTCAGCAGCCCAGGAGAAAGCATTGTGTATCTGAAGTTTCCCCCGAGGGACGATCGCGGAGAGAAGCGTTTAGCTCAAAGCAGATGGTAACGGAAGGCTGACCCTAGCCACACTTTGCAGGCAACTTTGTCGTCCAAACCTCTGGCCCCCATCCTCTGGCTTCAACCCTTGCAGCACTTAGTGCTGTGGTACTGTAGTTAATTTTAGGGACATGAACAACGGGACTCAAACGGTGATGTCATTGTATGAAAGGGAGGAAATGAGGGACGATGTTGGAAAACCAGATACTTTATCATCCATTGTAGGGGAGTCAATATACCACATTCAACGACAACAAATCACCAATAGTTGAACATCTGAGTTATTTAAAGTTTTTTAAATACTGTGATTCATTCATCCCACTGAAGAATGGAAAGGAGGGGGGCTGCGGACAAGGCGTGGGAACTTCCTGCTTGGAATAATAAGCAGGGTGACTTAGCAAGAAAGCAAAATAATTAGTCATGTGACCAATAGAACAGGCTTAATCATCCATAAAGTAGGGGAGGGTTGTACCTGCAGCAGAATCCTCATATGCAGGACTAGATATCCTCTGCATAAGACATAATCTCGCAAGTGAAGGTGAAAGAGGCAGCCGTGGGAAAGATGCCGTGGGAAAAGAAACCCTTCTTCATTGGAAAAGTGGAAAATTCGCGGTTACAGTGCCAGCGGCTGAAGCCACACAACCACAGTGGCCTGCGGTGACATGAGGAATTCCAGAGATCTCACTTGGTGACACCAGGGTTCTTCCTTTTCCACGAGGGAGCCTCTCCGGATGAGCCAGCGTGAAGCAGGCCTGCAGACAGTTAGGGAGAGGGTTGCATGCCTGTGCGTGTGATACATGTGCGAGTGTGCATGTGTGTGTGGGTATTGCACACATGTGTGTGAGGTACCCACAGAGTCCAGAATAGGGTTTCAGATTGTCCCCTGGAAATGGAGTTACAGGTGGTTGTGAGCCACCTGGCATGGGTCCTGAGAACCAAACTCAGGTCCTCCTCAAGAGCAGCACACAGTCCTACCTGCTGAGCCATGTCCCCAGTCCCAGCTAGGGAGAGATTTTATACAGAGTTAACCACGGGGTTAATGGCAAAGCACAGGGAGAGGATAAAGTATAACCAAGCGTGGGTGTGGGCATGGGCATGGGTCCGGCATCTCAGGAGAGTTCTGGGTGTGGGCAATTGATGGCTCAGTGGGTAAAAATGCTTGCCTTTGAGTCTGAAGACCCAAGTTCCACCCTAGAACCCACACGGAGGAAGAAGAGTCAATTCCTGCAAGTTGTCCTCTGAATTCCACACTTGCACATGTGTGTAGCCCTCTGCAAATATATGAATAGTAAGTAAATACATAAATGGACAGGTAAATACATAAATAACTTTTTAGAAGCACAAAATTAAGAAGGTACATGTGCTTGCTCCCAAGTCATGTGACTCTCAGGGACCCCCATGGTGAAGGGCGCTTACTCCCACAAGTGTTGCTCGCGCGTGCACACACACACACACACACATAAACAAGAGAGTTGTGTTTAAGTATCTTCACCAGTTTTGTGGGGTTTTTGGTAGGTTCTGACATCTCAAAGGGCTTCCTTCTAAGGGACATGAATGAGATCGCAGATGGCTCCTCGGGGGCCTTGGATGGGCTGCAGCCGACGAGGTGGAACCCTCGTCTGTGGCACACAAAAGGGGAGGTGTCTTCACTGTAAACCAAAGCTCATCTGCTGTTTGTGAGAGTCTCACAGAATTGCAGTTTCCCTTGTGGGAAAGGAGTAAGGGCCACAGACATGCCAGGCCCACGCCACTCGGACTTTAAGCATGGCTCACTGTGGTTTTTAGATGCTTATTCAGAAACATCACTGTATAAAAGGCATGCTGCCTTTACACAGGCAGCTTCCACAGCAAATGTCAGCTGTCCTGGAACTCTTGATTCTTACCCACAGGCCTCAACCAGACTCTGCTGTAAACGGTGTCTGTGCTTTTGTTTCCTAGTCGTCCAGACCCGAATAATAATACACAGAAACTATATTAGTTACAACACTGTTTGGGCAATGGCTTAGGCATATTCCTAGCTAGCTCTTACATCTTCAATTAACCCATTTCTATTAATCTATGTATCACCACGAGGCTGTGGCTTACTAGTAATGTTCTAGCATCTTTGTCCTTTGGCAGCTACATGGCATCTCACTGACCCCACCTACTCTTTCTCTAATCTCTGTTCGGGTTTCCTGCCTGGCTTTACCATGCTAAGTCATTGGCTGAAACAGCTTTATTCATCAACCAATAGAAGCAACACATGTACAGAAGGACATCCCAAATCACTCTACAATAAGACTCTCCTTTTCCTTCCCATGTCCCTCTCAGTTTCCCTGTCTCCTATCCCATTTGTTTTGGGTCTTGGTTGTTTAGAGTCTTTGGGGGGCAGACTTTTTGGTAGGAAGCAGTGGGCTCGTCCACACACTAGGAATCATGTATTAGAACTCTGAGTAACTCGTAGTTCTAGGAGTGGAGATCATTTCTCCAATGTTACTGGACTTTGAATTTTTAAATAGCTCCAAATGATCCTGGGCAGAATGGACACATCACTCACACAGAGGCTATTTCAAACCAAGTCACGGGATGCTGCCCTGGTGAGGTTCGCTCCGTGACAATCATAAGGTGTGTGATGACCTCTGCTTCCAGGAGAATTGCTTCCTGCTGAACACACTGAGCTTCAGTGTAGACAGGATGCAATGAGTAGTTTGTCTCTGCAGGTTAGCAGGATTGAAGAAATACTTCATTTATTATCAGTCTAGAATTCTGAATTGAAGTAATTTTACATTGGCATTGCTTATTCTGAAATAAGATGTTCATCACTAAAGTTGAAACAATATAAAATTATATAAAATATGCTAAAGTTGGTACTATTTTGCCAGAAAGTTTCTGTCAGTGTATACCCTCTTACACACTGTCTCCAATAATAGGAATTTTGACACTGTAGCAGGCATGGCTTGGGAGACCTGTGTTCCCTACTTCCCCCAGGGCAGACCTTTGTAACTACTGTGGCAGACATTGTTGCATGAGTCCTAATTGGTCTTATTAATAAAAACCTGGAGTCAGATATCGTGGCAAATTCTGAAAGATCAGAGAGGCAAAGGAGCAGCCAACTCTTACCTTACTAACTCCTCAGTCGAAAAAGGGCTCAACCCTGTCTCTTTGTATTCTTCTATCTGCCCAGCCACATCCCTTCCTGTTTGTCTGTACAGACCTCCAGACCTCTATGGTTAACTAGTTGCTAGCTCTGCCCTCTGATCTTCAGACAAGCTTTATTTGTTAGAGTACAAACAAGATATCACCACAAAACATGACTTCATTAAAGGTAAGCTGGTCACAGCTTGGCCTTCTCTCTCTGGACCTGTTTCTCAAACTCTCTGGAATCCCAGATGCCATTAACAAGTCCAGCAACTGTGCAGCCTCCACACTGGGGAGACCAGTGGAGGATTGTCATGGTCGAGATCACGCTGGGGATACCATTGGAGGATTGTTGTGGTTGAGATCACGCTGGGGACACCAGTGGAGGATTGTCGTGGTCGAGATCATGCTGGGGAGACCAGTGGAGGATTGTTGTGGTCGAGATCATGCTGGGGACACCAGTAGAGGATTGTCGTGGTCGAGATCACGCTGGGGGGACCAGTGGAGGATTGTTGTGGTTGAGATCACGCTGGAGACACCAGTGGAGGATTGTTGTGGTTGAGATCACGCTGGAGACACCAGTGGAGGATTGTTGTGGTTGAGATCACGCTGGAGACACCAGTGGAGGATTGTCGTGGTTGAGATCATGCTGGAGAGACCAGTGGAGGACTGTATGGTTAAGATGTGAAATGTCCCTCCCAGGCTCATGTATTTGAATGCTTGGTCGCCAGTTAACAGTGCTATGCTTGAATGCTGTGGGACCTTTACAAAGTGGAGCCTCACTGAAGCAAGTAGGTCACTGGGGTGAACTTTGAGATTCTATAATCTGACCCCACTTCCTGCCTGCTGTGGGATCCTGCATGCTGTGAACATCTGTTGTTCTTACTGGTTGATAAATAAAGCTTTTTGGCAAGGCAGAATAGAGTCAGGTGGGAAATCCAAGCAGAGATACAGGTGAAGAAGAGTGGAGTCTGGGGGATGCCAGCCTAGGAAGCAAGACATGTAGAAAATGAGGTAAGGGGCCGGGCGGTGGTGGCGCACGCCTTTAATCCCAGCACTCGGGAGGCAGAGGCAGGCGGATCTCTGAGTTCGAGGCCAGCCTGGTCTACAAGAGCTAGATCCAGGACAGGCTCTAGAAACTACAGGGAAACCCTGTCTCGAAAAAAAAAAAAAAAAAAAAAAAAAAAAAAAGAAAATGAGGTAAGGCCATGGCCGCATGGCAATACATAGATTAATAGATGGGTTAATATAAATGTAAGAACTAGCTAATAATAAGCCTGAGCCATCAGCCAAACATTTATAATTAATATTAAGTTTCAGAATAATTATTCAGAAATGATTGTAGGGCCAGGCAGGACAGAAAGGCCTCTGGTTACAGCTGTCTGATTTCCATGTGTGAGCAGCCTCATCTTCCTGCGACACAGCAGACCCCTCCTATAGCCATGCCCTCACCACCATGGTGGACTGCATCCTCTGAAACTGAGCTGAAATGATCTCTTCACAGCCACAAGGAGAGTCATGTACACCCCAGCAACTCAAGCCACAGCAGGCAAGCACAAGATGTTTAAATGGACATGCCGTTGGGATTCCTTCAGCCCCAGCCACAGGTGACCCCACCATTGTTCATGCGAACACCACCTAACTGAGCTGCCTCCAAGTTCCTCAAAGAGCTAAACGAGGAAACTGATAAATGATCATTATTGCTCTAAAGACATATTTTAAGGGGTGTCCTGATGTGACATCGTGACTACAAGCACTCTCAATCCTTATTTAAGATGTGACTACCACTGCCAGTCGGGCTTTGCTTGGAGAGGTGTTTTAAGGCACATATAAACCTTTAAGAATGCAAGGCTGGAGAGACGCCCAACAGTTAAGAGCACTGGCTGCCCTTCCAGAGGATCTGAGTGAAGTTATAAACGCCACAGTTTATACCCACCTGTGGCTCCAGTTACGGAGGATCAGATCCGTTTTCTGACCTCCATAGGCACCAGGCATCTACACGGTGTACAACATACATGCAGGCACAACATTTGTACACAGAAAGATAAATCTACTCTGAGACTGTGAATGGACACCTACTATGTATCTCACTGAATGGCCTTTTCATTTAATAGATACATCATGAACAGCCATGCACAACAGCGTATATTTTATTTTGCTCACTGTGTACCTCAAGCTGGCCTTGAACTCACAGAGGTCCACCTGCCTCTGCCTCCCGAGCGCTGGAGTTAAAGCCTGCACCACTCTTTGGCCGCATTTCCTTCCTCTCTCTGCACTGACTGCACTTCAATCTCTGAGCTTTAGTGGACGAGAGTCTCTGTCTTTTAAAAACAAATGAAGTGTCCTTTAAAAAGACGTATAGTTTGGTGTAGTGTTTTACATATTTAGCCCCAATTCTCCAAAGTGAGAGGGAGAAGGAGTATGAGTTTAAACCCAGCCTGGGCTGTGTGAGATCCTGTTCAAAAAACTAACACCCCCCCCAAGAAAAATCCATAACACATATACTATAAAAATTATTTAAACCAATCTGTTACAGTAAAACAAATGATAACGGGTTATGCTTAAAACAACAAGGTCTGTGGACAGTAAACATGAGAGCTTGTAGCTTATCAGGCAGGAAAAAACAGGGGGTCTCCATAGATCCCAGCTGGCTCCCATAACATCCCCAACCCAGGGACATATGCCAAGCACAGTTGTCCCTACACAGGCTATTATGTCTAATCATGGCAGACTGACTCATGGGTAGGGACAGATTATAAAAAGCCTCCTCCTCGTCTAGGAAGGAGACCACCCCATACCACACCATAGGCAAGAAGCTGGCTGAAGTAACCAAGGAGAGCTACATGCGTCTTGGTAGTTGTGGGAGGAGTTCGCTTCCTGTATGCAGAAAGACAGGGTCCATGGTGAGCTACAGGTGTATGATGGAGGACTCTCATTGGTTAATAAAGAAACTGCCTTGGCTTTTTGATAGGGCAGGATTTAGATAGGTGGAGTAGATAGAATAGAATGCTGGGAAGAAGGGAAGTTAGTCAGACGACATGCCTCTCCTCTCTGAATCAGTCGCCATGAAGCCAGCCACAAGGTCAGACATGCTGAATCTTTCCCGGTAAGCCACCACCTTGTGGTGCTACACACATTACTAAATATGGGTTAATCAAGATGTGAGAGTTAGCCACATCTGGCTGGAGATAATGGGCCAGGCAGTGTTTAAAAGTATACAGTTTCAGTGTAATTATTTTGGGTGTAAAGCTAGCCGTGTGGCATCCAGGCGGGATGAAAAGCAGGCCTGCTCGCCCCATCACTACAGGTGTATAAACATGAGACCAGAGACAGCATGTGTAATGGTTTTGAAGCAGTATCAACCCAGGTCAGCTGGTAAACCATGCCCAGGTCAAAAAACAGAATGAACAGGAGTAACTGGTTCCTGACCAGTGTCCTGATTGGGTGGCCAGTGTGACCAGAACCCCCGCTAGGACAGGGGAACATGCAGAGAGTGTGTGAGCCTCCATTAGCTCTGTCTGTTATGCGCTCTAAAATTAACCACTGTCAATAGAAATGACCTTAGTTCTTGTCCAGTTTCTGTCGTGATTCCTATAAGAATCCCCCTAGGCTTTTCTCTCTTGGGACCCCTAGCGATCACTTCTCAACAGACTGACTTCTCACTCATTTGTCTGGGTCTTTATCAATCAACACAAGACAGTGAACGTAAGAGCCACTGACTTAGGCTGACTCCTGACCATTGACTGCTGCGCCCACCACCAGGTTGAGCTCCCAAAGCTGAGAGAGGGTGCACTGCTTTCAGAAATCTATAACAAATTCATCATTTTGTTGTTGTTGTTGTTGTTTTTTGAGACAGGGTTTCTCTGTAGCTTTGGAGCCTGTCCTGGAACTAGCTCTTGTAGACCAGGCTGGCCTCGAACTCACAGAGATCCACCTGCCTCTGCCTCCCAAGTGCTGAGATTAAAGGCATGTGTACTGCCACTGCCCGGCCCCCTCACCACTTTTTAAAAATTCAAATAAAATGTTTATTTGCAGTTTTTCCGTGTTTGCATGTGTGTCCCCATCTTTGTGTACATATCTGCGTGTGTGTGTGCCTACAGAAGTCAGAGCAGGCGTCAGATCCCCTAGACCTGAAGTGGCAGGCAGCGTGGGTGTGGCATGGTACCCGCTGAGCATCCCTCCAGCCTTCTTTCCGTTGTTATGGGAGCCATGGCTCTCTTCCTTTACATATGGCCTGGGTTGCCTCTGCTCGGTGAGATCTCCAACGCTGAAGATACCGTCAGGCCTTTCCACGAAAGGTCTGCGTACCCTTCTTCACTTTAGTGAGGACAGAAGTTTGTCATGTGGACTTAGCAGTCAAACTATTCACTATCTTTCTGCATTAAAAATATTCTTTGCTCATTTGTGTGCATGCGCACTGACACTAGAGCACATGTATGGAGGTCAGAGGGCAATCTGGAGAAGTCAGTTCTCCCCTCCCACCACGTGGACCTGGGATGGAGCTCAGGGCATCGGGCTTGGCAGTGAGCACCACTACGAGCTGAGCCATCTCACCGGTCCCCTTTGCTCCTTCCTCCCCCGCCACCATCTTTCTCTCTCTTCCTCTCCTGTTTTAAACATGTTTGTATACAGCCCAGGCTGGTCTGACACTCTCCATATAACTGAGGTTAGCTCTGATCCACAGACATTCTTGCCTCTGCCAGGGGCTGAGGTTATAGACTTGGGCCACCAAACCTGCTTTATTGTCTCTCTTATTATGGGATGTATAGGCCTTGTAACTGAGTTTTGGAAAATAGTCATCAAAGATTCATTTCCTAATGTCTGAGTCCCTGGTTTACTGCTGTGAAGACACACCATGACCAAGGCAACTGACAAAAGAAAGCTCTTCCTTTCAGTTTTAGAGAGTTGGTCCCTTATCACCATGGCAAGCTGACAGCTTTTCATCCTGAAAAAGGAGAGACTGGGTCTTGCCTTAGTTGGGGTTTCTATGGCTATGGAGAGACTCCATGACCTCGGCAATCGTTATCAAGAAAAACATTTCACTGGGCTGACTACCATTTTCACTGTTTAAGTCTATCGTTGTCGTGGCGGAGAGCGTGGTGGAACGCAGGCAGACGTGGCACTGTGGCAGAGAGCGTGGTGGCACGCAGGCAGACGTGGCACTGTGGCGGAGCATGTGGCGGCACGTAGGCAGACGTGGCACTGTGGCGGAGCATGTGGCGGCACGCAGGCAGACGTGGCACTGTGGCGGAGCATGTGGCGGCACGCAGGCAGACGTGGCACTGTGGCGGAGAGCTTGGTGGCACGCAGGCAGACGTGGCACTGTGGCAGAGCGCGTGGCACTGTGGCGGAGAGTGTGGCGGCACGCAGGCAGACGTGGCACTGTGGCAGACAGCGTGGCAGCATGCAGGCAGATGTGGCACTGTGGCGGAGAGCGTGGCGGCACGCAGGCAGACATGGCACTGTGGTGGAGCATGTGGTGGCACACAGGCAGATGTGGCACTGTGGGGGAGACCGTGGCAGCACGCAGGCAGACGTGGCACTGGCTGTATCTTGGCTTGCAGGCAACAGGAGTCAATTGACTCATTCCGTGGTATCCTGAACACAGTGAACCCCAAAGCCCACCCCCACAGTGATACACTTCCTCCAACAAAGCCACACCTCCTAATAATGCCTCTCCCTATTACATTCAACCTACCACAGGCCTGGAATGGGGCTTTGAAACCCCAAAGAATACTCCCAATCTCACACTTCCTCCAACAGGGCCATGCCTGCTACATCCTTCCCAAACAGTTCCATTAACTAGTGACTAAGCATTCAAATATATGAGCCTATGGAAGCCACTCCTGTTCAGACCACCACACCCATCTCTCATGGTCATCCTCAGCTACATAGTAAGATTGAGGCCACCCTGGGACACACGAGATTGTTATCACAAACAGAAGCTTGATTTGGAAGGGTCAGATATGGGTTCAATGATCCTATAATATGCTCACGGGCAAACAGAGATCTGCCCCTTGTCAGAGAGCTGTCATTAGCAAACAGTGACCTGAGCTTGGGTACTGTTGCCTGCCCCAGGGAGAGCCATGGGTCCCATGCTTCTAGTGTTCATCTCTGCTCACTTCACACCCCCAGGATACCTTGTTCCCCTGGTGGACGCATGCATTCTAATTGTCCTGTTTTCATCTTTTTCGGGGTCATATACACTTTGTAAGGAACTCTTTTGTCTAACCTGCTGTTTCCACAGAGTGTCTCAGTAGCTGTTGTTGCTTTGTGGTGGCTGAAGGAAACGATTTCTAATGACACTGATCAGGTGAAAAGGTAAACAAAGCCTCAGCAGAAAGTCCGGCTCTTTGAGTCCACCCCTTCCTAGACTGCACCTTTGGCTCATATCGCTGTTTAATTTGCTCACGTGTGTGTGCAGAAAGGAAGCTGTCTCGAGAATTCTACGCTACACAATAGAACTCTGCTGCTCAAGAAACCAAAACCATTCTCTTAAGAAAAGAAAATTCCTTATCAGGAGTCCAGCAGTTCTATCAGGAAGCCCACAACGCCTTGAGTGAACAGCCTTCCTGGACTTGTTTCCTGGTGTTCACGGTACTGTGGAACCACACCAACAGGTCATAAACCCTCTCTGGCAATCTAACGGACAGGTGGGGTGATGGTCACAGTCAGCTTTCGGGGAGTTCCACCAGAAAGAAGAGGCACGCAGAGGTCTTCGCCCGTTCTAGCAGAGAACTGGGTAGAAGCTGCCGGCTCGCTGGTTAAATGTGAAATGACCCCCCGGCTCAGGTGTTTGAGACTTGGCTTCCAGCTGGAGGTGTCACTAGGGAGGCTGTGAGAGCATTCAGAGAGGCACATCAGGGCCAGAGGAAAGGGAGCTGGGGGTGCTAGGAACTGAATCCAGGCTCTTGCAAGACCAATACTCAGTCTTAACTACTGACCCACCCATCTCTCCAGTCCCCTGAGGGGCAAGGAGATTAGCAATACACAAGGCAAAGAAGGAAACAATAAAATGTGGCTTGGTTGTCAGTGTGCTTCTGCAGCTGCAAGGTGTTGCCTTTAGTCTCCAGCAAGGCAAAATCATACAGCAGCCAAAGAGCTTTTATAAACAATAGGAAAAGTGGTCAACAATCACAAATTGGTGATTAAAAATGCAAAAGTCTATAAACATGTGGGAGAGGTTTAATCCACTAATACTCAGGAAGGTGGTTTAAAACAAAGTTTTTTGCTGTCTGAACTGACTCACTTAGCAGGCCCGGAGAAGCCTGCAGCCAGGGCTTTCTCTGTGGTCGTGTGAATTTCTCTCCCAAAAGCCACTTGACAAGAATCAAACCATGGTATCCATGCTCTTCAGCACAGCGAGACTTCTACGGGTAGGACTTGACTCCAAGGAGATAAAACACTTTGGAGATTTTGCAACACCCCAAGTGCCCCACGTAGAGTTGGCAGGGTGAAGGGTGGGACCAGCATCGGTAAAATACTATGCAACCTAAATGCCATTACTCCAGGCTACATCAGCACACATGGCTTCAGGGACTGAGCCGTAGGTTTCCATCGGCTGTGCCCCTGGTCTATGTCACTCCACCCTTCAGAATAGACTTTGACACCTGACTCACTGACACCCACACCACCACCATCCAAGGTAACAGATTATGACAAACAAGTCTAGTCCAGCCTCGGGAATTTCCCTTTCTTTTCTTCCTTCCTTTCTTCCTTCCTTCATTCCCTTAATTGGGTTACTATTTCTATGATATACACCATAACCAGGAACAACTGGTAGAGAAAGGGTTTGTTTGGCTTAAGCTTAAACTTCCTAATCCATCACTAAAGAAAGTCAAGACAGGAGCTCACACAGGACAGGAACCTGGAGGCAGGAGGTGAGGCAGAGGCCGTGAAAGGCTGCTGCTTACTGGCCTGCTCCACAAAGCCTGCTCAGCCAGCTCAAGAGGCTGGGTCCTCCCAGGCAATCACTGATTAAGAAAATGTCCTCCAGGCTTGCATACAGATTGATGTTACAGAGGCATTTTCTCAGTTGAGTCTTCCCCTTCTCCCGTGACTCTAGCTTGTGGCAAGTTGATGTATAAAACTAGCCAGCACTGTCCTCTTTCTTTTCTGCTACAGGATCTAATGTATTCCAGGATGCCAAGCTTGTCTTGACCTTGTTAGGGAACCTAGACTGGCCTAGAACTATTAGTTCTCCTGCCTCCACCTCACACAGGCTGGGACTGCAGGTGTGTGCCGCCACCACTGGTTTATGTCATGCTGGGCATGAACCCAGGGCTTTCTACACACCAGGCAAGCACTGTGCCGAATAAACTGCATTCCCAGCTCCCATCAGCACAGACTTCTGAAAATTCCTGCAGTGAAAGAGTGGAGTGATACAGCCACATTGTGTGCAAGGCCCCGTCCCCACACACAGCCACACTGCGTGCAAGGCCCCGTCCCCACACACAGCCACATTGTGTGCAAGGCCCCGTCCCCACACACAGCCACACTGTGTGCAAGGCCCCGTCCCCACACACAGCCACACTGCGTGCAAGGCCCCGTCCCCACACACAGCCACACTGCGTGCTAGGCCCCGTCTCCACACACAGCCACACTGCGTGCTAGGCCCCGTCTCCACACACAGCCACACTGCGTGCAAGGCCCCGTCCCCACACACAGCCACACTGCGTGCAAGGCCCCGTCTCCACACACAGCCACACTGTGTGCTAGGCCCCGTCCCCACACACAGCCACACTGTGTGCTAGGCCCCGTCTCCACACACAGCCACACTGTGTGCTAGGCCCCATCTCCACACACAGCCACACTGTGTGCAAGGCCCCATCTCCACACACAGCCACACTGTGTGCAAGGCCCCGTCCCCACACACAGCCACACTGCGTGCAAGGCCCCGTCTCCACACACAGCCACACTGCGTGCAAGGCCCCGTCCCCACACACAGCCACACTGCGTGCTAGGCCCCGTCTCCACACACAGCCACACTGCGTGCTAGGCCCCGTCTCCACACACAGCCACACTGCGTGCAAGGCCCCGTCCCCACACACAGCCACACTGCGTGCAAGGCCCCGTCCCCACACACAGCCACACTGCGTGCAAGGCCCCGTCTCCACACACAGCCACACTGCGTGCAAGGCCCCGTCCCCACACAAGCCACACTGTGTGCAAGGCCCCATCTCCACACACAGCCACACTGTGTGCAGAGCCCCATCCCCACACAAGCCACACTGTGTGCAGAGCCCCATCCCCACACACAGCCACACTGTGTGCAGAGCCCCATCCCCACACACAGCCACACTGTGTGCAAGGCCCCATCCCCACACACAGCCACACTGTGTGCAAGGCCCCATCTCCACACACAGCCACACTGTGTGCAGAGCCCCGTCCCCACAATGGTGGCCCAGGGAGCTCTCTCATGCACTCATCACCTCCTTTCTCCAATCCACCCCTGCTCATCTTAGACTTCATGGTCACCAACTGAAAATATCCTCTTGCCGATTTGGTGAACAGTTGGCCCCACCGTTCTCACGGCAGGGGCTGCAGCGTCTCCTGTGTCGGCCCCCGGCACCCCTTTCACCTCCAAGTTGACAAGCGGCATTAGAGAAGCACACCTTGGCAGACTGACAGACTGTCACCTGATGGTCACCAGTTCCCACTCAGACCTGATCTTGAGCTCAGTTCCACAAAGGCTGAGCCTGAGGCAAGGGTTCAGGTCTCACGTACAGGAGCAGACAGGGGAAAAAGAGGAGAAAATGATGAGGGGGAGCAGAAGGGCTAGGGACGCAGTTCTCAGGGGTGAGCAACTGAGCTCTCCTGACCCTTTGAGCAGGTAGGACTCAGGAGGGAACCTGAGAGACTACAGGGAGCCCGGCTGCAATGCCTACCCCCCACTTCCCCCCCCCAGAGCTCTGCCCTGGCCTGGGACTGCTCTCAGCAATGTTAAGTCCTTCGTCCCAGCTACCTGGTGCATAGGCCGCAGCATGCTGTGTCCCGGCAGGCTTCATCTTCTTCCGCAGGCTCCTCAGCACCTCTCTGTGTCACCCAAGCCTCTGCTGGTCTTCGCAGTCTTCCCACACTCACCAGTGACCTGGCCTCCTCCTTCATGTGGAAACACTCAGGGAGGAACTCCACGCGTGTGTGTCACCCCGCAGCCTTCACCGCACCTTTCTCTCCTCTGTAGTGTTAGCGTCTGTCCCTCCCTTGCTCAGACTAAACTGCCTGTCCGCCATCCTGTCCTTCCATCTTCTGGATAGCTCTCCCTGAGTGATAGCTTCACATTTTATGTCTGGAACCTTTCTGGCCTCCTTTCTCCTAGCGACACCCTTCCTATTGCCTGTCTCCCATCCCACTGACTCTGGTCCCTTTCCTGGACACAGTGGATTTATTGCAGGATTTGTATCTGTGTGGCTCTTATCCTGGGCTTTTTCCTCTTGTTCATGACTAAGAACTATGGTCAGCTGCTGTCCTTGTTGTGATAGAAGAGCAGGGGTCAGGCTCAGGGGCTGGGGGCTGCGGGCAGCAGCCATATTTCTCCCCAAGTTAGTCTCTCCCCTGTGCTTGTATGTTAGCTCTTTTGGGTTTCCCCCGTTCTCCCTGGTCACACCTTATCCATCTCTACTCATGTTGTCATTGATGCTGTTTGTAGGTCTCCACCATTCCTCACCCATGGTCAAGGCCTGTGGAAACATCCCAGATTTTGCCTCAGAACTCCAGACTTGCATGCTTTTGTTCAGTTCACACACTCTTTTCTGCCACTTTGATCAAGTTATTAAACGTCACTTAACCTATGTTCTTTGGAAATGAAAACATGTACTGCTTCCATCTGCTTAAAGTACAGTTTTATTCTGGAATAATCCCTGAGTCAGAAACATACAGAGTTAGCACACAATGGTCCCTGTACTCTTCATCCCATTTCTCCCAACGGCTGCGTTTCACATAACTGCAGCAGGATCAAAACCAGGAAGCTGACATTGAAAGAACACACAACTGTTCTGCCATCCGATCATGTAGACCCATAAACCTGCCACAGCTATGAAGGCACAGAACCAAAGCCTGTGTGGTTGCTTCTGCCTGTATTCCCAGCACTCGGGAACTGAGGCAGCAGGATTGCCTCAAGTTCTAGGCCAAGCTGTGCAAGAGAGAGACTATTCTGTTATGACCACAATCCCCTCGTCTCCGTATCTTTTTTAAATTACACTTGTTATTTTGTGGTTATGCACACACTTACACATTTTTGTGCTCTGTGGTGTGTATGTAGAAGTCAGTTCTCTCCTTCCACCCCGTGGGTCCCAGGTGTTGTAATTTAAAAAACGCAACAGGGGAGAGAAAGACCCCTTGCAACAGAGTTCACATGAAGGGTTTTTATTAGGGAAAGGGAACATAAAAAGGGGGAAGGGGAGGAGAGAGACTGGCTTCTGTGGACAGAAATGGCAGAAGAGAAGGGAAGGGAAGGGAAGGGAAGGGAAGGAAAGAGAAGAGAAGAGAGAGAGAGACTGAGAGAGACAGAGAAAGAGGGAGAGAAGGCAGGTGGGCAGGGCCCTTTTAAAAGGGAACATAATGAATATGCACAGGATGTGGCTACAGCTGAGGATGTAGCCTGTCAGGACCCCAAGGGCGGCCAGTGCAGATGCCTAAGTGCTAACACCAGGAACCGACCTCTTGCCAGACTTGGCAGCAACTGCCTCTACCCACTGAGCAATCTCGCTAGTTTGCTCATTTGCATATGTCTTGAACTTTTCTTTCTATCAGATCCTTAGAGAAGGAAAGTGTGTGTTACTTAGCTCTCTCCGACCAGTCAGTTTTGAACACAGTGCCCTGCTCTTAGAAGGTCCTCCTAATGTTTGGGGAAAACAAGGATGGAAAAAGAAAAGCTGGATTTAGCCTGGAATCCAGGATAGCTCCCCTCCTGTCACTGGGTCTTCTCCCTGGATTTGAATCCCGTCTGTGACACCAGACAGATGCCAGCAGTGGGAGTGTAATACTGACCTCACCGTCATAACAACCACAACCCTGTCTGTAGTAGGCAGGACCTTTTCTATCTATTTCCTTTTTTGGGAATACGTCCGATCATGCCACATGACCAGTCACCATCCCCGCCTGTCTGACACGGGGCTTAGTCTGTCTTACATCACTGGGGCATTCCTGTGTGCACCAGGGCACTGTCCTGACCTCAGTCTTTCTGGTCCTCAGCTGACCCATGGGTCAGCATCCATCTGCAGGCCAGGGAAAACTGCTCGGCCCCCGGCTCCCAGCTAGGTGCTGCTTAACACTAATTTTTTGACTTATTGTTGTCCTTTGTTTTGTTTTCAGATGGGATATTGCTGTGTATCAAAATTGTGATTCCCTCTTTAATACGTTCAGTGGTGGGTTCACAGCCCTACAGCTCTCAGCCATGCACCTCACGGCATGCACCTCTCACGGCATGCACCGCCACACGTTCTAGTAATTGCTTTTGGCAGTCAACATTGGTTTGCTTAGTAGCTTCATAATCAACAGGGTAACTCTGGAGACAGAAGAAGGTGGAGGGAAACAGCTGTTGCCACAGGGGTGGTGGTGTATGCCTGTAATCTCATACCCCAAGAAGCAGAGGCAGAAGGATTGCTGCAAGTTTGAAGGCTATATGGTGAGATCCTTTCTCAAAAGAGAAAGAGAGAGCTGTGAGGAAGAAGGAAAAGAAAAGAGAGAGAGAGAGAAAAGAAAAGGATAGGAAAATTAAAAACAGCCAAAGAAACTACATAGATCACTATTAATGTGTTCAGGGGTATAGACCCCACATTGAGTGTGTGTGTGTCTGTGTGTCTCTCTCTGTGTGTGTGTGTGTGTGTGTGTGCCACAGAAACAAAACACAATAAACTGTTGGAAGAAGAAACAAAGACTGACCAGCAGGGATCTGTATTGTTATAAGTTCTAATCAGAGCAGAAGTCACATTTGCATTTCCTTAAATAGCCTGGTTAAAGTCTCTAAAGAGAGGACCATCACCTCAGACTCTGTGTGGCAACGTTGGATGTCTGACATCCGGGAGCAATGATTCCATCTCCACGCTGAAACTCGCTTATCAGCTGCGGTTTGTAAACTGTGTACAGTCATTGTGGGCTGATGTCACGCTGTCAGCAGGGGAGCCTGGAAACAGTCCACAATGGAAATCCTTCTCACTGGAGGGAGCGAGCAGCAAGGATGGGATGCCTGAGTGCCTTTGCCCTGAAAACATGGAGATTGAAAGCAGTTTTATGTCCACTGGGCAGAGGCCCTGCTGTCTCCTTCACAGATTGCTTGACGGTGAGGCTCAATGCTTCAGAGAGCCCAGAGGAAGGGCTTAGCTCAGGTTCCTTGTTTATTCAACAGTGTTTCCTCGACATTCAGAATAGTGTTTGGCACATGCTGAGCTCTTGGGAAACTTGTTGCATGAACAGGCAATACTCAGACCTTGAGCAAAGAAGAAAGAACAGATAAAAATGTGTTCAATTGCCAATAAGCCCAGGGCAATCTGGGAAACAATAGCACAACTCAGACTTAGTCACAAAGACTGTGGGTCCCACTGCAAAATGAAATGGAGGGACTGTGGGCCAAGCTGAGGAGTGTTGAAACCCTTCACGGTTTTGGGCTAACTTGGGCATGGCTTGGCCATTGGTTCACTCTAGGAACCAACACAAGAGTTCTGTGTTGAGTAGACTCAAAATTAGGCAGATGGAGAGCACCCCAGCCTAAAAGAACGCCACCAGCTAGAACAAGGAGAGGATTTGATCTCCTAACGAAAGCAGCTTGACAAGAATAAAGCAGGGCCAGCGGGTTCCGACGGCAGCCAAGAGCTACAGTGTGGTCCCACAGAACTCAGACCAAAAGCCAGATTTGCCAGGAATACATGGACAGTAACTTGGGGAAGCTGTGTCTGGTGGGTTTGTGTGGATGCCCAGGGCTTTCTAGGTCACTGTTGGCAGCTCTGATTCCAAGGGTAACTAACTGGGGAAGGGCTGAAAGTGTGTGAAGGGTTTCCCCTCCATAGAAGGCACTTTTCTCGCAGCTGTGACAAGACCTCCTCACCAAAGCAACTTAAAAGGGAGGACTAGTCCATTCTGACTCGCCATGTGAAGGCCGAGTCCCTCACAGTGGCAAAGCTTGAGAGTGGCTGGAGCTGGTAGCAAGGGCATGAGGCAGCTGGCTGCTGTGTCCACAGGCAGGAAGTAGAGACATGAGTGCCAATTCCCTGCCGCTTTCTGCTTTATTCAGTCCAGGACCCCAGTCTGTGGGGTGGTGCTGCCCACATTCAGAGTGGATTGTCTCAGGAAACACCCCCATGGACACATCCGGAGGTCGGTTTCCATGGTGATTCTAAATGCAATCAAGTTGACAGTCAAGATTAACTATCACACATGATAACTTTCACCCCTCTGGGTAGACATATGGCTCATCCAATTACCTCAGCAACCTTTGTTTCTTGCTGGTGTATGATGGAAGGACTGGTTTTTTTTTTTTTTTTTTTTTTTTTTTTGGTTTTCCCTGTAGTTTCTAGAGCCTGTCCTGGAACTAGCTCTTGTAGACCAGGCTGGCCTTGAACTCAGAGATCCGCCTGCCTCCGCCTCCCGAGTGCTGGGATTAAAGGCGTGCGCCACCACCGCCCGGCGAAGGACTGGTTTTTTAATTAAATACATCAACTAATAGACTTGGCACATCAGAGGGACATAGTAGGAATTAAGAAAAGAGCTAGGACCTCTCTGTGGAAGATCTTGGGCTCACAACCAGCTGGGCCTGGATCCTAGCAACCCTTCTCGCCTCCTCTACCCCTTCCTTGCAATGGACAGAGCAGGAACTATGGAGAAGGAAGAAGGCAGCTGTGACCTGCCATACTAAGCCTGGCTCTGAAAATATTCCTTTGAGAATAAACTAAGGAATATTCCTTTGCTAGCTGAGCAGTGGTGGTGCACAACTTTAATCCCAGCACTTGGGAGGCAGAGGCAAGCCCATCTCTGTGAGTTCAAGGCCAGCCTGGTCTACAAAGTGAGTTCCAGGGCAGCCAGGACTACACACAGAAACCTTGTCTCAAAAAAACAAAACAAAAACAAAAAGAAATACCCACTAGAATAACTGCGGCACCTCTTCTTTGTTCTTCATTTTTAAGTAGAGTCTCATGTAGCCCAGGCTGGTCTCACGTAGCCCAGGCTGGTCCCACGCTCACTCTGCAGCCAAGTCTTTGTCTGAACATCTGATTCTCCTTCTTCTTCCTCCCAAGTGCTAAGGTAAGTTGGGCCACCATTCCCACAGATGGTGTTTTCCCATCAGAATTTTCTGTCAAAGAAGAGCATTGCTAGGACAATATAAGGTTTGGGAGAGTAAGAGCAAACCATAGAAAGAAGAAAGGGGAGGAGGAAATGCTTGAGACTCCTTACCAACTGGACCAGGACTGGGTTCAGGTCGCTTGCTCCCAGTTACTCCCACACTCTTCCCACTCTTGACTTGCCTCTGTTCCTCCATGTACGGCCTCAGAAAACATCGCAGGACAGAGACCCCGCCCCCCTCACGCCTTCTTTGTCCTGACCTGACTTCTGCACAGTAGGCCCACTGCAGAAGCTAATCCCCTCAGACTCCTTGTCCCCAGCCCCACCACCATGAGCACTGTCAGGTCCAGAGACACCCCCAAGTCTCTCTCTATACCAGGGTCTTCCCCCCAGAACTTCTCCTGTCTCCTCACCCTAAAGCTCTCCTGCACAGGGACTGGGTGGAGTTCAGTTCCCCTCCCCCAGCTGATAGTTCCTACAGAACTTAGACACTTTGGCTACCTGCTGTCCTGGTTCCCATGAGCTCTCTCGGTCCTTTTACATCCCCCCTCTTCCTCCATTGCTCTCCTCCCCTTTCTCTCCTCTCAAGGCTGGGTTCAGCCTGGACCCTTCAGATGCCTCTTGGCTATTCTCTGCTCATACCTACAATAAAATCTTTCCCCTCAACTATATCTGGGAGCATTCATGTTCTCATTTACATTAAATCCAAACAAGAACAGTGTGTGTGTGTGTGTGTGTGTGTGTGAGAGAGAGAGAGAGAGAGAGAGAGAGAGAGAGAGAGAGAGATGGAGGACTCTCATTGGTTAATAAAGAAACTGCCAGTAGGGCGGTGGTGGCATAAGCCTTTAATCCCAACACTCAGGAGGCAGAAGCAGGCAGATCTCTGTGAGTTCAAGACCAGCCTGGTCTACAAGAGCTAGCTCCAGGATAGGCTCTAAAAAGCTGCAGAGAAACCCTGTCTCGAAAAACCAAAAACAAAAAAAAAAAAAGAAAAAGAAAAAGAAAAAAAAGAAACTGCGTTGGCTTTTTGATAGGGCAGGATTTAGATAGGTGGAGTAGACAGAACAGAATGCTGGGAAGAAGGGAAGTTAGGCAATCGCCATGCCTCTCCTCTCTGAGACAGATGCCATGAGCCAGCCATCAGGTCATACATGCTGAGTCTTTCCCAGTAAGCCACAACCTTGTGGTGCTACACAGATTACTAAATATGGGTTAAAGCAAGATGTGAGAATTAGCCAATTAGAGACTGAAACTAATGGGCTAGGCAGTGTTTAAATGAATACAGTTTGTGTGTCGTTATTTCCGGGGCTAAGTTAGCTATGCGGGAGCCAGGCGGGGATGAAAAATAGGCCTGCCCACAGCTCCTTCTACATGTGTGTGTATGTGTGCATGTATGTGTATGTGTGTATGTATGTGTGTATGTGTGCATATGTATGTGTATGTATGTGTGTATGTGTATATGTATGTGTGTATGTGTATGTATGTGTGTATATGTATATATGTGTGTTTGTGTGTGCATGTTTGTGCATGTGTACTTGTGCATGCATGTATGCATGTGTGTATGTGTGTATATGTATGTGCATATGTATGCATGTATGTGTATATATGTATGTATACATGTATGTGTGCATGCATGTGTGTGTGTGTTGTGTGAACTAATAAAAAGAACTCCACAAATAGATTGTCAGCAGGACCAAATCTTACCCACTAGGAACTTGTAAATGGCTCTAAGAAATAACAAAGAACACAAACTGTGGAAAGGCCAGTGAGTGACATCATCACCTCCAAAGGGACTTGATGTTTTGGAAAAAGCAAATCACCAAATAGCTGTGAGAGGTGGTAGGAACATCTCTGGAATGTCAAACTCTGCCTCGTTTCTCACAGCAGATAAAAATCTGGGATTTTAAGTGTGATCCTAAAAGGGCAGAAGGGAAACCCAAACAACAGATCAAATACTTAGTGCTAGCTGCAGAGTGACTTCCGGAAAGACGGTCTGTGGCGACACAGAAGGAGTTGAACCGCTGTCTCCTGAAGTACTTGTCTCTCAGAAGGGAAAAGTTTCACTTTTTCTTCAAACATCTTGGTTTGGCAAGGTCATTTGCACCCTAAAATCCAGATGGGAAGCAAGTAGGTGGGGCTCCCAGCAAAGCCCATATAGATACAGGTGGCGCAGTCACCAGGTAGGGTGAATCCCCAGGACATAGGGCGCCAAAGAGAGGCTAGGGCCAGAGCAACAGGGACAAGGGATCCATGCACTGGGTCCTTTTAGACCTTCCAGTGAGCCAGGTATGGTGGCCCATGCCTAGAGTCCCTGTACTCGGGAGCTCAGGCCATCTTCAGTACGCATAGAAGTCCAGGTCACCCTAGGGGACATGAGGACCTAACTCAAAAGAATTATTACCTTAATTTTTTAGCTCAGAATTAAGACAGAATATCCAGCAACTTCTGAAATTTCCATAAACATATTTCTGCCACTTTCTACTATGTGAAGTGCCATTCTTGATTACAAGATCAAATATTGATCAGCTTTGAAAAAGACTGAGGATACTCTATGTCCTACAGATAAATTATTTAGCCAGGATTTAGTCCTTTATTAAAAAAATAAACGTGTCCATCTAATTATCATGTAAATTTCTTTTGTCTTTTGTAAATGGTAAAAGTCTACTTACTACTTATTCCAAAGAATTGTTTTAGGTTTGTTTGTTTGCTTGTTTGTTTGTTTGTTGTTATTCTGTTTTCTTTGAGGGGGGAGGTTGAGACAGGATTTCTCTGTGTAACAGTCCTGACTGTCCTGGAACTAGCTCTTGTAGACCAGGCTGACCTCGAACTCACAGAGATCCTCCTGCTTCTGCCTCCTGAGTACTGGGATTAAAGGTATGTACCATCACCACCCGGCTCAAGAATTGTTTTAAAATTAACCTCTTTATTATTTATTATTACTAAATGTTGGGTTTCCATACCTATTTTTATATACCTATTTACATGGGATGGTGTAAAAAATTCTCAGACAGAAAACATTCACAAGAGAAACAGTTTAAAGAAGCATTCTAAATCACCCTAGGCTCTGCCCTTCCCTCTCCAGTGCTCCTGTGTTGGGGTTCAGTCTCTATTCTCCCCTGGAGATCAGTCCAGACGCACTAGAACACGGGCTGTTCAAACACTTCCTTCCTGCTCGCCTAGCGCCCGCCACATCTACACAAATCCGAGTGTTTCCCCTTCTCTACAGTGTGTGCAGCACCTAGGAGGGAAATGTCACCGGGAGCCTGAGAAGTCCTGTGCTGAGAAGCTTCCGCATCGACCACAGATGAGGGACGGAAAAGTCCACCTTTTATTCCATGCATGTTTTATAATTAAAGAAAATAAAACTCAAACCCAGCTCTCTTCTCTGACTTTCTTCCTTCTTCCCTCCGCCTTTGTTTTGTCCGCTCGGCCTCTCCTGGAGCACCGTGCTATTTCTGGAGTCGCTGCTTTTGCTCAGGACTCTCTCCTCATGGAGTGCGCCATCTGCCGCCCGTTCTCCCTTCTGGCTAACTCTATCGTTTGACACACATCGATAGGAACTCTGCTGACCCGGATCCCAGCTAAGGTGGATAAGGCATTTGTTCTCTGTGCTCGCTCTAAACCCCAAAGTCCCTGATGCGGGCACCCTCCCCTTTTCTTGCTGCATTTGCCTCCCCGACAAAGTTATCAACTTCCAGAAGAGGAAAACAAAAAAACCAAAACAGTTCTTCTTCAGCTTTGAATGGCTTCCCCCCCGAACGGGAATGAATGGATCCTCACATAAAGTCTGACACAGAAAGGGGATGCGCGAATAATCAATGGGTGCCTGGATTAAAGATGGATGTCGGGTCTGTCAGTTCTCCCTGAACCTTGAATCTTGATCGGCATGAGACCGTCATGGCCACTAGTGGACAGAACAAATGACCGGGAGCTAATTTAGGGCCTAGTCTCTGAGGCTCCTGGCAACACTAACTCCTTCCTCTTGGAACTGAGTAGCTATGCGCTGCAAATCCCACACAGCCATGGAACACCGTCCTGGAGAACCATGGGCTTGGCCAGCCCCTGCTGCCAACATCAGTGTCTAGTACCGACTCAGTAGCACGTGACTCAGTTATTCTGAGCGTCTCAGTGTCTCCTCCGTCCTCAGGAGCCACTGAGACACCCATGACACCAGGTAGAATGGAGCTGAACTGCGCCTAGCAAGCCCCGGCCATATTGCAAATAAATGCATCATGGTTTTAAGCCTCAAGGCTCTAAAATGACTTGTTCGTAACATTAGAGAAAATCAATGGCAGAATTGAAGGGTTTTCTGGTCACAGCCACTTTCTCTCTCTCTCTCTCTCTCTCTCGTTCTCTTTCTTCCTTTCTTTCTTTCCCTGCATCCTTTTGTCTTATTTCCTTGCTCAGCTGCCACCAAGACCCCCAATGACTTTGTAGGAAGCCCTTTTAATATTACAAAATACTATGGGGAAAGTACACATTTCATTTTTTATAGTTTCACACCAGAAATATCATAACCATTTTTCTAAGAAATATGGACTTTTTGTTGGTTCTTTTGTGACAGATCCCACCCTGTTGTGGAATATTAGCTTAAGATGTGGTACATTCATTTACGCTTTCATTCTTTTATGCTGCATTTGTTTAACTCTGTGAAGCTGTGTTACTTTGCCTGTCTAAAACACCTGATTGGTCTAAGAAAGAACTGAATGGCCAATAGCAAGGCAGGAGAGAGAAATAGGCGGGGCTGGCAGGCAGAGAGAATAAATAGGAAGAGGAGAGAGAGGAGAGAAAAATGGAGGAGAGGAGGATGCCAGGGGCCAGTCACCCAGCAACACAGCCAGACACAGAGTAAGAAGGAAAGAAAGAGAAAAGAATAAAAAAAGTTAAAAGCTCAGAAGCAAAAGGTAGAAGAAGAGAAACAGGATAATTTAAGAAAAGTTGACTAGAAATAAGCCTAGCTAAGTTCAGGCATTTATAAGTAAGAATAAATCTCTGTGCATTTATTTTGGAACTGGGTGTTCCAAAAGAGCAAAGAGTAAAGAAAAAAAAAAAAACACCTATACCACCCCGTATTGCAATCTGGCCTGGAACTCATTGTGTGGCCCAGGCTGACTTAAACTTAAAATTCTCCTCTTGTCTTGTTGACGCATGTGTACTGCCATGCCTGTCAGTACCCCAGCAAGCCCATGGAAGGTGCTAGAAGAAGGTTTGTTGGATCGATGGAGGAAGCACACAGTGCTCTATATTCTACGTCTGAGCATTTCTGAGCGCATGGTGGCAGTTCTGCCTTCCACCTCAGGTCAGGCTGTGGACCAGCCTTCCTGTGCAGCTGGTGTTGCCCTGGGCTGCTGTGGTCTCCTCTGGCTTCACCAAACCACGCATCAGCGACTCCCTCCATCTCTGGCTTCAGTGATTAAAAGATTTGACTCTGCTCCTGAAGGTGCCATCAAAAACAAGAAAAAAAGTGTGTAAGCAAATGTCATGACCCCTTGAGCCTACAGCTTGGGGCCCAGATCTCTAGTTTGACTCTCTCTTTAGCCCCAAGATGATGCCAAGTTGCTAAGACACATTTTTTCCCACTAATAATAGTTCCAGTTGAGATCTTTATTGTGCGTTGAGTAGTGTCCCCCAAACCTCATGTCTTGTTCAAGGTAGAGTCTTTGGGGATGTAAGCAAGCTGAGATAGGCCATACTGGGAAAAGGTGGGTAATAAAATCCAGTGACTGGAGTCCATATTAAAAGAGAGAAGGTTTAGAGATATTAACTCATGGTACCAGCACTTGGTCAGTACGATGAAGCTCTGAGTTTGATCCCGGCACAGTTAGAAAGGAAGGGAGAAAGGGAGGGAATAAGGGAGGGAGGGAGGAAGGGAGAAGAGAAGAAAGAGAGCTGACCGGCTGAGCCATCGCCAAAGGCAGGCTGACGTGAATTTCATCTTAAAGAGGAAATCTTTACACACAGATTAACTCAGCATCTTTCCCAATGTGGGAGGAATGTGGAAGTGGTGGATTCTTACGTTAATAGACGACAGAAAGAAGGCTCAGAACACTGATGTGTAAGAAGACATCTCTACCCAGGGTCTGTACCTCCTTCCTGCTTCTGAGCTGCCAAAGTTCATGGAAGCTCTCTAGTAATGAGGAGATGGGGAAACTGTTATTCTTCATACAGGTCCCTTCCAGCCGTCTCTTGGTAGGCCCCAAGACAGCGTGCCAGAGGAAAACAGCCCTGTGAATGGGTATGTGATTGGAACAACCTCCAATGAGTAAAGACCTAAAGCTGAGTTTAGTCGCCAACAGTGAATGATAGAATCAGCCAAGTCTGTGTGTCACAGCCTCTATCAAAACCTGAAACATGGTATCTGGAGAGCTTCCGGTTGGAGACCACGGGGGAGGGGGAGGGCTGGCAGGACGGTGTCCTCAGAGAGGGGTGGAAAGGCTTCCCCGGGCCTTGTCTCGTGCAGCCCTTCCCTTTGGCTCATTGAATCATAACGGCCAAAACAGCAGCAGCAACAAGCATTTCCTGAGTTTTGTGAGCGAATTACTGCTCCTGAGGAGGAGCTTCCAGCGCTCACCTCACACAGGTACTGCACAGCTGGATCGTCACAGGAACGGACCAGCAGGTGGGGTGTGACAGGACTGAGTCCTCAGCCTGTGGAGTCTGCTAACTCTGGGCAGGGCACAGAACCGAGCTGAGCTGAATGAGGGTCAACGTGGGTAGAGTCCTGAGTTAAGGGACGGACACCTGCGAGAGAGAAGCCATGTGTTCGGAAGCGTGGAGAATAAAATCAGTTTGCAGGCTGGGTGCAAACCTGAAGAGAGATGACGCCGACGATTCTCTTTCCTCGTCGTGCAGAGCAGCAAGCCTCAGACCTTGCTCGCGTGCTTCTGAGTCTCAGTTCACGAACACAGCAAGCACACGCAAGCTGTCACGTGATGGGCGGCTGGTAAGATGAACCGTGATCGCGTAAGATGCGGGATCTAGCGTTGGTGCCCGGTGCTGCTCTTCAGGTCGGGATTTTAAAGGCAGTTCCCACCTAGGGCAGGTTGGTGCCCACTTGGAGGGTCTTAGAAGTTCCAGTGCCCAATGTTTCAAGAAGGCCCGAGCATGGATCTGTCCTCTCTGTGATGTACTGGACGCATCCTCCCCTCTATTCCATGCCCCCTCATCCTCTCCCGCCTCTCAGTCCTCTTCATTCCACTAGGCAGTTTTATTTCTATTGTATTGTACTGCATATTCATAAATGTTCTTGTGTATCGATAAAGTCTGGGAATCTGTGGATGAGAGTGAGCATGGACCACGTCCTCCTTATCCGCTCCGCTGTTCTTGGACACTAGGCTGGTCCCGTAGCAGCGATTGTGAGCAGAGCTGCTATGAACACAGTTGTGCAAGAGACTATCTCTGCAATATGTTGGCTGGGAGGTTTTTCTTTTCTATAAACCCCCAGGAGTGGGACAGCTGCGTAATGCATAAGATATAGTTTTGGTCTTTTGAGAAACTTCTCTACTTCACCTCTGTAACGGCCAGCCTAGTTTATGTTCCCATCAGAACCGTAGAAGGTTCCTGCTGATTGCCTTTAGGAAGGCGTCGGCTCACACTGGACCTGACTTGGGAGCCTTTATTGTCCCTCTAATAAATCCCTGCTCATTTCTCTGAGGACAGCCTGCTGTGTTTCTGGACAAGTCTTTGAAAGACGTGTTTTGTTCTGTTCTGTTCAGTTTCAGAGCTGCGGATGGACCCAGGTCTTCGTGTACCCTATGAGGTTCTCTGCCACACATGGATGTCCCCAGCCTGGTTTCATGTATGTTAGTTCATTGTGGTTTGTTTGCTTTTCTCACTGTGTAACAGGACAGCCTTGAACTCATAGAGGTGCGTGTTCTTCTGCCTCCCAAATAACGTAATCAAAGATGTGTGCGTGTGTGTACATATGTGCACGTGTGTGTGTGCGTGCGTGTGTGTGTGTGGTGGGGAGTGAGTGTATTTATTGTTGGTGTGGGTGTAAGCAGGTGCACGCATGTTCATGTGTGAGATGTCAGAGTTCGATCTCAGGTGCCATTCTTCAGTGGCCATCCACCTTGGTTTTTGTTTTGTTTTGTTTTTGAGACAGGTTTCTCTGAATAGCGCTGGCTCTCCTGGAACTCACTCTGTTGACCAGGGTGGTTTCAAACTCAGAGACTGACCTGCCTCTGCCTCCCGAGTGCTGGGATTAAAGGTGTGCACCACCACCCCAGGCTATCCACTTTGTTTTCTGAGACAGGGTCTCTCATTGGGACTCACAAATGTGGTTAAGCTGACTAACCAGTGAGCCCAGAATCTGAATGAGGGAATTACAGGTGTTCATAACCATGTCCAGATTGCTGTTTTGAGATAACGTCTCACTTTGTAGTCTTGCAAGTGCTAGGGCTCCAACTCAGGACTTCACACTTTCACAGTGAGGATTTTTACCACCTGAGCCATCTCCAAGTCCCTCGGTTCACCTTTCTTTTGCAGTGGTGAGCACCGTAAGTCTTTGAAGAGGTGAGCATAGAGCTGAAATACCACCATTTGCTGCCAGAATGAACACAGGCAAATTGCTCTACCTTTCAGCTAGTAACCCTGAGTAGATTTGGGAGCTGTATTGAGAAATAGCAATTTTCTATGGAAACTGACTGGCCAACCCTGAGCTCTTAGTTCATAGAATCTACCAGACTAGTGTGGCTGGTCATACCTAGTACCTGCATAAGCCCTTGGACATATGATCATATCTAATGTTTCCACGTTGCCTTCTAGAAGTAGCTATGAATGTTCTTGCGAATGCAGTGCTAGGGAGTTCCAAACACATACGGGAACAGACTAATTATGATGATACGCATGAGCACGAATGTGCCGGGACCCAAACTGTGTGATATTAAGCAGACTAACTACCAGGGACTGTCAGTGAAATCATAGCCTAGGAGAATGAGGCAGGCTAAACCAGACTAGCAGAGGCAGACTTCTGAACTGGCACACGGGGTAGAAGGCAGCTCTTTTTATGTCCAAATATAGATGTCGACTCATGCAGTCTGGGTTCCCATTTGAGGGGCAAAATGATATCATTGAAGGAGGCAGAATGACATCATTCTGCAAATGCTTCTTGTCTGTCTGGTTTCGGGGAATTAGACATTGTCAGTTCCTCTTTCTCGGGCTTCCCATTAGTTTCCCTGAACATCGCTCTCCTTGAGAGAGGCTACAGAGGCTCCTGATTCTCTTTGAATTCCTGGCATGTTGCAAACATTTTTCCATGTCTGACATGGGAACTGGTTCCCACCCTGTTTGCTCTCCTGGAACTGATCTCACAGGAGACACTAAGAGCGGTCCAGTTGCTCAATTCGGGAGAGTTCTGGTTTGTTTCTCTGGAACTATATACAGTTGCTTGGGCTATTGACCAACTCCCCTCCCCAGCTGCGCTTGTCTCAAAAGTGCTAGAATCCTGCAGATAACGTCTTCGGGAGCTTTTCCTCAGCTTTCATCTAGAGGGACTGTTCAGTGTTCTCTGTGACTACAATTCAACCTTCTGCTCCACCCATAAGCCCAGAAGGCAGTGGATCTTAATTTCCCCACTGTGCCCATTGGACGGTGCCTGTTCAGTGTGTGAACACTCGGTCCCCAGCTGACAGCATAGTTTAGGTTGTGGAACTTAGCTGGAGAAAGCAGGTCACCGTGGGCAGGGCAAGCCTTGCTGGGCAGCCTGTCACCTGACCTCACATTCTGCTCATCCTGCATGTCCTGAGATGCGAGGTGCCAATGAGTCTCGGTTGCACACGCCCGCCACCAGTGACCGTTTTCCCTCGTGCCCTCCTCTCCGACAGACTTTCCTCTCAAACTGTAAGACACAGTAAACCTTGCCTTCTTTAATTCGCTTTCGTCCAGCGTTCTGCTCCAGCGCAGCAATGAGAACAGTGACTAACACGCTAGCCCTCAAACCAGCCTACTCAGGTCTCTGCCTGCACCAAGAGCTGTCCATACCTCTCCAGCGTACTGGAAGACTGTTCATGCTGCTTCATGGCTTGGTCTTAGGAAGTGCTTGGTACTCATCTCTCACCAAGGGGCATTGCTGCCCCCTTCCCCGTGCCTCTTCATCTCTTAGCTCTCTGCCTTCTACAAAAGTCTTATAAATCCTGCATGATCCAACTGTAGAGTCTCCCCTGCCTTGGTTTTCCCAGCACCGCGCTGCTGGCTGCCTGGGCGGCCTGGGCGGACCTGCGGCTTGGCTTCCTCGTTGTTGCCACACTTTCATCTCCTATTTGACTAGTGTAATGACTCCCATGTTTTATTACTCTCAGCTTCGCACCTGTTGTTCCCTTACATTTTGACCCTGGAGAGCAGTTACTTCACTGTCTTTATCCTTTCCCTTCCTGGTCACCCAACCCATGGCCTTGCAGGTCACGGTGTCCTCAATAAGCATATTTCACATTGACCAAGCTTCTTTTTCAAAGACCAGATGTATAATCAGTTGCTTTGCTACCTAAAGAGGTGTGTGTGTGTGTGTGTGTGTGTGTGTGTGTGTGTGTGTGTTTGAGGATGGGGATACTTACTGTATCTTGGGCCATATTAATTTTTGTGTCAAAGCTCTCTTCCATTGTATACATCATTAACCGAAGGCAGGGAGTGGTCCCTGTTTTCTTATCCCCAGCTCCCTCCCAAGGCAGGTAGCTCCATGAACACTCATCCAGAAGTCAGTGTCTAACTGCGGACAAACAGCTCACTTGGTTGAGTAAGTTCTTCTAAAACACAGGGGTGTCATTTAGTAAATTTCTTCTCCCAGATTAAACAGAGCCTGGAAATATGTTATAATGGATGCCTATAAGCTTTAATTTTGTTCAGTAAAATAAATGGTTACTAGTGAATATGCCTGGTTCAGCTCAAACCTGATGGAGCAGGTCTGGGTATGGCATCTGGGTGAGCACAGCTCCTGGTCTGTCACCTGCCTGGGAGGTCGCCTTCAACAGTAGCCTCTGTTGGGACTATCCAGAAGAGAATTCCTGTTGGAGACGGCAGAGAGCCTAGCTCCTGCTTTTCACCGCATAGTGTTCTGCATCTTACGATCCTAAAGCCTGTCTTTACAGTGCTGGGGGCTACACCCAGCCCTCACTCACACCACTAAGCCACACCCTTTTATTTTCTTTTTTCTTTTTCTTTTTCTTTCTTTTTTTTTGCCTATTCTTTTGAGACAAGATCTTACATTGTAGCCCAGGCTAGCATGGAACTCACTGTGTATCCCAGGCTAGCCTTAACATCATGGCAACTCTTCTGCCTCAGCCTCCAACATTCTAGGATTACAGCTATTTGTCCCTAAAGCAGAAAATGCGGCTCAAACGATGTCAAGATTAGCTTTCTGAGGGAGCCAGGGGCAAAGCAGTGAACAACACTCTTGGCATGCAGGCATCGGGACTTGAGTTCAGATCCCCAGAGCCCAGGTAAAGCAGAATGTAGCCATGGGCACCGTAATTCTAGCCCCTACAGTGAGATGGGAGACAGACAAGAGACTCTGGAGGCCAGAGTTCAGCTAGCCTGGCATGGACAGGCACCAAGAGGCTCGGCTGTCAGCAAAGTGCACAGTGAAGGCTGACACCCTCCTCTGACCTCCACATGCATGTGTGGCACACACACATTTGATCTCTCTCTCTCTCTCTCTCTCTCTCTCTCTCTCTCTCTCTCTCTCTCTCTCTCACACACACACACACACACACACACACACACGCACATCAGATAAGTACATAATTTTCTAAAAACCAAATTCAAAAAACCCAATCAAGTCCAAAATACCAAGTGCAAAAGAAAGAGAAAAGAGAAAGTTTACTTTTTAAGATTTAGTTTTATCTTTTAGCCAAGCGGTGGTAGCACACCTTTAATCCCATCACTCAGGAGGCAGAGGGGGGAGGATCTCTGTGAGTTCGAGGCCAACCTGTTCTAACTGTTGAGTTCCACAACAGGCTCCAAAGCTACAGAGAAACCCTGTCAAAAAAAGAAACAACTTAGCAATTTAGTTTTATTTTCGTGTGCGTGTGTGTGTGTGTGTGTGTGTGTGTGTGTGTGTCTGTGTAAGGCACACGTGTGCCGGTGCAGGGACCAAAGGAGGGTGGCAGATCCCTAGAGCTGAAACCACAGGTGCTTGGGAGCCTCCATCCAGACTTGGGTGCTGGGAACCAAATTTGACTTATATACAGGCAAAACATCCATATACATAAAATAAAAATAGATAACGTAAAAAAATAAAAATTAATAAAGCCTTGTCTCCGCTGAGGAGTCCTGTAAGCAGGGGTGGCGGCTTGCTGTGCGTCGGCCAGCCTGCACTTGATTCTGTCTCCCCGCTCTCAGGCTCGGAGAAAGTAAAGCCGGGTCTGTGCGTGTTGGAGAGTTGTCAGCATCCCAGCTCCCTGGCACAAGGCCGCGTGGAACTGGGCTCCTTACACTAATTTGGCAGAAGCAGAGTCTGTGCTGACCGTTTCAGCAGCAATGGGAGCCAGGTCCCCAAACCGGAACAGTTAGTTGATAAGGAGCCTCAGTGAAGTCCCCACAGGACCTCCTCAGACAGTGAGAAAGGGCCTTTGTTCTTCTTCAGAACAACTAATCCCTCTGGGTACAGACGCCCATCATGTGACCCAGTGGCCTTTTGAAGCAAGCACCTGTCTTCCTGCAGGCAGGGCTCTCACAGCAGCAGTGGACAGGACTCCTAGATGTAACTGCCTATTTTGAGGACAAGCGGCTATTGAATTCGTGTCTAGATTCACTTTGATCGAGAACAACCCGTATTGTATTGAATTCTTAGGATTAATTACATAGCCGACTTCAGGCAAACATCTAAAAGAATGTACCACTGTCAGCTTGGGATCTTTTCTCACTAAATGAATAATTGATTGTATTTATTATACAGAAAAATGATGAAAGGAAAATATTACGCTCTGTAGAATAATTATATTTTGGAAAACTACATTTTAAACTCACAGCAGATCCAAGTAGAGGATTTTCCCAATTTCTCACATGGGATTTTCAATTTTGAATCTGAAAAAAAAATAAAAGAATCGGCTTTATTTCTTATCTATGCAGATGGTCTGGGCTGCTTCCCCAGAGCCTGTCAAATCATCCGCCCAAGGCGTCTCATATACCCAGCCAAGAACACAAGAACTGCTTTTCAGATGGCCCAGAAATAGTCAAGAACAGGGATCCAGATGCCTGCCTGGTTCTGCCACCTCACCTGAGAAACACTGGACCAGCAACACCAGCAGACGGGCTTGTGATGTCATAGTTACTGAGAGGTTGAAACGACTTCCTCAGTCTAAAGAGATTGGACGGTGGGCAGCAGGCAGCGAGCACTGTGGACGCACTAAAACGACATTTCATCCCAGTCTAATCCTGACTCACACACCCATGAGCAGAGACGCTTCCATCAACCCCCCAGAAGTCATTACTAGTCATTTTTCTGCCGTTGAGATCATATGTCGTGAGCACGTCTGACATTAAAAACAAGCCAGGTGTGCAACAAATAGTATGGCTGTTAAAATATCAAGATAACATTTAATTTTAGGGACAAAATATACATTTATTTTCAACAGGCAATTAAGTGAAAAAAAATCAGGTCATGCAAAAATTGTATTATGAGCTACAGTTTGCTGAGATGATATATGTATTATATGAGAAGGTAAAGGGGCTGTGAACAGACACCAAAATGTTTGCAACACCTATTTTTGAATGGTGAAATAATAGATGGTTTCTGCTGTCTATTACATTATTTCTAAGAAAAATTATGATAAAATAAAATTTAATATTATTAATAAAAATCATGCTCAAATAGCTACAGCTTATTTTTCTCTCCTATCAAAAGCTTTAAAGAGCCAGCCCCTAAAGTTTTCTCTCAGGGTTCAAAAAAGGATGCTGCAATAAGAGAAAAAGGGCAAGAACCTGAGGGTTAAGAAATCTGTTCTCGTGTTCTTCCCACCCATTCTCTTTATTGTTCTTTATTTCTTGTTCTCTATTCTAATTCTTCTGTCTTGTCTATAGTTTCTTAGCTCCAATTCTCTGTCTTAATTCTAACTCCAATTCCAATTCTCTGCTACATTCTTTTTCTTCTTCATTTTTCTATCTCTGCTCATTTCTGCTCCAGTGTCTGATCCAGCCTCTGTTAACTCTCCTTGTTTTTGCCCAGCTACACAGACCCACAAAATCTTGCAGGTATAGAGGGTAACCAGGCAACCCACGTATACAGACAAGGGAAGTTTACGGCTCTTGGTCCATTAGCACTTTAGCCAAATGCTGCAAACTCTAAGGACCTTCTAGATCTGAAGTTTACACCATTTATACTAAGCGGTTGAAATAAGGAGGGGACCCATGCTTCTAAGCTGTCAAATCAGGCACTTGATGGCTATCAGAGGCAACAGAGGAGGTTTGCCTTCCTCTGGGCTGTGGGCAGATGGTTAATTATCTTACCTGAGAGTAAACTGGGGTGAAGGTGAAGGTGAGAAGTTAGGAATCTTTTAACACAAGGTTAGTTTTAGGTCTGCTTTTCTTATCTACGAGTGAGGTCAAACCAAGGAATGCTTATTTTTTTCTGTCTATGTGGACAGCTAAGAAGCAACAGCTTTGGGCATGTAGTAATTCCATGTCCTTGGATATCTGGGAATGTCATAAATGCAATACTTTTACCTGGACACTTAACGCTGACCAAATGCCTGCCAATAAAGATGGATTGCAGGAAGTCAGATATTTATGCTTACACTGAAGGAAGGAACAAAGACCTGGTAGTCGAAAACAGGTTTCTTGACTGTGTGATGGCTTTCACACACAGCTGGGGAATGTCACCAGAAATCCCCAAATGCAGAGGGAAAACTGTGCCCAGTAAGTGATCAAATGGTGCTGAACTGTGGGAGATAAATCCCAAATCTGTAACAGAAGGGGAATAACTACAGTGAGAAGTTTACAGAAAGAAACAGCCACTTCATTCGCAAGGCAATAATTGCAGCATGCCTTGCATTTGGTTTAATCCTCCATACAGAGTCTCTGACTCTGGTGGATCAACTCTGTGAAGTGAGTCTGATTAATTATCGACTAATCCTGTGGCTCGTAGAACTTGTCATAGGAATCTCTAAGGAAAACATTTCTTTTCAAAGATTTGCTTTTATGTGGATGACTATTTGCCTGTGTGTCTGTCCACTATGTGTGTGCAGTGCCTGCAGAGGCCAGAAGGGGGCATCAGAGAGCAGGAACTACAGTCCCAGATGGTTGTGAGCCACCATGTGGGCTAAGAACCAAACCTGGGTCCTCTGCAAGAGCAGCCAGTACTCTTAACTGCTGAGCCAGCTCTCCAGCCCTTTCTTCTCAGTTTTGTGTGACTTTTGAAGAACTGGTTTAATGTTGGTTTCTTTTATCTAACTGGATTATTTGTTCTCCTTGTCACTGTGGCAAAGTTCCTGGCAGGAGGAATTCAAGGGGGAAAGGCTTATTTTGGGTTGTGGTAGCCGGGGTGCAGGCAATCATGGCCCGGACAGCAAGGAGGACCCACCCACCTGGCAGAAGGGGCTGAGAATTATTCAAACGTGGCTGATCAGGAAGAGGGCTTGGCAGAAACCAAAAAGCCCTCACCAAAGCAACCCACTTCTGCTAGCCGGGCCCCAGTCCAAGGCTTCACAACCTCCAAGAATAATGCCACCAATTAGGGACCAAGGTTTCAGACACCTAAGCCTACCGGGAACATTTCGTATCTAAACAATATCAATAGCCATACTTATAGAATCCTTTTTACATGAACATGTTTTGTGTGTGTGACTGATAGAGGTGGGGCATAGCACACGTATGACAGTCAGACAACTTGGGGGAATCAGTGCTCACCTTCCCCCACAGCTCCCAGAGACTGGGCTCAGGGCATCAGACTTGGTGCTATCTCCTCTACCCATGCAGCCTCCTGGATGCCACCCCCATTTGCTTTCTGAAGCAGGGTCTTGTTCTGTATCTCAGCTCAGTCTCCAACTCTCTCCAACCTCGGCCTCCCTGGGCTGGGACTCCAGTGAGTCCTCCATACCTAGCACCTAATTCAACCACGCTTTAAAAGCAGCCGCACTGAATCCGAGAATGGAAGTGGACATTTGGCAATAACTTTTGATTACTTTTTTTTTCAACTGTCAAGAAATGGAATACTATTCTGCCGTGTTTGGTTGCTATGTCTTAGAAGCCCATTCTTTTCTAACGGGAGACAGAAACAGAGCAGATCTGGGGGGTAGAGGAAGTAGGGACGAAATGGGAGGAGTATAGGGACAGAAAAGTATAATCAAGATAGATTGTATGAGAAAAGAATCTATTTTTAATGAAAGAGGGGGCTAGAAAGGAGGCTGTGTGGCTGACATCTCTCCGTGTCTGTCCCTAGGCAGGCTTTGCTGTGCTGGTTCCCTGGCTTCCTCCCTCCTGCATACCTTTTACTCACACGCAGCTGTGGGATTCTTCTAATCTCATCTGTGGCTGGTGTGAAATCTCTGGGAAATGCCAGGCACTGCCATTTTGCCTCCGTGTTTGCCACCATGGAGGTGGGCCTTCCTTCTTGGACCGAGTGTTAGAAACCCAGAGTCCACAGATGAGACAGCCCAGAGGGAAACGACAGAAAAGCAAACAGATGGAGCAAACGAATCTGCAGAAGTGAGAGGACCACGGGTCTCCAGCAGAGCTGGGACGCCAGGCTCCGCTCTCTTCGCCCAAGTGTTAACCCCCACTGTTAAACGTTATCTGTTTGGGCCCTGCGAAAACCTCTGTGGCCAGCCTGTCAGCTAGCTCGCTTCTTTCATCCTAACTCAGATTTCCCCTCTGGACCACAGAAGACTTTCTACCTCGATTCTTTGAATGTGTTCTCAGATTAAGGAGGAAAAAGCTTTGGACAAGGTGACCCAGTTTTCAGAGCAAGTAGAAAGTTTGTTCCGTCACAGTGGAAATTTTACAGAATTTTTTCAAAGTTTTAAGACACTGGGAAGGGGGATTTTTAAAGAGAAATACTGAAGATATGGCACAAAAGACATCAAAGATTTAACTGAGAAAAATATACAAGCCAAGACTCTATAAAGATCCCAGACTTGTTTTTAATCACGGAGATTAAAAACCAGCAAGGTCATCTGCCATCTCTGCAAGTTTCAATGTGGCTTTTTCTCTTGCTTCTTGTTTGTATGTTTTATTTTGTTTTTGTTTTTTCATTTCCCGAGACAGGGTTTTCCTGTGTAGCCCTGGCTGTCCTGGAAATCGCTCTATAGACCAGGCTAGCCTCGAACTCACAGAGATCCACCTGCTTCTGCCTCCTGACTGCTGGGATTAAAGGCATATGCTACCATCACTGCCATTAATTCTGTTTACTATAAAGACATTTTATTAAGCAGCAAGAGTGGTTAAGAAAAGGTTGTACTCACAAGACAGTCCTTTAGTGCCATTTGAAATGGTGTGAGTTTACAGCTCAGACTGGTGTTTTATCGTGGCAGCAGAAAGGACATCTACACATGTCCGTGGTCGTACCTGCTAGCGTGGAAGCTTCCTGAGTAAAGAGCTCCCAGGGCCGACAGCTTGCCCTCCAGCTAACTCCCACCTTGGTTCCCCTGGACCTGATTACAGCACAGTGAGGTCAAGGCCTCTCATCAGCTTTGCTTGTGCTTAAAGTGATCAGATTGGAAATCGCATCTGGATGGCGGCTGTGGGGAGCATTATAAATGCATCACAAACGGGGAGTGGAGACTGCCAGGCTGTTAGCTTCCGGAGAGTGATGATTGCGGTCGCTGGGCTGGTCTTGTGGTGATGGCAGAAGCTGGGGCTCTGAGGGAGATGCTGGTTTCTGGGATAATGGTTCATGGGGCTAATTGGTTCTGCACTTTCCCTGGGGATCTCTTCTTCCATCTTAGCTGTCCTTGAGAGCTCTGTGGCTCAGTCTACAGATGGCAAATCCATTCCAATCTATCCCTATTGTTTTGAACATGTGATTGTCATTCCATTGCTGTTGATCTGTCAGGGGAGTTTCCACAAGGGCATGCTGGGTTGGAGTCAGCTGGGATCCAAAGAAAGCACTGCACACCAGGTCCATGTATGTGTTAGCAAGACACCCCTAAAACGATGGTTCAGCTCACCATTAAAATTAATCACATTAATAGGACACCATTAAAACAATACTTCAGCTCACCCTCTAGGTAGCGAGAGGAAAGGAATAGTCCAAGGCTGTCCACAGACAGAGGTCAGGGGAGGGGCTGTCCACAGACAGAGGTCAGGGGAGGGGCTGTCCACAGACAGAGGTCAGGGGAGGGGCTGTCCACAGACAGAGGTCAGAGGAGACTGTCCACAGACAGAGGTCAGAGGGAGACTGCCCACAGACAGAGGTTGGGGAGACTGTCCACAGACAGAGGTCAGAGGAGACTGTCCACAGACAGAGGTCAGAGGGAGACTGTCCACGGATGGAGGTCAGAGGGAGACTCTCCACGGACGGAGGTCAGAGGAGACTCTCCACAGACAGAGGTCAGAGGGAGACTCTCCACAGACAGAGGTCAGAGGGAGACTGTCCACAGCTGGAGGTCAGGGGAGGGGCTGTCCACAGAGAGAGGTCAGAGGAGACTGTCCACGGACGGAGGTCAGAGGGAGGCTGTCCACAGACGGAGGTAGGGGGAGGCTGTCCACAGACAGAGGTCAGGAGAGATTGTCCACAGACAGAGGTCAGAGGAGACTGTCCACAGACAGAGGTCAGGGAAGACTGTCCACAGATGGAGGTCAGAGGAAACTGTCCACAGACAGAGGTCAGAGGAGACTGTCCACAGACAGAGGTCAGAGGGAGACTGTCCACGGATGGAGGTCAGAGGGAGACTATCCATAGATGGAGGTCAGAGGGAGACTGTCCACGGACGGAGGTCAGAGGAGACTGTCCGTGGATGGAGGTCAGGAGAGACTGTCCACAGATGGAGGTCAGGGGAGACTGTCCACAGACAGAGGTCAGAGGAGACTGTCCACAGACGGAGGTCAGGAGAGGCTGTCCACAGACTGAGGTCAGGGGAGACTGTCCACAGACGGAGGTGGGGGAGGCGCTCCACAGACTGAGGTCAGGGGAGGGATGTTCCTGAAGACTGTGTTGGTTCTTTATTGCTATATATATAATACCTGAAGAGAACAACTAGGGATGCTCACCACCTCTGCCTACTCTAGGCCCGGCTCATGGGACGGCACCACCCACCACTCCAGCCCTCACTACAGCTCCCGTGTCCTCACACAGAGCACTCAGTGTTTCATGCAACAACAACCTAAACGTCTCCATCATCGCTTTGATGTAGGAGGTCCTTCTGTATATGTGTTGCTGTTATTGATTGACGAATAAAGCTATTTGGACCAATGGCTTAACAGAGCAAAGCCAGCAGGAAATCCGAACAGAGATATATAGAGAGAGTAGGCAGAGTCAAGGAGAAGCCATGTAGTTGCCAAAGGAAAAAGATACCAGAAACTTACCATTAAGCCCAGCCTTGTAGCAATACAGATTAATAGAAATGGATTCATTTAAGATGTAAGAGCTAGCTAGAAATATGCCTGACCATCAGCCAAACAGTGTTGTAATTAATATAGTTTCTGTGTGATTCTTTGGGACTGAATGGCTGCAGGACCAGGCAGGACAGAAACTTCTGTCTGCAGCCCTAGGTCATGCCCAGTGCATCTGGAGATGCATGGTGCAGTCCCTCTGAAGAAAACAGCAGGGGGGGGGGGCTTAAGTCATCCTGGTTTTCATACAGGACGTAAAGAAAAAGAGTTGAAGGACCCAACAAAAATGTGATGCCAAAGTGCTTGACGATTCTGACTCAGAATGGAAAGCTGAACCTAAGAAGAGGCTCAACCCCACAGTGCACATTCTCCCCAGGACAGTACTGCCAGGTTACAACTCTCTTCCCAAAAGACAGATAACAGTTGGGAAAAATAATGAAATCAATAAGGGAGAATCCCCTATAGGGCCTGGTGTCTGAGTAGACAGCAGATAGAGTTCAAGAGAGGAAACTCAGAAAGGGAAACAGGTTCATGATTCTGAGGTCTCAGGAAAAAGCCTGGGTCTACCCCTGCTTGCAGCTTGGGTGAGTGGCTTTATGCCTTTGAACGGCAGGATCCCCTATATCATGAACTGTTTTGTGTTTTTGAGACAGGGTTCCCTGTATCTCAGGCCGGCACCAAATGTGCTATGTAGCTGAGGATGGCTTTGAACTTCTGACTCTCTTGGCTCTGGACAGTTGGGATTACAAGTGTGTGCCAACATGCCTGGTCTGTGGTACCGTGTTTTGAGCCCAGGGATTTGTGTATGTGAGACAAGACTACCAGAGCTACATCTTCAGAACCTTGTTACTTTCCAAACCTGTTATTCTAATCACTGACTATAGTAGTAATTTGTTATCTTTAATTTCTGTATTACCATCCTATCGTTCATTTACAACTTACTGATCCAGGGAACCTATGATAGACAGGGGTTGTTAATGGATATATAAACGCTGCTATGACTTCTTGTACATGACTCACACAACACTTCTAGGTTTGTACTCAAAAGCAGAACTGATGAGCCACGGAGTATGTGTATATTTGGCTCAAATAGATACTGGCCCAAAGATTGTCAATGTAGTTGTATACATTGTATTCCTATGAGCACAGTCTGAGGGCTTCCTTTGCTCCACTTTGACCTGATTATAGGCAGAAGTTTCTATCCCACCCAGTTCCACAGTCACAGAAAGGAAAACGTACAACCAAACACGTGCTTAGTAGAAAATGACATAAACATAATACATTATGTGAACTTTGGTCAAAGTTTTAAAGCTCAAGTATGTATACTTATAGGTGATACAAGTCCTCAGAGTGGACTAAATCCTTGGAGTTGGATCTCAGACTGTGTAAGGTTGAGTTATACAATGCCACCCGTACAAGAAATGGGAGACACATGCCTGTCTCCTAGAGTACTTTGAGAAGAACACAGGTAATTAATTTCAGAGAGTCAGTTTACCTTTAGGCATACCCAAAACCCACCTCGTAATAACCATAAGGTTGTTGTAAGATTCAAGAACAAAAGAAAAATAACTATGAATTATTATTCCTGAGCCCATAAGATGACTCAGTAGATAAAGGTGCCTGTCACAGGCTTGATGACTGAGTTCATCAAGTTCATCCCTGAAGCCCACATGGTGCAGCAAGAAACTGGCTCTGCCAAGTTGTCCTAGGATTCTCCCTGCTGTGTGATACATTTTTAAAACATTTAATAACATGCATTAGCCACTTAGTATCAGACCATATAGTATTGATACAGGTCACATGGTTATATGAGATGGTTTTCACCATTCTTATAGCTATCGTAGGATGGGACTTAACCATTATTACACAGTGGTCCCCCCAGGGCTCAGGCACACGGCCTATGTTCTATGTTTTCTAGTACAGAGCTGTTCAATGGAGATGTATCAGCTATGTATAGACATGGAAGGCTTTGTAACAATGATTAGGGCACTGAAGCTGGGACGGGGAGGGGCGTTGGCTCAGAGACAGAGCACCTGCCTAAGGTCTCCGACACTTGGGTCCCATCTAAAAATATTAATAAATAACAGGATAACAGGAGGCACATAGTAAAGTCTCACAAACCCAACTTAAGCCTACTGGGCACAGAGCCAATGTAATATAGGCTTTCTCAGTGACTGTCTGATTTCCGGGAAAATCATGAGGGAAAAAAAAAATCAATGCTGAATCACCAGGTAAGTCCCAAGTTCCAGGTAGCACGCATTCCCTTGTTTTATTTAGCCAACCCGAAAAGAAGCTGACAGTGAACTTCCATCTCAGGCCTACATGCCTTCCAGAATCCCCGTGCATCAGCAGCTGTTAGATATGACATGCACTAATCACGGGAAATAAGAACCCGTGCGCTAGAGAGCGAGCTTCAGACGGGGCAGGGGAGAAGTCTCTAGCAGCAGCTCTCTCGGGAAGGAGGGATTTGCTGAGGTGCATTAGACGCTGAAGCATTTGGAAGGAGCATGTGTTGGGGAGACCACAGCTGGGTCAGGACAGCGGTGCCCAGCTGTCTTCAGGAGCTGCAACGCCTGTAATAACTCTTACTGGATTTTGGTTTTGTTTTGTATTGTTTCATTTTCTTTTGCTTTGGGACAGACTTGTTATTTCAATAACAACGTCTTCACCTTGTGCTAAGACCGTCAATGTGACTGTTTACCTATAGACTTCCTTACGCTTTTAAGCTATGCCAGAAGAAAGCTGTGATTTGGGAAGAATCTTCCAGTCGAGCACAGCTGTTATCCCAGCTTCATAGGAGTCCAAGGCAAGTCACAAGCTCAAGGCTTGTCTGGACTACAGAATGAATTCAAGCTCAGATGATTGTGCAGTGAGTCCCAGTGAAAATAAAAAGACAGCTCAGAGGCAGCACCCATGAGTCCTTGTTCCCAGCACCAGAGGCAGAATGCTCTGCCAGCATCCACAAGACCTTGTCCCCAGATCGCAAGGAGAAATCTATCGCTTTAGCCCATCTTGGGTCTGGAGGATGAACAGAAACCCTGTGGCAGTCTGGCTGATCCTGATGGGGAAGGCAGCTCTCTTCTGGAAGGTTGACACGGTCTATGTGGGCCATTCACATCCTCAGAACTGTTCTTGTCAATGGCAACAGGATTGAGCTGTGAGAGAGACGAATGGGAAGGAAAAACACTGGGGGACTATCTCAGCAGCCCCGGCATCCAAAACTTGAAATGGAGAAGAAATCAGTGTTATTTAAAAACAGTAAGCTGTATTTTATAGAAATATAGACCCTTTATTTTCTACACACACGCACATAAATTACTTTTGAGGATAGAAAGACTTCACCACTGCTGGGTTGTGGTACCCCTTTCTGCTTTGGATCAGTCATAACATATTGTTCAGTATGCGAAGAAATTCCAAATAACCATTTTAGGGAGAATAATTTTTAGGATAAATATATAATTTTTTTGAGACATGCCTTGTTACATAGCCCTGGCTGGACTGAAGTTTGCTATGTAGCCCAGGCTGGCCTCAGATTTGCAGCCACCCTCCTACTTCTGCCTCCTGAGTGCTGGGATTAAAGGCGTGTGCCACCATGCTTGGCCAGGAGGAGTATTTTAATGCCATCTCAGACAGCCATCTGTATCCTTCTTTGAGACCCTTTTTTGAGACAGGGTCTCACTCTGTATCCCAGCCTATTCTGGATCTCACTGCGTAGCTCATCCTGCTTCTGCCTGCCCAATACTGGGACACAGGACCCAATACTGGATGATGGGACCTAGTGCTGGACGACCGCACCCAGTGCTGGATGACGGGACCCAGTGCTGGACGATGGGACCCAGTGCTGGGACACGACGGGACCCAGTGCTGGACGACGGGACCCAGTGCTGGGACACAGGACCCAGTGCTGGACGATGGGACCCAGTGCTGGACAACGGGACCCAGTGCTGGACGACGGGACCCAGTGCTGGGACACAGAACCCAGTGCTGGATGACGGGACCCAGTGCTGGACGACGGGACCCAGTGCTGGACGATGGGACCCAATCCTGGGACACAGGACCCAATACTGGACGACAGGACCCAGTGCTGGACGATGGGACCTAGTGCTGGACAACGGGACCCAGTGCTGGACGACGGGACCCAGTGCTGGACGACGGGACCCAGTGCTGGACGATGGGACCCAATCCTGGGACACAGGCATGCACCACCATGCCCAGAGTTTAAAACAACGCGTCCATACGCTGTGATTGGTAATATTACCGGCTGTGTACCAGAAACATCCCCGGGTGTAAGGAAACTGTCACATTCATAGACAGAACTCGTGGCTTCTAAAACTCTAATTTCTCTCTTAAAAGCTAAAATGTTATCATTGGTCACAGTTTCTCTTCCCTAAGTGGCAGGGTTAGTTGCATTGCTTGTGTGGTTACCTAATTATAACTAAGCAGCCTATGTCAGTCATACACGGTGCCGCATGAAGGGACCCATTACTCTCGACACACAGCAGAAGTGCTTCATGGATTCAGGCTCGTGACTGGTCCCACAGAATCCAGGCTGCATGAGTTGTTACTGCTTCATCAGATGGGTTTTCAGCGAAATAAGGGTTTTTCTTTCTTCTTTCCCGAGAATATATGCCTGTGAAGAGCATATGACAGGGCTGTGAAGATGGCTCAGCGGCTAAGAGAGCACTCACGAGGGCCGGCTCACAACCATCTGTAACTCCAGCTACAGCAGATCTGGTGCCCTCTTTTGGCTTCTAAAGGCATTGCACTACCAGGTACAGATCTCTCCATCTAATACAGACAGACATTTACACACACACACACACACACACACATATACCTTTACATATATATCCTCCCAAATACATACATACAGACACATATATACACACACATATATAATATTACATGTATATAATATATTATATTACAAAAGAAAAGAGTACAATTATGAATTTGGTTATGGTGCTTAACACTAAGATTTGATTAATTTCACCAACCACTGTTAAAAAAACTGCTGAGTAGTACTCTAATGCATATATATTCCACACTTTTTTTTATCCATTCTTCCATTGAGGAGCATCTAGGTTGTTTCCAGATTCTGGCTATTACAAATAGTGCTGCTATGAACATTGTTGAGTACTACTCAGAGGTAAAAAACAATGACATATTGAATTTTGCATGCAAATGGATGAAAATAGAAAACACTATCCTGAGTGAGATAACCCAGACCCAAAAAGATGAATATGGTATGTACTCAGTCATTAGTGGATTCTAGCCATAAACAAAGGACATTGAGCCTATAGTTCACAAGCCTAGAGAAGCCAAATAATAAGGTGCACCAAAAGGAAAAAAACATATATAGATCCTCCTGGAAACTGGAAGCAAATAAGATTGCCAGGCAAAAGTTGTGAGCATGGAGGTGGGTGTGGGGGAGAGTGGGGGGAGAGGAGAGGGGGAGCGAGAAGGGAGAAGGGAAGGATTGGGGAGAGCTTGTGGGAGTGGGAAGGTTGAGATGGAGGAAGGGCAGATATGGGAGCAGGGAAGACGATATCTTAATTAAGAGAGCCATTTTAGGGTTGGCAAGAGACTTGACTCTAGAGGGGATCCCAGGTGTCCACGGGGATGTCCCCAGCTAGGTTCTTGGGCAGCAGAGGAGAGGGAGCCTGAACTGGCCTTGCCCCATAGTCCTAGGCCTGGATGGAGGTGAGAGGGCCTTGAACTTCCCACAGGGCGGAGTACCCTGCCCTCTCTTAAGACTGGAGGGGGAGGGAGGAGGGTGAGTGGGGGGAAAAGGAGGGAAATGGGAGGAAGGGAGGAAGTGGAAATTTTTTAATGGAAAAAATAAATCTAATGTTGGGGATTGGAGAGACGACTCAGCAGTCGGCATTTCCTGCTTTCGCAGGCCCAGGTTCAATTCCCAATCCAGCACAATGGTTCACTATCGCTGTGACTCCAGTTCCAGGGGATCTGGTGCCCTCTCCTGGCCTCCATGGGTACAGCATGCACATGGTGCACAGATACACATGCAAGCAAAACACTCATAAACACAAAATAAGGATAAAATTCAAGGGTTTTTTTTTTAAGTTAAGGTTTTTCTATATAACCCCTGATGTCCTGGAGCTTGCTGTGTAGACCAGGCTGGCTTTAGAGTCATAGAGAACTGTCTGCCCCTGCCATCAGTGAAATAAAATAGAGAAGTGAGTGAGGAAGACATCCTGATGTCAGCCTCTGGTCTCCACATATACACACTGGTGAGCACACCTGCACACACACATACACACACACACACCACTCACACACTGCACATGCATACACACACATATACACATACACCATACACACACACACACACACACACACACACACTGGTGACACATCTGCACACACACACACACACACACTGGTGAGCACACCTGCACACACATACACACACATTCAGTTGGAGCCTCTGGCTTGCCCCTGCCTGGTTTAGAAAACCCCATTCCTATCCTCTCTCTCCAATCTCACCTTCCCAGAGAGTCCCTGAACAGAGGAAGGGCGCCAAAGAGCCCAGTTCCAGATCCTTGACAACTATAGAGGTTTCCTCCCCTGATGCTGCCAGCCACCAAGTCCCCACCTAAAGCGTTTACTTTTGACCACACTTGGGCACAGACTCGGCTTGTGGTGGACACATCACCCCTCACCTACAACATATAAAATCTCCCCATGTAGTTCAGGAGTGCCATGTCTCTGGCCTCAGTCTCTGGAACCAGTACACTTGCCCAAGTTGTTCTGCTCAATAAATTGGTCACTATACTTTTTCAATTTGATTGATATGGCTTACTGCATAGGCAGAGAAACTTATTATTGGGGGAGCAAAAACCTATTAATATACACCACACACACACCTGCACACATATGCACCACACACACCTGCACATATATGCACCACACACACACCTGCACACATATGTACCACACACACCCCTGCACACATATGGACCACACACACACCTGCACAATATGAACCACACACCCCTGAACATATATGCACCACACACACACACCTGCACACATATGCACCACACACACCTGCACACATATGTACCACACACACCTGCACACATATGTACCACACACCTGCACACATATGCACCACACATACCTGCACACATATGTACCACACACCTGCACACATATGTACCACACACACCTGCACACATATGTACCATACACACCTGCACACATATGTACCATACACCTGCACACATATGGACCACACACACCTGCACACATATGGACCACACACACACCTGCACATGTATGGACCACACACACACACACCTGCACACATATGGATCACACACACCTGCAAATGTATGCACCACACACACACACCTGCACACATATGGACCACACACACACCTGCACACGTATGGACCACACACACACCTGCACACGTATGCACCACACACACACCTGCACACATATGTACCACACATACTATTATAACTAAAATACAAGTAGCAAATTTATATTTGCTAGATTACATATCAAATATTTCATATTTTAAATGAAAAGGTTCAAAGCTGGCTTTGGAAGATTTAAAATAGATGAGATGAATGGACATAGAGCTGTCTTAGGTAGTCGTATAAATTTTTATTGAAGGCATACATCATTTTTGGCAACAACATACCAAAACGATGAAAATATTTCCAAACATCTGTTGCCAACAGGCTTCAGAGAGCCATCCTGGCAGAAAGATGGAGATCCCACATCAGGTGCCATCCTGGCCGAGGGGTGGAGATTCCACAGCAGGTGCCATTCTGGAAGAGAGGTGGAGATTCCACAGCAGGTGCCATTCTGGGAGAGAGGTGGAGATTCCACAGCAGGTGCCATCCTGGGAGAGAGGTGGAGATTCCACGGCAGGTTCCTTCCCCTTGGCGTGGCAGATAGTGTGAGGTTTCAGTGAGCGTTGTATGTGCACACAGGTAACTTCTCGTGTCAAGTGCTCCAAGTGACATTGCATTTGGCTCAATCTTTCTGTGTCAGGCCTAGAATTCTTTACCATGAATATGTGTCTACGCACTTGGCTTTTATGTTTAAAACAGAATATTTGTCATTGTCCGTGAGTTTCTGCCTGCGGGGTGATACTAGTTCAAACAGGCTCACAACACTAATTTTCAGTGGACCGCAGGGAAATGAGCTGATACTGTGACCACACTAGCTAACCGAGCTCTCTCATTCCCGGGAAACTCCGCTCCAGTCAGAGCCAGCATAGGATCCGAACTCAAGGTCAGATTGCCCTCTTGTGATCTGCGTTGTTTGCCTTTGACATGGAGTTTTAAATGCACTTGGCATAGATATTATTTATAAGTGGGTAGATGGATAAATAGGTGAGTAGGTCAGATGGATGGATGGATAGATGGGTGGATGGATAGATAGACGGACGGAAAGACGGATGGATGGATGGATGGATGGATGGATAGAGAGATAGAGATAGATGATAGATAGATGATAGATGGATGAGTGGATGGATAGATGAGACAGACAGAGACAGATAGACAGACAGATTTCTATTACTGGAGCCCAAGTCCAGGGTATTGTATGTTCTAAGAGATTACTAAGTGGCCTATATATCCTGTTCACATTTTTAATGCTCTTACATTTATTTCACAGAATGTAAAGTTTGCACTTTGGAAGGATACAATGACAGAAGGATACAATGAAGTTTTTCTTGGTATAGTCACAGATTCGTGTAGCCCTCAACACTGTTTAACCAGTGCCCATTTTAACTTCCCTGATCCCTATAATCATTGACTTTGTAAACGGGACGTGTGTGTGTATGTGTGTGTGTGTGTGTTGTATGTATGTATAATATATACACAAATGTACATACTATACACAATACCTATATGTATGCATATTATATTTGTGTATGCATGTATGTATGTATATATATATATATATTATGTAAACAGGTGTTTCAGCATGCAGGGTTTTTATTCTTTCCTTAGTGACTTACAGCATCTCATGTGACATGCCAAGTTCAAATATCTGTGTAGACTGTGCTTTTTCTCTGTGCTGTCTCCCATCGATCTATTGATCTAATCCTGCATAACTGGGAAAGGAAGTGCTGGGGCTGAATGTGGGACCTTGACTGTGGTTGGCAATCTCTATCACTGAGCTGCATCCCAGGCTCCTGTCCTAACGATTAAATCAAGCTCCATCACTCTGTGGTCCTTCCCCATGCGGATCGAGTACCACTGGCCCTTCAGATGTCCATGTACATTTTTTAAATAGCTTGTTGAGTTACAGAGATTCCTGTTGGAAATTTAACTAAAACTGTGTTAAATTTGGACTTGTTAAAGAAAATTGGTGAACAATATTACAACACTGATCTTGTTTAGGTTTAGGATCTTTTAGTGATTGGCGATGCTTTCCACTCTGTCTTGTTTACCTTGCTCTTACGTTCCCACTGCATTGATTCCTGATGGTGGTTGTTGCTGTTTTGAAACAGGGTTTCCTTTGTGTAGCTTTGGTATTCCTTGAATTTTTATTGTTAATGCAACTGAAGATTTTCTTTCTACCAGTTGTTGCTACTCTGTTACATTTATGTGTGTCAAATGTCCCCACACTTATTCATGGACTCTTCTTTATTTTCTCCAAACAAATATTTTATATTTATTTAATGTTTTGCTGAGATTAAAAAATCTTGCTGCATAGCCCTGATTGCCCAAAATTCTCTATGCAACTCAAGCTGGCCTCATGTTTGAAATCCTCCTGCCTCAGCCTCCCAAGTGCACTTCACACCGGTCTCCTTCCATCAGTCTTAAATAAGCTTTGCTTCACTTTCAAAAACACAATTTTAACTTATTTTTGTGCTTCAAAATCTTGATGACAGCCACAGGCACAAAGAGAAATGGACCTGGTTATTAACTTACCTGGACCTCAGGTTTACAGGAAACGTGTCTGACTGACCTTGCAATACAATAAAATAATAGGTCTACATGTACATTTTATATTTTAATTTTTAAATATCTACTTATTTATATAATTTATGCATATAGCTGTTTTGTCTGCATGTATACCTGCATACCAAAAGAAGGCATGGTTCTCAGGGACTACAGTTACAGATGGTTGTGAGCCCCCATGTGGATGCTGGGAATTGAACTCAAGTCCTCTGGAAGAGCAGCCAGTGTTCTTATCCATTAAGCCATCTCTCCAGCCCCCCAAAGATTAATTTTAAACAAATGGTAAAACCTACCAAAACTCTAGCTTGGTGCTTTATTTGCAGGGACGTTTTAATTATTGTTTAAATTTCTCTAAAGCCTAAGGAGGCATCATGCATTTATCTTCTTGTGCTACTTGCTCAACTGTTTTTCCAGGAATGTCCCTTTTGTCAAGATTTTCAGATTTGTTGGCATACACCTTTAACTTCAAATATTCTCAGTGTTTTTAAGATCAATGCTGGGTTTTGGCTTTTTGTTTAATATCATTATGTATGGCACCTCTTTTCCCTTGACCAAACTGGCTTGCTGATTCTATGCCTTTACATGCTAGTGTTGGAGCGTGCTTTCTCCACCGTATGGCTGTTTCCAGTCTCTGTTGCTATCTGTATTTCTTTCTCTTTCTCTAACTCAGCAGGAAACTCTGCTCAGGTTTAAACTTCTTTCCTAATGAGAGCATGCAGGTGAATCTTAGATTCTTGACATAAATATTGTCACTTAGCTGGACACAAGTTTATTTTATTAAGTTCTGTAGCACGAATAATAAAAATCTAGAGACAGATATTGGATTCAAGCTGATGATCAGAAAAACAAGCCAGTCACCGGCTCTTACCTCGACCTCAGTCTGAAATGGCGATCCTGCCTCCAGGAATCTCAGACTGAGATTGTGTCTGATACCTGTCTCCTCCTGCCTTATATTCCTCTCTAGTGCTGGGATTAAAAAGCCTGCACCACTACCAACCTGGCCTCTATGGCCAGCTAGTGTGGCTGCAGGGATTACAGGTGTGTGCCACCACTCCCTGGCCTGTATGAATGACTAGTGTGGTTGCTTTGCCCTCTGATCTTCAGGCAAGCTTTATTTATAAAAACACAAATAACATACCACTATACAGTTCTGGATTCCATTGTTTTCTATTAATGTTCTCATTGACTTGAGGTCAATGATTCTTAGTGTTAACGGTTTTTAGAGTAAGAGAGCTGGCTTTAGCAACACCAACAGCCAGGCTTGGCCACCCATCCCCAAAAGACCAATTGAAAAGGCAAATAGCCGGGCGGTGGTGGCGCACGCCTTTAATCCCAGCACTCGGGAGGCAGAGGCAGGCGGATCTCTGTGAGTTCGAGACCAGCCTGGTCTACAAGAGCTAGATCCAGGACAGGCTCCAAAGCCGCAGAGAAACCCTGTCTCGAAAAACAAAAAAAAAAAAAAAAAAAAAAAAAAAGAAAAGGCAAATAACAGTGAAACGCAGAGAAAGGCTGTTGGGTGTGGTCACACACCTCAACTCCACCTTCCTGAGGGCAATAACTAAGCAGCTCAGGTCACGGTGTCTTCCTGCCCATCACGGACCCATGGTTGTGCATGTAGGCTCTGTTTTCTCTGGTTAGGTTCTGACATGTATCAGGTTTTTGTCTCTTCCTCGGAGACCATTCCTCCCTGCCTGGCACTGTAACCATTCTGGCAGGAGTGAAGATGTTAATGGAAACACTGTGTTCCTCCCTTCAGCTTTCAGACTGTTCAAATAATGGTCTCAAGGGACTGGGATATCACCGAGGGTTCATGTGGGAAACAGAAAAGGCTAATGTGTAGCTCTCCAACCACAGAATGTATTGTCTCCCTAGCTCCCTAGCAGTGGTTCTTGACCCCTAAGGGGGTCACCCAAGACTACTGGAAAACAGAGATATTTACAGTTCATAACAGTAGCAAAATTACAGTTATGAAATAGCAACAAAAATAATCTTATGGTTGGGGTCACCGCAACTTAAGGGGCTGCACTAAAGGGTCGCAGCGTTAGGAAGGTCTCCATACTGAGGCTTAGAGCTTGCGGTCCCTTAGGAACAGAGACAATGAGCCCCATTTAGGAACGGGTAGAAGGGAAATGCCATGGGGTGCAGGACACTGACTCCCCTTGTCTGCTGTACACCCAACGTTGCTGTGATGCATTGCTTCTGTGTTGAGTGCCCCTAGTCCACGTCATCCCCATGTCTACAGTTCTAAGAGCAGAAGCAAGGGGTGCACCCTGGGGCTCCTGGACAAACCTGGCACCACGGTAACACCCACTTTTACATGTGGCATTTTCTGACCTGTTATCAGAGGTCATCAGGAGGGGCCAAGGAGATCTCCAGGAGCACAGGGTTGACCGCTCCTTTTCCAGTTTAAATCTTTTTCATAAAGGTTGTGTTGTGCTATCACTATTATTTTGAGACGAGGTCTCACTGTGGTTGGCCTTGAACTTGTATCCTCCTGAGTGTTGGAACTAAAGGCGCACACCACTACACCTATTGCTTTGTGCAGTAGTGCAGGCCTCTAATTCCACCACTCCAGAGGCAGAGATAGTTAGAGCAAGATTTTAAGGCTAGCCTGGGCTACATAGTGAGTTCAGGGACAACCTGTACAGTATAACAAAGAGGCTTTCTCAAACAAAAAACAAAATTTGGGACTGTGCCTCACATCTGTAACTCTTAGGAAGCTGAGGCAGGAGAATTGCTGTGAGTTTGAATCCAACTTTTGTTACATAATTACAGGCCAGCCTGGGCTATAGAAAAATATGCTGTCTCAAAAATCAAACCAAACTAAACCAAAGCAAAATTTCCAGGTTTAATTTGGCTCACAGTTCCAGGGTACAGACCATCACAGCAGAGGAGTCATGGTGGCCAAAACCATGGCTGACCGCAGAGACAGGCATGTGACTGCTGTTTGTCAGGTTCTGTTCCAGTTTCTGAGGACGCAGCAGTAGCCGTGGAGGAAGCCAGCCACACGGTTTCAAACAACAGGAGCAAGAGCTGAAGGGGACGCAGAGTGGCATGAGTTGCCTCCTCGGGTAAGCAATGGTCTCTGAGGTTTCTGTTGTACAGACGAGAGCGCTGACCCCAGGATGACCAGTATGGTGCTGCCTGTGGAAAGAGCTCCCAGGACAAAGCCTTGTCGTGAGGTTCTGGTTAAATGTCAATAAATGTCAGCAGTCACTAAGAAGAAAGTGACAATCTGTCAGCTTAGCAGGACATTGGGAGGTGATCTAAGGAGCTCTGCTGCCCGTCTGAAGGAGCTGAATATCTAGGTCATTGTTTATGGGGACAATATTCCTTTTGAGACGGCTAACGGCCCTAAAAAGCCTTGGCTATCCTGAAACTCACCCTGTAGCCCAAACTAGCTATGGACTCATGGCAATCCTCCTGCCTCTGCCTCCCCAGTCCTGGGATTACAGACTTAATTAGCATTAAGGTCAACTTCCACTCGATTCAACTGAGGATCATACTACACTGTTAAGTCCCAAGACTTTGATTCTGTGGTCTCTAGTAAATAGAATACACACACACACACACACACACAGAGGGGGGGGGAGGGAGGGAGAGAGAGAATATGCTTCCCCTATATTATCTGGAGGAATCCAGAAGATACTCTCTTCAAGGGTTTTTAAAGACAAAGACCATTGTGGGATCTGGAGATAAGGCCCAGTAGTTGGAAGTATTGCTGTTGTTGTAAGGACCTAGGTTCAGTTCTACATCTGCAGTGAGTTTCAGGACAGCCAGGGGTATGTAGGAAGACCCTGCCTCAAAAGGCAAAACAAAAACAAAAACAAAACAAAACAAACAAAAAAAAAAACTAGCATAAGAGATTAGTAACTTCAGCCCTGGTAGTATAGACCTATACACCTAACTGCTGAGGAGACGCAGAAAATGGCAAATTCAAGGCCTGTTTGGGCTTAATGAGATCAGAGCAAATTAGTGAGACATTATCTCAAAAAGTAAAAAGAGGACTGGGGGTATAGGTTAGAGGTAGAGTCTTTGTCTAGGAAGAACAAGGCTCTGGATTCAATTTTTAGTAACACACACACACACACACACACACACACACACATCAAAACACAAAAATCTCTAGCTTCATGGAGTGTCCATGCTGACATGCAAGTTTTTTTTCAGTATTACTAATATTTAGTGTTAGTAAGGTTAGAGGTGGCCAATGAAAGAACTTCTATGAGGCAGTGGCTTGTACTGTAAGATGCTACGGGTTTCAATTGTAGAAACACAAAGTATCCATTGAGCAGACTGCATTAGGGACCTGCCAATGAGGAGGCCGCAGTTTCTACACAGGCAGTGAGTGAGTCGGGAAAGGCAGCGGCTTTCACAAGACTGCTCCCAAACTTCCTCTCTGTTTTTGTTTTTTTTTTTGTTTTGTTTTGTTTTTTCGAGACAGGGTTTCTCTGCATCTTTAGAGCCTGTCCTGGAACTAGCTCTTGTAGACCAGGCTGGTCTCGAACTCACAGAGATCCGCCTGCCTCTGCCTCCCGAGTGCTGGGATTAAAGGCGTGCGCCACCACCGCCCGGCTTTTTTGGTTTTTGTTTTTTTGTTTTGTTTTGTTCCTCTCTGTTTTGATTAGTGCCACACATCAGTTCCTCACATTGGTCACAGTCTTTTACATGTCTGCCTACATCTTTAGGATGACATTATTATTCTGTTTTCTTTCTTTTTGGTCCCTTCCTTCCCCCGGCTCTTTTTGAACTTTGTGTGTGGCATTCCCTGATCAAATTACTCATCCTTGTAACGTCTGTAGGTCTTCTTTTCACGACTATGTGCCTCTGAATCCACTTTACTGCTAGTAGGAGGAGAGGCTAGACCTTAGGGCCAGAAATCTGGATTTGCTCTGAGATCACTCAATGAAAGGTCTTACTATCCCCGCTGCTGCAGGGAATGACGGCCCATGATAAAGTTCACTGCTCACGTGCAGTCTCTGGGTAACTTGCTAAGCAGTATCTAGTCAGAAGGATGGTAATAAAAGCAGGATGCCAGAATGCTGGTAGTATAGGGAGAATGGCGTGCCAAGACTCCAGAAAATAGAAGTTAATTTGTATGTCCAACTTTGCCCTATCTTCTCGGGAAGAATCCAGAGGATACTTTCTTTAAAGGCTTTTTAAAACAATGGCTCAGCACTGGGATGGCTGGCTGCTGGTGCACAGGACCTGGGTTGTCTCCAGTACCTACATGGTGGCTCCCAGCCATCTCTAACTCCAGTTCCTGATGCGATGCCCTCTTCCGGCCTCCAGGGGCACCAGGCACACACATGGTTTATATACATATATAGAAGCAAATATTTATAAAAATAAAATACCATTTTTAAAAGACCCTGATGGCTGTTGTAGTAAAAGATGTTCACTATGAAGCTGGCTCCTTAAATTCAATTGAGTGGTGGGGGAGGCAGAACAGTGGGAGACAAGGACGCTATTCTACTGACAGATTTTATCAGATTTGGTAGTAAATGACTGTCACAAAGTGTTACAGCAACAACAAAAGTTCACAAATGTCTAGGTTTAACCAATAAATTATGGTAACTTTTGTAGCTATGACTGTCCCTGAACTCTGAAACACAGGAGAGCTTGATTATGAAACAAATGATGGGTCAGAATGCTCTCGAGGGTTCTTCAAGAAATTTAAGACTGGACAACAGAGAAAGATCCAAGAGTTGGCTGAGCAACCCTAGTTGCAAATGCTGACACAAACGTTAGCAATAACAAATTCAAGGAAGATGAGAAAACATCGCTGAGTTACTGATATACTAGAAGTATATTGATTAAAATACAACAATGAAGATCTACATGTTAGTAAGATCTGAAAGAGGAACTGAGATATGGCTTAGAGGCTAAGAGAAAGAGCACTTGTTGCTCTTGTAGGAGAGCAGGCTTCGATTTCCAACACCCACATTATGGTGCAAATGCTTGCAATTCAGTTCCAGGGGATCTGATACCCTCTTCTGACCTCTCAGGGCACCAAACACATATATGGTGCACATGTATAATTCCTGGAAAAATATATAAAATGAATAAACCTAATAAAATTAAAGAAAAAACATAAGAAGTACCTTTAGGTAGAGAATGAGAAAGAATCAAAAATTCAAGGAAACGTACCACCTTACTATGAAGAAATGGAAATTAAGGCTGCAGGGAAAGTTAAAATTATTTGAACATAGCTGGGCAGTGGTGGCGCACGCCTTTCATCCCAGCATTGAGGAGACAGAGGCAGGCAGATCTCTGGGAGTTCAAAGTCAGCCTGGTCTAGAGAGGGAGTTCCAGGACAGACTCCAAAGCTACACAAAGAAACCCAGTCTCAAAAAACCAAAAAGGGATAAAAACTATTTGAACATGGTTCAAGATGGAAACATCTCACAACAGCTCTGGAGCCTTGTGGACAGTGAAGACCCAGACAAGCGTCTCACAACAGCTCTGGAGCCCTGTGGACAGTGAGGACGACTTGTCGAGACAAAGTAGGATGTGTGACTTTCTGGAGGAAGAAAGCCTTTCCGATAATTCACTACTTCCTGTCTGCTCTAGTTGTTTCTTAAAAAGACTTTCAGAAGCTTTTGCTCAAAGACCCAAGTTTATATAGCGCCACCTTTAGGAGGCAGGACACCTCTCTAAACTGCAATGTCCCGTATCTCTGCCTGTAAGGTTAAGTTGCTCTTTGGAAGGGCTGCAGTAACACAATGAAGGTCAGGCCTGAGGGAGTACGGCCCAGGGACAAAGTGCTCACCCACACACACAAGATGAGCAAGCTCTGGGTTCCGTCCCTCACGCACGCCTTTAATCCCAGCCCGCGGGAGGCACAGGCAGGCAGATCCCTGTGAGTTGAAGTCAGTCTGGTCTACAGATCGAGTTCTAGACAGCCAAAGCTACACAAAGAAACCCTGTCTTAAAAAAACAAAAAAAAAAAAAAAAAGAAAAAAGAAAGAAAAAAAGAAAAACAACATACACAAAACATCAAAGAGCTTTATTGTATATCTGTTTAATTGTTTCGTGATCATTAGTACAGTATCTATTTTGAGAACTAAATTAGATAAAAAATGACATAACGATATTTGAGGATGACTCCATGGCAACAATGTTGAAGCTTTTGACTTATCCCGTGGAGACAGAAGGTCAGAGTCGCAGCATAGGCTGTAGCTGCTGGCAGGGCCACGTCCTCATCTGCTGCGGCGTTCAACAGTCTTTTCTCAGTCACCTGTCCACGACGCTAGGAGTCGGGCAGAGACTGGCTGCGGGTGCCGCTCCGGGTCTTCAGCTGCGACTGTGCAATGTCAGCAAGGGCGCTCTGGATCTTCTCCAGAAGCATGTCTCCTCGGTAAACAACGTCCTCCAGGCAGGTGGCAGCTTCGTGGTTTTCTTCTTCCAGCTTATATAAGCTAGCAGCCTTTGTAAGACATGAATTTTATTTTCTCAGGTGAATGGACAGAAACTAAAGCACATGTATTTATTTTAAAATCAGAATGGTTTTTCCAATCATTGCTTTTTCTTTTAGTAACATGTTTTCTAAATATAAACTTTATTTTTCTCTATGAGTTATTAGAAGACTAATTTTCAATCAGAATATATAGGTGTGTAAATATATACATGCCCTGTTTTTACACTGCTCGCAGACATTGTTTTGTTCCCCATTCCGAATGCCGATCTCCTCTCACTCTTCTATCACACACAGTGAGGGGCATAGGAGACTTCTGCCCAATGTCCATACACACAGCATCCGATCTTTTTTTTTTTTTTTTTTTTTTTTTTTTTTTTTTTTTTTTTGGTTTTCTGAGACAGGGTTTCTCTGCGTATCTTTGGCTGTCCTAGAACTCACTCTGTAAACCAGGCTGGTCTTGAACTCACAGAGACCAGTCTGCCTCTGCCTCCCGAGTGCTGGGATTAAAGGCGCGCACCACCACATCTGGCATGATCTGATATTTTAAGTCAAAATTAGACAACTATTCAGTGCCATCTTCCAGAGGCTGTGCTAGCTCACATTTATAAAGTATTTGCCTACTGTGTGAGACCCTGAATCTGACCACAAAACAAAACAAACAAAACCCAAAATACCTCCCATTTAAAATTTAATCTTAAATTGAATGTCATAACCTCCTTAATTCCAAGTTCTCCACCACCAGTTATTTCATCAAGAAAAGAGTTTCACCTGTAAAGCAGCTGTTGACTCTTCACTGGGTAAGGAATCTATCAAAACATCAATATCTTTTGCTGTTCGTGCAATCAGTGCTGCAAAAAGCTGGGCATACTCTGAAGAAAAACATTAAGTTAAATTATCAAAATCTTACATTTCCATAAAAGCAGAAATTATAAATTAATAAAACTAGAAAAGCTCAGCTAAGTTTCCAATATAATAATTTCAATGGTTTTTAAAAGCATAATTTCAGTATATCAATACTACTTACACACTTAATATTAATTCAAACTGGGAATTGGTCTAACAGGTCATTTCCTTTACTAGGACAACGTTTTTGTGCCTTGAGCAAAGAAATCCATAAATGAGACGCTTTTCTTACTAAGGTCATACAGGCAAATTCAGCTCAGTTCATACAACTTTTCCCCTAAGGGAGCAACTTTTATTGGGCGTGAACAGAATTATGAGGCATATGAATTGAGCTGATAAACTCATTCCTTGGTCATCTCTGAGATAGCTTTGCAGATAAGGGCCCGAGTTTGATCCCCAGAACCCACAGGATGGATGGAGGGAACAGCTCCAGATCCTCTGACCTCTGTATGCATGCTATGGCGGGCACACCCACATATACACTACAGAAATAAATGTAAAAAAAAAAAAAAGAATCATTTATTGCAAAACGTACAGTAATATACTCCAACCACAGTCACGTTTTTACAAAGACACTGTAAACTGTAGAAGAAACATCAGCCCGACTCAGGAGAGCTCACCTTCTGTGGGATTGGCTGGCTGGTCTTTGTTGATGGCTGTCTGGATGTTACTGAAGGAGGCGGGAGGACCACACTGCTGTAACACGCCAATGGCGTTACAGAACTGATCTGCAAGCTTGAAAAAGAGAAAAAGTCAAGGTTACAAAAAGTTGTCAGTTTTAAGAATGCTGAGACATGGCAACAATTTCTTCATAACAATGATCTCTAAGCAAACTCCTCACAAAGCAGCATTTGTACATAAAATGAGCCAGTTATTACTAACAGCGATAGAGTTTGTACACCAAACATGCACAATTACCAGCAATCTACTCACATCTAGCTTGGATAAATGGTTTAAACATACAAAGAAACTAAAGTTTGGTATCAGCCTAGGTGAAATTAAATTAAATGTCTCAATCTAGCCTAAAGTATTGATACAGAAGAAAGCTGAAGACTGAGCCATAAGTGATTGTTTTCTTCTGAGTGTTTCTGGAAATTGACCTCTCAAGAGAAGGCCACTCACAAATAAAACCAGATATTCATCCCAGGAGATGCACAGATTTCAAAAGAGACAGACACTAAATGGTTAAGAGCACTGGCTGCTTTTGCAGAGAACCTGGGTTCAGTTCCCAGAATCCACAGCTCACAACTGTAACTCTGACTCCAGGGGATTTGACATCCTCTTCTGGTCTGTAAGGGCACCAGGCAACCATGGGTACACAGGCGTATGTGCAGCAAAAACACATTTAAAACACACACACACAGAACAAAGACTCTTTCAAATCATAACTCAATAAACAAATCAAAGATGCCAAAATGGTTGAACTAGTAAACAAATTCTGTTCTAATTGCAAGAACGATTGTCTGTCCTTCCCTTCTACAGTGTGGGTCCAGAGTTCAAAATGAGGGTGTCAGACCTAGCGGCAAGTGTCTGCTTACTGAACCACTTTGCCAGCCCCTAAACTATCGTATGCTAATTTTAGTTTACTTATGTGTATGAATGTTTTGTTTGTATATATGTATGTATGTGTGTGCATATATTTATATAGGGGTGTGTGTGCACACAGAGGCCCTCAGATCCTCTGGGACTAGAGGTTTAGATGGTCGTGAACTACCATGTGGGTGCTGGGAGTCAAGAAACGCAGACTTAACTGCTGAGCCATTTTTCTAGCCCCATATGCTAAATATTTAAAACCAAAACCAAACAAAACATAGGGGTTAGGTAAATATTATACAAGCCCGAGGACCCGAATATGGATTCCCCGCACCCACATCAGAGACCCCACAGTCACACGGATCATCTGGTCTATTGAAAACATGAGGTTTTGTTTCAGTGAGACTTGCTCAAAACATAAGGAGAATGATACATAAGCACACATAGTAAGTGTGCCCACACACACCCACACATGCTTCAACCACACAAAGAAACACTGAGTTCAGTTGGCAGAGCGTTTACACAGCATACATGAAGCCCTGGGTTTGATCCACAGCACTACCTAGACTGCACATGGCAGTACACAGCTGTGACCCCAGAGGCAGGAGGATGAGAATCTCAAGGATAACCTCAGAGTCATAAATGTCTGAGGACAACCTGGGCTACAATATTGAGCAAAATACAATTTATTGAGACCCTGTCTCAATAAAACAAACAAATAAACAAACAGAACAGAAGCCGAGTGGTGGTGGCGCACGCCTTTAATCCCAGCACACGGGAGGCAGAGGCCGGAAGATCTCTAAATTCAACAACAGCCTGGTCTACAAAGCAAATTACAGGATAGTCAGGGCTACATAGAGAAACTCTGTCCACAAAAACAAAAAACTGCTGGGCGCTGGTGGTGCACACCTTTAATCCCAGCACTCGGGAGGCAGAGGCAGGAGGATCTCTGTGAGTTCGAGGCCAACCTGGTCTACAAGAGCTAGTTCTAGGACAGGCTCCAAAGCTACGGAGAAACCCTGTCTCGAAAAACCAAAAACCAAAAAAAAACCCAAAAAAAAACCAAAAAACAAAAATAATCATTCTTTTCTTTTGTAAGTATTGAGATATAAATGCTAATACTTATTTCAAGTAAAAATAAGTACTTTTAGGGCTGGAGAGATGGCTCAGAGGTTAAGTGCACTGGCTGCTCTTGCAGAGGTCCTGCCTGAGTTCAATTCCCAGCAACCACAGGATGGCTTATAACCATTTGTAATGAGATCTGGTGCCCTCTTCTGACATGGAGGTGTACATTCCGGATGAACATTGTATACCTAATAAATACATCTTTTTAAAAAAAAAAAATAAGTACTTTTAAAAGTAAGTAATTGTGCCAGGTGGTGGTGGGTGGCACACAGCTTTAATACCACCACTCAGGAGGCAGAGACAGGAGTATTTCTGAGTTCAAGACCAGATCTACAGAGCGAGTTCCAGGAAGGCTCCAAAGCTACACAGAACCCCTGCCTTGAAAACAAAGCAAAACAAAAAGGCAGTAGTGGTGGGATTGACTAAATCTAACAAATTTTACTATGCTCCCAAGGTTAACAACAAAAAGCAATATACAAAGTGCATGATTTCGGGCTGGAGAGATGGCTCAGAGATTAAGAGCACTGGCTCCTCTTTCAGAGGATCCGGGTTCAATTCCCAGCACCCACATGGCAGCTCACAACTGTCTGTAATCCCTGTCCCAGGGAATCTGACACCTTCACACCAATACATATGAAATAAAGTATATATATATACATGTGTGTGTGTGCATGACTTCTTTCTGTGAACAGAGCAGCTGCTGAGTATAAAGAAATAGTGGGAGTGCTAGGGATCTAGCTCAGCTGGTAGACTGCCTGCTTAGCATGCATGAAGTTTAAATTGTCCCAGCACGGAACAGAAAACTAGGAGTGACAGCACATCCATGTAATTCTGGTACTCAGACAGCAAGGAGAACAGACGTTAACGGCTTCAACTACAGAGGACGTTCCAGGCCAGTCCGTACTATATGAAAAATTTTTACTCTAAGTTATCACAACTGTAATTCTTCAAGACTCAAACTGTAATCTTGTTGCTCAATGTGTCTTTGTTGTTGGGGCATGGGGTGTACACCTTTGCTCCTAGCACATGGATGCCAGAGGCAGGCAGATCTCTGTGAGTTTGAGGACAGTCTGGACTACGTGGAGAGTTCTAAGCCAACCAGAGTTACAGAAGATGACTCTGTCTCAAAAACAGCAAAACTTAAAAAAAATGCGTTCAAGGATTTGAAAATTTACACTTACACCATCTGCAAACCAAACACATGTATACCCTTCTCCATCTTCTCACTAATCTTGACCCGAGGCCTCAGTTGCGAGTTCTAGCCAAGAAATACCATTTCTATTGTTTTGCGGTCATTATTTCAGTGACAAAAAGTTTGAGCTGTCATTGAGAAGCTAGCCTGGCTGACTTCATTTGTGAGTTGCAGCGTTCCATTTTTGCAGCACTGGTATATGACTTGGAAAACCCAACGCAACATATTCAGTACAGCGGTATTCTGCCCTGCAAATGCTTTCGAGACCCACTGTTCAATTGTAGAAAGAAACCCAACCCCATGACAAGTACTGCATATAAGTATTACAGAGATGAACGTGGCAGAGCTGTACTCGGGCATTTCCAGATGGCAGAGCAAGAGTTAACACCGCTCTCGGTCCTCATCTATTTTAGCTGAAAACAGTCTACTCCAACTCCCTAGGCAGGTCCGGCGTTTCATTATCTAAAGTCTCTAGAGATTATGACATCTAAGGTCCTCGAGGAATAGCTCTCTCTAAACACACTGCCTACAGACAGCAGGCATCCATGTTGGCTAAACTATCAGTGCTCCTAAGATGAGCCAAGACCCCGTGGTACCCTCACCACCCAACTACAGGACTAACGTGGAAGATGCAGTTTTCTGTTTGTTTGTTTGTTTTTCCGAGATAAGCTCCTACATTGTGTTATTAAGATTTGTAAAGCCTCAAAGGATTACTCTTTTTTTGGGAGAGGCTGGCAGACAGCCCTGGGAAATCTTTGCAAAGAATTTAGCCTGGTTAACTCATCTACATTTAGGGATAGCCCCTCAACTTAAAAACTACTTTATTTACAGAGTAGCCAGTTTTCCCGTAAGTAGATTCACAATCTCAAAGTCCTCTCAAAGTGAGGTATTACCAAGAAGCCAAGTTATAACTTCCTATAAGAAAAACACTAGGTTTGTTTTTTCCAGCACACAGACACTCCACAGGCACAGAACAACACTGAGATTTTTAACTACCAATGGAAAACCCTTTTATTTTTTATTTATTGAGTCAAGGTCTCTCTCTACACAACTCTGGCTGTTCTGGAACTAGCTTTGAGGCTGGCAGTCTGAAACTCATATTTGCCTGCCTCTGCCTCCAGAGAGTGGGGATTAGAGGGATAGGAGGCAGTCAGAAGTATTGTTTCTCTTGTGTGTAGTTACCACTCGTGCATAGTAAGCAAGAGTAACAGCCAGAAGGGACAAAATTAGCAAAGCTCAGGCAGGCCCTGGGACCTGAGCACACTCATTCCCAACTACCTAGCCACGCATCTTGAGTCCCCTCCCCAGGACAGGCCACCTGATCCCCTCAGGACAGGCAGCAGGGCGCCACCCCCAGAACAGGCTTCTGGGTGCCCTCCCCAGGACAGACCACCATGTCCTCCGCAGGACAGACCGCCGGGTCCTCCCCAGGACAGACCTCCATGTCCTCCCCAGGACAGACCGCAGGGTCCCTTCCCCAGGACGGACCACCATGTCCTCCGCAGGGCAGGCCACCATGTCCTCCCCAGGACAGACCTCCATGTCCTCCCCAGGACAGACCTCCATGTCCTCCCCAGGGCAGACCGCCGGGTCCTCCCCATTACAGACCTCAATGTCCTCCCCAGGACAGGCCGCCGGGTCCCCTCCGGGCCGCTGTCTCTCAGAACCCGCCCGCGGCCTCCCGAGGAGGCCCGGCCGCCCGACGCACCCTCCCGGCTCGCCCCGGCCCCGCTCGCCCCGGCCCATCTCGCCCGGCCCCGCTCGCCCTGGCCCCGCCGCCGTCCTCCCGTCGGGGAGGAGGCCGACTGGAGCCGGGAGCCCTCACCGAGTTCACGGCGTCCTGCAGCTGCGTGAGCCGATCCGCCATGTTACCGCGGACGCACAGACTCCAAAGCTCTCCGCTGGGCCGCGGTTGGGCAATTTATGGAGGGTCTGGGCCAATCACAGGGCTCCTTTTATGGGGGCGTGGCACGCTATCGGGGAGGGGCGGGGCTTTCTGCGGACCCTGGTGTGGGCGGTGCCGGGGAGGGCGGGTCCGCGTCCACGCTGCGCTGAGACCGCCCCAGGGGTGGCTGCTTCCTCCGGTCCTGTGTGTTTGCCCTGTTCGAGGTCGGTCCCGGCTGGCTGGAACGTGTTTTGTTTGTGTGCGGTTTTGGTTTCTTTCTTTTCCTTTCTTTCTCTCTCTCTCTCTCTCTTTCTTTCTCTCTCTCTCTCTCTCTCTCTCTCTCTCTCTCTCTCTCTCTCTCTCTCTCTCTCTCTCTCTCTGTGTGTGTCTGTCTCTGTCTGTCTCTCTTTGTCTCTGTCTCTCTCCCTCCCTCCCTCCCTCCCTCCCTCCCTCCCTCTCTCTCTCTCTCTCTCTCTCTCTTTCTTTCTTTTTGCATTATGTGGAACACTTGCTTTCCTCCACTTTTACTTTCCAGGCGGACCACCAAACATATACACGGCAAGCCGTTCACCCAACGTTTACCAAGAAATGGCTAAAAGAGGGTGTCCTGTTCGATTGGGGCAGGAGGGGCTAACCCAGCTGGAGACTCCTTGCCTGCTTTAATTCTGAGTAGGGGTTTCTGGGGAAACTGACACACTAGAAATGGAAAGCATGGGAAACTAAGCATTAAACTGCGCCGTGCTGAGGAACGAATGACAGGTAAAGGGATAAAGGCGGAGGAAGCGCATTTGGAGATAAGACTTACGTAGCCAACACAGGTAACTAGTGTGTTCTGTGTGGCTGTGGGGAAAGAGAGGACTCTAGCCAGAAGAGAGGCTCCAGGAAAACTAAGCAAGTCTGTCAGGTTCAGTCTTTTTTTTTTTTTATATTTATTTATTCTGTATACAATATTCTCTTTCTGTGTATGCCTGAAGGCCAGAAGAGGGCACCAGACCTCATTACAGATGGTTGTGAGCCACCATGTGGTTGCTGGGAATTGAACTCAGGACCTTTGGAAGAGAGCAAGCAATGCTCTTAACCGCTGAGCCATCTCTCCAGCCCAGGTTCAGTCTTAAGGAAGATGGATTGCTGTGATTGTTGTAATAAAAAGCTGAACGGCCAACAGCTGGGCAGAAGAGAGAGGCAGGACTTCTGGGCAGAGAGAGATCTCTGGGAAGAAAAAAAAGCCAGGATCGCCAGCCAGACGCAAAGGAAGCAGGATGGGCAGTAAAAGAATGTAGACTAAAAGGCATGGGTTGCCTGGTGTTGTAGTGATATTTCATTTGTATTTTAATAAGGAAAGCTTGCCTGAAGATCAGAGAGTAAAACAGCCCCACTGGCCAACCTTACAAACCAGGTAGTGGTGATAAACACCTTTAATCTCAGTAGCCATATTAGTTTGCCATAGAAACTGGGCAGTAGTGGTGCATGCCTTTAATCCCAGAACTAAAGAGGAATATAAAAGGGGGGGGAGGGCGACAGAATTCACACATAGTCTCAGTCTGAGATTCCTAGAGGCAGGATCACTATTCAGAGTGAGGTAGAGGTAAGAGCCAGTGACTGGCTGTTTTGCTTTTCTGACCTTCAGGTTGAACCCCAATATCTGTCTCTGGGTTTTTATTAATCATGGTACGTGGTACATAGTGTGGTGGCACACGCCTTTAATCCCAATTTAATCTAATAAAACAAAAAATTAGCCAGGTGGTGGTGGCACACGCCTTTAATCCCAGCACTCAGGAGGCAGAGGAAGAGGCAGGCTGGTCTCTATGAGTTTGAGGTCATCCTGGTCTATAAGTGAGTTCTAGGACAGGATCCAAAACTACACAGAGAAACCCTGTCTCAGAAAAAAATAAGACATGGATTAATTTAAGTTGTAAGAACTAGTTAGGAACAAGCCTAAGCTAAGGCCAAGCTTTCATAATTAATTATAAGTGTCTGTGACGTTATTTGTGAGAGAAAACTGTGTACAGAGTGATAGCCGGAAGGTTATTTCTGGTAGTTTGGGGACATTCTGATGGGAAATGAGTCTGAATCTTCAAATGCCTAGTTCCTGGATTTCCCACAAACTCTTTATCATAGACCCCAGACTGACTATTCCTGGTATCTTCCTGGTGTTGGAGATGGGTGGGTATATACCGGGTTGGCACACTTCAGTTAACAAGAACAGTTAGCCAGAAGAACTACACAAGCCAAAAAGCAAGGTTGGCACATTCAGAGACTTTCCCAGACCTATGGACTTTGATGGATTGGGTCCTTGTTTTCATTTTGTCAGGTGGTGCTGTCTGCATGCTACATGTCTACTGTTTACAACCAGACCCAGAGAAAACCCACTTCAATCGCATTAAACTACAGAGTCCTCAGTTACCTTCCAAAGGTCTCCCCTCTTAAATCCTATTAACATACAACTTTGGGGATTTAAAATTCCAACAATTGGAAGGGTATTTTGAAATCGTTGAGGAAATGACTTTTGAGGATCTCAGCTTCTGGGATTCGTCCCACCCGTCTCTGGGAAGTTCCACTTCCGTTTCGCAGCTCCCTTCATTGCCACCAACAGTCACTCTACCGTTGTGGCCATACTGGGAGCCTCCATTGATATTGTACTTCCTCATATAAATGAAATTAATGATCCAGTGTGCTAGGCCTTACCTTTAATCTCGGTTTGGATCTCTGAGTTTGGGACCCACTTGGTCTAGATACCAAGGTCCAGGCCAGCCAGAGCAACATGTGACACCATGTCTAATAAAACAAAAATTAGCCGGACAGTGGTGGCACACACCTTTAATCACAGCACTCAGGAGGCAGAGGCAGGCAGATCTCTGTGAGTTCAAGGCCAGCCTGGTCTACAGAGAAAGTTCTAGGACAGCCAGAGCTGTTACACAGAGAAACCCTGTCTCAAAAAAAAAGTTTGACATAAAAACACAGTCATTAATCTCAAGGTAGAGACAGGCAGATCTCTGTGAGTTCGAGGCTTAACTAAAAAAGTAAGAGCAGGCAGAAAAATAAAAATTTTTAAATAATTTATTGTGTGTATGCATCATGTATGTGTGTGTGGTACACATGTGTGCTTATGCCACAGCATGCAACTGAAGGTCAAAGAACCTTATGGCATAGTTCTCTATTTCAGATGAGTTCCAGGGATTGAGCTCAGGTTGTCAGGCTGGGCAGCAAACGCTTTACACGCTGAGCCATCTTGACAGCTTGGTTAATCATTTCTGAATGAAAAGTTAAAAGAGCTGGTGCACTATCTGAAGAGTCCCGTTAAGGCTGTGGTTCTGAGCCGGGCGGTGGGATACACCTCAATCCCAGCACCCAGGAGGCAGAGGCATGCAGCTGCCATGGTCTACAAGAGTTCCTGAGTTCCATACACTCTGTCTCAAAAACAAACAAACAAACAAAATATGTATACAAACACTGAGTCTTGTCTGGAGGAAAAACTATTACAGCTTGGATTTTAGGAGTCTCCCACAAGTCCACACGCAACAATGTGTTACTACCGGAAGGTGACAAGAGACTGTATTCCAAGAGGTGTCACCTTCAGTAACTGGGGTGGCCCTTAAAGGATCAAGGGAGTCTGGGTCTCTTCTCCTCTCTCTCCTTTTGTGTCCTAGCCACAGAGTAAACTCCACCGTTATAATCTGCTGCCACTTGGCCCAAACTACTAGGCCAATCAATAACAGGCAGAACCTCTAGAAACATGAGTAAGAGATCTTTTGTTGACTAGCTGACTATCTCATAATTGTACTAAAGTGTCAACAAGCTAACACAGATCCACAGCCTGTTTGTTTTTGTTTGTTTGTTGTTTGTAGACCAGGCTGGCCTTGAACTCACAATGATCCACCTGCCTCTGCCTCTTGAGTGCTGGGATTAAGGTGTATCCCACTGCCCAATTAATGTTTGCCTACATTTTAAACTGAAGCCATGCACTGTTTGAAGCTGTCGAGATCTCTAAGGCTGGTCAGACAGCCTAGCCAAATGGGTGAGCCCCAAGCCTGTGAGAGACTCCATCTTACAAAATTAAAAACCAACATGATGGGCTCCAGAGGAACAGCACCCAAAATTTGCCTCTGACTCCCATGCACACGTGTGCCTGCACATACGCATGCACTCATAGTTTTAAAAGCATGCTTATGCAAGGACACGGGCCCAGAAGCTGCTCCACTTCAGAATGGCACTTCAAACGGTCAACACTCCTTTTACTAACCGTTGTGGCAAAGGGCTCCTATTTCAAAACGTCTGATGTAACCTCCTAATTTTGTCCTTGATAACTTCCCCTGCCTCAGCCCTTTTATGTCCTCAGTTTGCTAAGGCCTGTGCACCCCACTGCAGTGTCTGGTAATGCTCTATTCTTCCCAAAGCAATAGCAGTCTTCGGAGAATCTCCCCAGAGTCTCTGGAGAGACTCTGGTGTGTGGTTAGGCTAACAAAGCTTTCTTATAAACAAACCTTAAAAATTAAACATATCTCTTAAAAATCATATTTTCTTATTCAGCAGACACTGATCCTAAATATAGCATTTTTGATACAGAAATGTGAGGGAAAATCATTAATTCAAACTCCTTGTTAGTATTTTAAAATTGACTACATACGATAAATGTATCTGAAACCTATCTTGCTATGAGCTTAACCATAAATGCATGTTTTAAAGGGAAGAAAACACTATGTGTCCACCGCTTCATAAGTTAGTTGCCTTTTCTAAACATTGCAAATGGGTCAGTTACTTCCTGAAACATTGCTAGGGGCCACACAGGATTATGCGGCTGTAGCAGGTTATAGGGTCAGTGCCTAGTGCCAAGAGCTGTCTTTTGCTCAAAACAGCACTTTGAACAGTTCTTGACACTGATGTACAATTTTGTTTTTATATTTTGTGTATTTATGTACTCGGGTTGCACACCTACCACAGTAGAAGTCAGGGAGGGACCTGATTTCTCCTTCTGCCACATGGATCCCAGGAACCACCCTGAAGTCATCAAGCTTGGCAATGGGTGCCTTTAACCACTGAGCCATCCCACCCACCCAGTTTTTGAGGCTAATTTTTCCCTGTATCTAGTTAAAAGTGCTGTACTCCCACTGTGAGGAAATGTTTTAAGGGCTGGAGAGTTGGCTCAGTGGCTAAGAGCACTGGCTGCCCTTCCAGAGGACCTGGGTTCAGTTCCCAGCACACACTTGGCAGCTCACAACCATCTCTAACTCCAGTTCCAGGGGATCTGACGCCCTCTTATGGCCTCCTCGGGCACTGCATGCACGTGGTGTACATCATACACATTCAGACAAAACACCCTCACACATAAACTTAATATCAAATAGAAAAAGCAAGGCAGCTGCCCCAGACACGTCCCTAATGGAACCCCATGATCCTCTTGTGGCCATCTGTACGGGGACCACTGTCTCTTCTACAGTACATGGGCATGAGATTTGAGAAGAAGTTCAGGTTGGGGTTGTGAGTTTTCAAGGATGTTTAGCTTACAGGAAACAAATTTTTATTTTTTGCCATAGTGTGTAAATGGAGACTGCTCGTTCATTTCCCGGCCACCCAGACCCGAATAATCACACAGAAACTATATTAATGACAACACTGTTTGGCCAATGACTCAGGCATATTTCTAACTAACTCTTACATCTTAAATTAATCCATTCCTATTGATCTATGTATCAGCGCGAGGCTGTGGCCTACCAGTAAGATTCCAGCAGGTGTCTTTCTCTTTCGGCAGCTACATGACGTCTCTCTGACTCCACCTACTCTCTCTCTCTCTCTCTCTCTCTCTCTCTCTCTCTCTCTCTCTCTCTCTCTCTCTCTCTGTATCTCTTCCAGCCTGGCTATTTTCTGCCCTGCTATAGGCCAAAGCAGCTTTATTCATTAACCAACAAAAGCAAAACATATACAGAAGACCATCCCACATCATCTCTCCATTTCTGTCTAATTAAATAGGGAGATTTTTAACTTTAACATAATAAAATTACACATATAAAACAGCTATCAAGCAAGAATTATAGTTATAATTTAGTTCATTTACATTTGGCAAATTTAGGAAAATATTCTATCATCTATCCTATCTTTGTGACTCTAAAGTTTTATATCTAAGTATCCTTTATCAATACTAAGGAAAACTATAACTATCTATTTTCAACTCTTCAAAGGCCCCAGAAGGATATAATATTACCTGAGTAAACAGGAAATGCATTGTAAGCAACTTCCAAAACTCTAGAATTGACAGAGGTATCATGCTGCCTGGGCAGTCACCCAAAGTTCTTCTGTAACATTGGGGCATCCATCTTCAGCCTACAGGCCCATAGTATCCTGGAGACTTTTCCATAAAGCAGGAAATTTGAAGATCTGTTCTGCCTTGTAATGGCACTGTTTCTAGCTAACTCTTACATCTTAAATTAATCCATTTCTATTAATCTATGTATCACCGCAAGGCTGTGGCCTACTGGTAAGGTTCCAGCAGGCATCTTTCTGTACCTACACAGCATCTCTCTGACTCTGCCTACTCTCTCTATGTATCTCTTCCAGCCTGGCTATATTCTGCCCTGCCATAGGCCAAAGCAATTTAATTCATTAACAAATAAAAGCAACACATATACAGAAGGACATCCCACATCATCAGTGCTCAGGACTAACCCAGCAAATGCTTCAAAAGTAGTTTTGAGGGCAACTGTAACGGCTCAGGCCGTTGCTGCAGAAGGTAGCAGTTTCCCAATGTCTCACTCACACACACACAAACAAAACAAATTTAAAAAACCAACAACCCCCCAAGTTCTAGAAAGGGCCGTTAAACACAAACAGGGGTCAGGCCTCAACTAAAAGTTATTTTGCAGCAGGATTAACTGCTGGACATTGAAGACAGCCTGGGCTACGTAGTGAATTCTAGGCTATCCTGGGCTATTAGTTAAAGACCCAAAATTCTATGTCACAATTCCAAAAAAATGGAACATAAAACAATAACTTCATCAAATAAAGGATCACAATGTGTGTCATTGATGCTTGAAAGTCACGGGCACATACTTAATGTGTGTGGTGTGATGACTTGAGATGCATGTTTTCTGTTATTCTGTTTCTCCTCCCTGAAAGTGATGGGCACCTTCTTGCTATCTTTCATAGCACACCCACAGGCCCAAGAACACTTCAGGTCAGATGTTCAGACGTTTACATTATGATTCATGACAGTGGCAAAATGACAGTTATGAAGTAGCACTGAAAACAATTTTATAGTTGGGGGTCACCACAACATGAGGAACTGTATTACAGGGTTGCAGCGTCAGGAAGGTAGAGAACCACGGATCTAGGTGGTGTTGCGTAGGAACGAATTCATTGGTGTCCATTACATCATCTTGCTTATTGATTTTATCATCATTATGATGACTTTGAAGCAGAGTCTCACTAAATAGTCCAGCTTGTGTATTTTCTAACTCTTAGCAAGTATGCGGCCTTAGCCTCCTAAATGCTGGAAATACAGGTACCAGCCATTCTGCCTTCTTCATTTAGAAAGTTAATTGAATTATTTTAGAAAAGGTTTAGGCTTACAGGGGAAAAACAAAAATTTTCACAGACAGTCATAGATTAAAGGAGTAAAGAAAAATAAGCCATATAAAGACAGACTATACACAGGGGGTATTTTTTTTGTTGTTGTTGTTTTGTGTTTTGAGACACTGTTTTTCTGTGTAGTCCTGGCTGTTCTGAACTCACTCTGTACACCAGGCTGGCCTAGAACTCACGAGATCCACCTACCTCTGCCTACTAGTGCTGGGATTGAAGGCATGCACCACCACTGCCAGCTTTGACATTGGTATCTTCTATTGAAACACAAGTCTCAAAAAAGAAAAAGATACTGATTATATTATTAACCCAAGTCTGTGTTTTGCTGTTTTCCCAATCTCCTTGGTTTATTTGTTTTGTTTATGTTTGGTAACAGCCCTGTCCTCCCTGAAACATCACTCTGTAGACCAGGCTGACTTTGAACTCACAGGGAGCCACCTGCCTCTGCCTCCCGAGAGCACCCCGCCCGACTTCCAATACCCTTTTTATAACTGCTTTTTAAGATACTGAACAACCTGTTTGTGGCTAGGCGCACCCTGCCATGATTGTACTCCATTTTATAACTGCACACTGGGGAGGTTGAGGCAGGAGAACTGTCGTCAGTTTCAGGCTAGAGTGGGCTACAAACCAAGACCGTATCTTAATAAAATAAAGTTCATTTAGTAATGGTACAAGTTTATCTCCCTTGGGAGGAAGGGGCAAGAGGTCAGAAGTTCAAGGCCATCCTCCAGGTACGCAGTGGTTGGAGGCCAACCTGAGCAACGGGAGAACTGGTCTCGGAATAAAGGAAATTAATTTGTACTTAGACACAATGGGCCAGGCGGTGGTGGCACATACCTTTAAGGAAGCAGAGGCAGGGGGAATCACTGAGTTCGAGAACAGCCTGGTCTACAGAGCAAGTTCCAGGACAGCCAGGGGTACACAGAGAAATCCTGTCTCAAATAAACAAACAAACAAAAAAAAAAGTGGGGGGGGGGGAAGAACGAAAGAAAAAAGCGGAAAGAAAGACCCATTGGTGAGCGCCCCGCCCCGCCCCGCCCCGCCCCGCCCGGGAGCCCGGCAGGAGGCGCGCGCCCGCGGGGCCGGGCGGGCGAGCACGCGCGCCGCCGTCCAGCCGGAAGAGCGCGCCTGGCGGAGCCGGGGCGGCGGGAGAGCGGTGCGCGCGGGCGCTCCGGGGGAGCAACCCCGACCCTGCGCGCCCGGCCCGCTCGCCCGCCCGCCCGCCCGCCCGCCCGAGCGGCGTCTCCGCCGGGGTCGGCAGCGATGTGGCCGCTGCGGCTGCTCGTCCTGGGGGTGCTGGCGGCGGGCACCGCCGAGGCCCAGGCGAACTCCAGCGACGGTGAGCTTCCCGAGCTGCCTCTGCTCCCCCCGCAAGGCCGCAGGCCTCCCGGATCCGTGCAGCCCTCCCCGGGACTGCATGCGCGCCTCCGGCCGGCCGCGGGTTCGGGACCTGGTCCGTGCTGTCAGCGCCTCATTTGGTCTTGAAACCGGGAAGAGATAAGTAGCCCCTTTCTCAGACTTCTTCCCGGCCGGGAGCAGCCATGTTTGTAGTTTTAAGTAGACACATTGGAATGGCCCTTTAAGCTGACGGCTGTTAGTTAGCTCAGCACCCTGGAAGCTGCGGCAGAAGGGTGAGGGGTTCGAGGCCAGCCTGGGGAGTGAGAGTCAGGCTCAGACAAACAAAAGCTAAAACCACTCCTAACGCCTCTGCTGCGGGACAGCCACGTCTGTTGAGGAACAGGGCATTCCAAGTAGCAGAGGCTTTGACAGTCCAACATCTAGATGCTTTTCTAAACGGATGAAATTTTTGCAGTTTGAGAGGAAAAAACGAGCCAGGGATGGGGCTGGAAATCCTAGGTCATGTGCGCTGAGTGAAAAGGGTTAAGGCGACAACTGGGGTGGGATGGGGTGGAGGAGGCATTAATGGGAAATGTGAAAAGCACTAATTGTGCCAGGCTGGTGATCACGTGCTTTTTCTGGAGCCGTTAAGTACATTCCTTGTTTTAAGCTTGAGACAAGCTGCAAAGATAACAGTCTTCTGGGTGGTGGGATCGGGTCTCCCCCCACCCCCCATATATGCTTATCTCTGAAAATCCTTGGTTAGACCGCATTTTAGGAACTTTTCGTACAACGAAGGCCAACGTTGAAAAGTACAAATATATGTGTGTTGAACACACACACACACACACACCCTATTTTCTTGAAGAAAACTCTGGCTTATGAGGGGAAACGTTCTCCTCTGGTTGTCTGGTGGATCCTTTCATTGCCTGAGCCTCTAACCCTCAAAGCCCCAGAGATAACGATCTGGAGGCTCTAGACTTTCACTGTGCGAATGAACAGGTCGTGGCAACCCCGATGTGGCACCCTGAAAACAGCACGGCGCTTACACTATAGCAAAGTCGCTTTCTGAATCTGATACGTTGCCCCTGGGGACTGGGAATGGGGCTCAGTAGGTAGGGTGAGTGCTTGCCTAACGTCTGATTTCTATCCCCAGCCCACAGGGACCGGTGTGTGTGTGTGTGTGTGTGTGTGTAAATGCCTAGAACCTCAGCATTCAGAAGGTGGACCCAGAGGATCAAGAGTTCAAAGTCAGATTCAGCTATATAAAGAATATGAGACCAGCCTGGGCTACATGAGACCCTATCACAAAAAACAAAACAAAACAAAAAACAAAACCCTTTCCCAGCATAAGGCCTTATGTGTAATCTTTCTATGAATCCTAGTCTTTGAAACAGCCCTCTGAAGAAGGTGAGTGTTCAAGGGTTGAGTTTTGGGCTGAGTCTGGAGGGCTGGGAGTCAGACTATTTTTTTTTTTAAAAATTTCTAGTTTGGAGTTTCAGTACTTAATACCTAGAATTTTTTTACACAAAAGTTGAGAAAGAAAAGTGGTAAGCTGAGAATTAGTATTTTTTTACCCCCCTCTCACCTGATTACAGCATGATACCACCGCTGTGTGCTGTTCTTTCTGCCCTGTGTTAGTATTGTTTTGTACAGGAGAGGGATGGGATCCAGGGATTCAGCAGCTGATAAGCGCTTAAATTCCCCCACGCCTTGCATGACCCTCCGATACAGCAGCTGGGTTGTTAATAGATAAGCGGCAGGAACTGGACATCCTCTGTAATTTAGAAAGATCTGCCAGGCTCTGAAGGGTGAGGGGACCGAGGACCCAGGAGGTGGCTTGATGCTGAGTGAGGGTTGGGAGAGAGATGGGGGTCCTGGGATGGCTGAAGAAGCGGCTTCCTCGGACAGGCTGGCTGGGGGGCTTGTCTCTGTGTCTAAGTGGCCACCCTTTTCTTGGAGTCCCATTCCCTGCTTGCCTGGGTGCCTTCATTTTGGCTTTAGATTCTTGTGCAGTTGCTCACCTGGAAACGTGCCCTTTAAGAGTTGAGTTGGGCACACATTTTGTACTTTGGCTTTGAGTAGGGCCATGGGCCGCCCCTGTGTATAGATGCATGTGGCGACTTCCAGAAATATCTGAAAGGCCATGTGTTCATCGTCATGAGTCCTTCGAGTTTATACATTTACTTTGTGGAGCTAAGGATTGGACCCTGGGCCTTGCACATACCAGACAAGTGTGCTACCACTCAACTAGATCCCCAATTCTTGCCTTTTAATTTTTTTTGCGTTAATGACTTCATCTGACAGTAAAATCAAATAATCAGTAGCTGAACTGTAATTCTGAGCACTTCACAGGCTGCAGCAGGAGGATTGCCTCCAGTTCAAGGCCAGTGTGGGCTACACAACAAGACCCCATCTCAACAAAACCCAATAACCCACAAATGATTAAAAATAGTGAGGGACAATTGAACACCAGACCACTGAAGGGGTTGGGTAGAAGCATTGGGAAGCTAGGCTTTGTCAGTGCTTCTGAAGTTGGCTGCTGCTTGCCCAGTGGCCAAGGAGGGAAGCCCGGGGTACTTCTTAATACCACAGCAAAAGAAGGAGTTGGCGGTTTTAAGATAGGGATCTGGTTGGGAAAGAGGAAAAGGTTGGGAGTGGAGCGTGGAAGGAAAAAGTGACTGCCCTTAAGGATGGGAAGTGCATGTGGAAACAAAGCAGAGGCCCAGAGCCCAGTGTGAGCAGGCTTGCCTTGACTGGCTGCTGCCCTGTAAAAGCCCTTTGATGTGCACCCCCAGTCATAAGATGTAATTATTCCCGTCAAATGCGTCCGGTGCCTCCTTCTCCAGAGGGCTTGGCGGTGAAGTTGGGCTCCTATTAACCTCTGCAGGATGTATTTTGGGTATGTCTTCTCTTGCCAAATTTCTTTTGTGAGAAGAAATTCAATGGAGTTTCCGGCCAGGTCTGGTGTCTCAGGCTTTGAGCTGACCCAGCTGGCTGTTTGGGAAGTTGAGGCAGAAGGATTGCAATTCAAAGGCACTTTGGGCAATAGAGTAAGTTCTTCAAGGTCACCGTGGGCAACTTAGGCCCTACCTTGAAATACAAATATTATAGAGGAGCTGGGGCTGTGGTTATGTGGTAGACTTGCTTCATGCCTAGAGGTTCTGGGTTCATTCTCCAGTACCAGAAAACAAACAAATAACAACAGAATCAAACAAAAGAAAAATTAAATGAAGTTTCTATCATGTATGCGGTAAAAGCTGTTTTGACTTTCCTCTCTCTCTCTCTCTCTCTCTCTCTCTCTCTCTCTCTCTCTCTCTCTCTCTCTCTCTGTCTGTCTGTCTCTGTCTCTGTCTCTCTCTCTCATGTGTGTGTGTATGTGTGTGTGTGTGAGTGTTCTTCCCAGGGCTTCATATGTTAGGACATGGAGTTATCTCTCACTGCCCTTCCCCCCTCCCCCTAGGCTTTTTTTTTTATATTTATTTATTTATTATGTATACAATATTCTGTCTGTGTGTATGACTGCAGGTCAGAAGAGGGCACCAGACCCCATTACAGATGGTTGTGAGCCACCACGTGGTTGCTGGGAATTGAACTCAGGACCTTTGGAAGAGCAGGCAATGCTCTTAACCTCTGAGCCGTCTCTCCAGCCCCCCCCCTAGGCTTTTGGCAGTGCTGGACATTGAACCCAGCGCCCCGAGCAAGCATCTACCACTAAGCTATCCCCTGGGCCCCCGTGGAGTGTCTCTTCTTGTCACTCTGTGGAAGTCCCCTCATTGCTGCTTACGACTGGCCCAGCATCTCTGGGTATGTTTGTCCGCTCCCGGCTGCTTTCTCTGTAGGGCCAATCTGACAATGCCTGGAAGGTTTTGGCGTTTCTTTTTCTGTGAGTTGCTGCATCTCCAGGGCACTGGCAGGCTAAGGAAGCTCGTGGTGATTATAAAACCATTTTCCATTTGGTTGGTGCTTTGATCAGTCCAGTGATTTCTGTAACATAGTCACCTCCCTTTTACAGGAGAGAACAGAGGCCCTGAGGAGATAATTACCTGGCCTCAGGGCGGCGCACAGTTCAGTCTCTGTTGAACAAGCTTTTGCTGTCAGGCTACTGGTCCAGCACTAGCCTCTGGATCATCAGATAGGACAGAGACCTGCATAGCTAGGAGGGAAACCACATAAGCTTGAGTTAAAATGCAATCATCTATACAAATTGCCCAATGGTTCTTGGATGGCCACTCATTGCTGTACACGAGACATTCAGTTAGAAATGGAGACATGTGCTCAAGCCTCTCTTATTCACCAACATGCTGTTTGCAGTTCTCAGTTACCTGGAGAACTTTCTGTTTTGTTTTTCCAGACAGGCTGGCCTTGAACTACCCACATAGCTGCAAGTGACTTGAACTTCTGCTCCTCCTGCCTCCACCCGTCTCCCCCGTGTTGGGATACAGCGTCCAGCACCTGCTGATGTACTGTTGGTGAGCCAATGGGGGCTTTAGTTAAGGCCCTCTGCCGACTGAGTGATCGTCCGAACCCTTCTCTGTGCTGTTTGAACACGTGTGTGGTTTTAAGTTCAATCTGCAGCTACTGCTAGGGATTTGGGAGAGTGTGGACCTACAGCTGAACCTCCATGATCGCCACAAACAACCAGGATATATGGTGATTTCCTTACGATAAGGACACTTCCGATAACTATAGAAAATGTGATTAATCAGAGCTGTGTTGGAAAAGAGAAATAATTTAGGGTACTTTTCTTAATGTTACTGATATGAAAGCAACAGGACTAGGTTTTAGATGCCATAGACAATGTCTACCCACTGGCCTCACTGTCTTCTGCCTGGTTCCTGCCACGGGCATGTGGGGGCGGGGCCTCCCTCCGTGTGGGGGTGGGGCCTCCCTCCGTGTGGGGGCGGGGGCTCCCTCCGTGTGGGGGTGGGGCCTCCGTGAGCATCTCTGCAAATGCCGTCCACACCGAGCCAGAGGTCTCATGGTTCCTGGAAGGCTGGGTGGAGTTCTTGAAGGCAGAGGCTTCAGCTTAAACTCAGTTCTGTTCCCTAGGCAGTGTCTCGGGCTGTTGGTTTTCAATGAGAACTTGGGAAGTTATTCTTGATTAAAAAAAAAAAAAAAAAAAAAAAAAGAATAGTGATAAGCATGGTTTCTTAATAGTAGCACTTTCTTGAGTGGGCTGTTTGCTAGAGGCAAGTGCTCTTATTTAAGAGGCTTCCTGACTCAGCTTTAGCTGCAAAACCCTGCAGCTCTTTTAAGAGGTCCTGCCATGAAACACTTAAAAGCTGAAAAGCTGACTGCATGCTTTTTGGTGGTGGCAGAGACCTTGAAACGCCATAGAGTTGTGGCAATAAACATGGCTACAGCTGGTACCTCACCAGGAGGCTGGAATCTCAGAAAGCTAAAGAATGGGCTGGATCAAGCCGTCAAAGCTATGGCTTTAATCCTAACCATATTGCCTGGCAAATTAAAGACTCGTGTGGTCAGACAAAGAGAAATATACAGTAAAGAGAGATTCAAAGATAAAAAAGAACCTCTAAATGGTTTACAGTGTGTTAAAAATATATGCAGGCTTGGGAGAAAAAAAGGTTAATGTCCTTAAAATAAAATAAAAAGAGAGTAGTTGAGTGTGGTGGCGCACACCTTTAATTCCAGCACTTGGGAGGCAGAGGGAGGCAGATCTCTGTGAGTTCAAGGATAGCCTGGTATAGAGAATGAATTCCAGGACAAAGATACATAGAGAAACCCTGTCTCAAAAAGCCAAAAATTAAAAATAAAAAAATAGAGTTTAAAATAAAGTCACATAAAGATGGAAAACACACAGAGAATCTGGATACTGTATGTTATTATGTTCTCTTTGAATTGTTTGAATGCTGAGGAAGGAGCAACAGCTGCTAAAAGATATTTGCTTATAAATGCTGCTGAATTAATCCAAGATAGGTATTTTGAAAATACCTTGACTTCAAAATTGAAGTCAAAAGGTATGTTACATTGGAGAAGAGGATTTGCTTTTATTTACACAGAAAATGAGAGGCTGTAGATTCATTCTGAGTTAAAAAAAAATCAGGTTTGACCAAAGAAGACCACCTGAGAAATCTCTGGTAGGAACAGATGGCCCAGATGTCTGAGTTCTACATCTAGGACAGGTTCAAGACTGCTGCCTGAGATGATCAAGACTCGCAGGATACTCCAGTCAGGACTTGATCATAATTCGAAATTTTCTTTAGGTCCCCATAAGATTATCAGCACCCCCAACCAGCAGGAAGTAGCCTGAAATACTAATGCCCTCATTCCCCAAAAATGGACTAGGGATATTTTCCTTTGTTTAGAATGTTGGTTACAAGTTGTTATGGCTAATGGTCAGGAGAAAAGCTAAACAAAGGATATTAGATTCAGAGTTCTTGTTTTTTTTTTTTTTAAGAGGGGGAAGTGGTGTGGGACAATGGTCTGTATTCTGTCAATTATATTTTAAATAAACGCTGATTGACCAGTAGCCAGGCAGGAAGTATAGGCGGGACAACCAGACAGGAAGTAGAGGCGGGTCAATGAGAACAGGAGAATTCTGGGAAGAGGAAAGGTTGGTACACAGTCCTGTCCCAGACACAAAAGAAGCAATATGTGATTGCCCCGCTGAATAAGGTACCGAGCATGTGGTTAGCATAGATAAGAATAATGAGCTAATATAAGTTGTAAGAGTTAATAAGAAGCCTGAGATACTGGGCCAATCAGTTTATAACTAATACAGACCTCTGTGTGATTTCTTTGGGACTTAATGATTGCTGGAACCAGGCAGGATAGAAAACCACAGACAACAGTACCTGTTCTTAATGTTACTGATATGAAAGCAACAGGACTAGGTTTTAGATGCCATAAATAATGTCTCCCCACCCACCTTCACTATCTGTCTTCTGCCTGGTTCCTGCCACAGGCATGTGGGGGTGGGGCTTCCCTCTGTGTGGGGGTAGGGCCTCCCTCTGTTTGGGGGTGGGGCCTCCGTGAACATCTTCTCTGCAAATGCAGTCCACACCGAGCCAGAGGTCTCATGGTTCCTGGAAGGCTGGGCGGAATTCTTGAAGGCAGAGGCTTCAGCTTAAACTGTCAGTCCTGTTCCCGAGGCAGTGTCTGAGGCTGTTGGTTTTCATTCATGTGTTTTCAGACAGGAATACACCTTAGCTACAGTTTAACCATAAGGACAAAGGTCATCTGTTACTACCTGGCAGCAAAAATCTCACATAAGTTTATCATCTGCCCTGTATGCATCGTAGAACACTCTCCCTTGAGACAAAACTATTTTATTATTTTATTTTGGGGAACTGTGAGACAGAGTCTTCTGTATTGCAGGCTGGCTCCAAACTCACTGTCTTGCTGAGGCTAACTTTGACCTCTGAGTGCTGAGATTAAAAGCCTGCATGCCATGCATAGCCATTTTCCTGATTTGTTTTTCATACTAGAATAGCAGTGATTATGGTCATCAGTATATGTGTGTAATAAATATGGTATGTATACATACATACATACATACATACATACAAGGGGATGCTAAATAGCTTTAAAAAGGGCCAAGCTAGAATTACCCTTCCCCCCCAGTACTGGTATGGATGCCAGGGGCTCACATGTGATACACACGTGCCCTGTCATTGAGCTACAGCCACAGCCCCTGAATTATCAGCATTGACATGGACAGATGCCTGTGACCTAGTAAGTGGTCCGTGTCGAACAGTTGCATGTCTTCTTCTTGCACATATGTGGAAATAAGCATGATACATCTTGATGCTAAGTCCACCAGAGCATGTTCCAGAGCCCATTGGAGGCAAGCCCAAGAGATGACGGTGGCGGGGGTGGGGGGACTTGGAGACATGAGCTGTAGTGAATTTGCTTGCCCAAGTCTTAGGTACAGACAGAGTGATCTTATAAGTGCTGCTGATACTTGCCAGATGGAGAAAATGAGGGAGGAGAGCGCTCTCTCTCTCTCTCTCTCTCTTTCTCTCTCTCTGTGTGTGTGTGGTGTGTATGGTGTATGTGTGTGGTATATGTGTATATGTGTGTGTGTGTGTGGTGATGGGAGTGGCTGGCTGCATTCCTACCAGGCTCCCGGCCACCTGACTAGCTTATGTCCCGAAATAATAACACACAAACTGTATTCATTTAAACACTGCCTGGCCCTTTAGTTTCAGCCTCTTATTAGCTAATTCTCAAATATCTTGCTTTAACCCATATCTAATAATCTATGTAGCACCACGAGGTGGTGGCTTACTGGGAAGATTCTAGCTTGCATCCGTCTTGGAGAGTCATGGCGACTGCTTCATGGTGGTTGCCTCACTTCCCTTCTTCCCAGCATTCTGTTCTGTCTACTCCACCCACCTATGTTCTGACCTATCAGGCCAAGCAGTTTCTTTATTAATTAACCAATGAAACAGCAGATAGATAGGAACACTCCTACATCATGTGTGTATTTGTGGTGTGTGTGTTTGTGTGATATGGGTGTGTGTATGTGTGGTGTGTGTGTGGTATGTGTGTGTGTTGTGTGTGTGTGGTATGTGTGTGTGGTGTGTGTGTGTGGTGTGTGTGTGTGGTGTGTGTGTGTGGTATATGTGTATATGTGTGTGTATGTGTGGTATGTGTGTGTGTGGTGTGTGTGTATGTGGTGTGTGTGGTGTGTGTGGGGGTGAAATGTGAAAATGGAGGACAGAAGTGAGCTGAGTGCTCCTTGCACGGTGAGATGTTCGCGATCCCCAAGGGCCAGGAAAACTGACCCCGCTGCGGCAGACAGGCCAGGAAGCACACTGGTGTTCTCGGGACAGGGTCATTTTTTAAAAAATGAATCAAAACGTTTGTCATTTTCATACATGGGTGTGAAAGTAGCTGTTGGAGACCGGTAGGCACAGTAATGGGCTCACAGCTGAAGATAGTGACACCCCTAGACTGTGTCAGGAGTCATAGTTCAGCAGGAAGGGCAGGGCCCCGGAGCCGCTCTCCTATCCGTGACTGCTGACAGGGTCAGTCATATGCAGGCCTGGTACAGGTAGCCATGCCTGCCGTGAGCTCTGGGCTGCAATCTGTATGTCTCCTCCTCTTCACACGCACCACCTAAACAACAGCAGGTCCTTGATCTGAGCCCAGGCTGGCCTTCTCTTACATAGATCCCTCTGCTTAGCCTCCCACGGGCTGAGAGAACAGGCAGGCACCACCAGACCTGGCTCTCAAGGGGTTTTCCTGAGGGTTACTAGCATTGTACATTTTTTAATGAATGAAATCTGCATAGTTTATACTAGAGGTACAATATTGTAATGAACATTTTCCCATTGTAGGTTTTCTTGAATTTTCTGTGGGAAAGTTTACGTACTTCCTGCTTAGCAGGCCCCTTCCGCAGGAGGCCATTCTGCGCCATATTTCAAGCAATGTGACCTTTCTTCTTTTCCAAATACACTCGCAGTATCAGAACACCACCGTCTCGTTCACTAAGGTAAGCACAAGGATGATTCCAGTAAAGAGATCGTCTCTACAGTGTCGAGCCTCGCATGTTAGAATCTAACGTCCGCATGTATGCGTGGGCCTGGTCTCCAGCAAAGGCCCCCGTCACCTTGGTCACAGAGTCTCATTGCCTAAGCTACCTCCGTTCCCCTGGTTCACAGACTGAACCGCACAGGGCTCTAGAAAAGTCCGTGTGAAAAGCACTGTCCGTCCTCTGTCCCCCTGATGGGCGGGGCGCTCTCATGTTTTTTTGTTTGTCGCGGCAAGCGGTCCTTTGAAGCCATAGACTCTACTCGCTCTGCTCCCTTTGAAGCTTGCCAAATTGAAACTCACCTGGTACCTTTTTTCTTTCTTATTCACTCAGCCTTCAGAGAACATTCTGATTCCAAAGGCAGGAAGGGCTAAGAGCTTAAGGCCAGCGTCAGCTGTGTACTGAGGCTGAGCCTGCCTGTCCTACGTGGACCCTTGTCTTAAAGGAAGAGGGTTACCAGCAGGCTGGAGAAATGGCTCCGTGGTTAAAGAGCACTGGCTGCTCTTGCAGAGGACCTGGGTTTGGTTCCCAGTACTCCAGTACTGGCTCACAACCATCTCTAACTCCAGTCCCTGAGACTCTGACGGCCTCCTCTACCTCCACAGGCACCAGACAACAAGATAAAGATAGTGACCAAATAAATAAATCCTTAAGACCAAAGCTTTTTGTAAACTGAACTCTTTGGGACCAAAGCTCCTGTTTTGTTTTGTTAGCCTCAGAACCTGACAGAATAAATCTTAATTCAGTTGAACTATAGTCTTTGAAAACTTGAAAACTTCAGCTGGGCAGTGGTGGCGCATGCCTTTAATCCCAGCAACTCAGGAGGCAGAGACAGGAGGATCTCTCTGAGTTCGAGGCCAGCCTGGGCTACAAGAGCTAGTTTCAGGACAGGATACAAAGCTACAGAGAAACCCTGTCTCGAAAAACCGAAAAGAAAAGAAAAGAAAAGAAAAGAAAAGTTTATTCCAACCGCCCCCCCCCCATCAAGCTGGGACCAAAACCCAGGCCATTTGGCCCCTGAGAGGCAAGTGCTTTACCCCTAGGGTCTTGGTGTTAAGAAATAGAAACGGAGGGCCCTCCGAGGAGATTTTGATCTCTAGAACCCACCAAAACAAACAAAAAGGCAGCTGGGCCTGGTGTGTGTTTGTCAGCCCGGCACCTTGTAGGTGGAAACTGGGCTCCCTGGCTGGTCAGTGTAGCCAATCATTGAGCCCCAGGCTCAGTGAGAGAGCAGGAGGGGCCGGAGAGAAGGCTCAGCGGTCAGGAGTGCTTGTTCCTGCCTGGGCTCTGTCCCCAGCATTCACGGGGCAGGCTCATGTCCATCTCTAACTCCAATCTCAGGAGATCTGACACCCTCTGAGGGCCCCAGGCACACGCGTGGTGCACATGCATACATGCAGGCAAACAAAAACAAAACAAATGATAAGTCTAAAATATATAAATTAATTAAAATAATAAATTGAAGAGGAATAAAGGGTGATACCCAGTGTCAGCCTCTGGCCTCTACATGTATGCTCACACACCTGGCATATGTACATATTCACACGTGCATACACACGCACAGATACCCATAAAGATACTTAAAAGCAGTAAATAGGAGGTGTCACAAGAAAGCCTTTACCGATAAGATATCACCCCTATAAAACAGGCTCCCCAAGAGTGCCTTCCTCGCTCTGCTGTGTTTATAAACCCTAAATCTGTTGTATTTGTTACAGCAGTTCAGACTGACTGAGGCAATAGTATAGATCTAAACTGTATTTTATACGGTGTGCTGTTGTCAGCGTTTGTGTTTGTGTGCCACATATGTGCCTGGTCCCTGTATAGACCAGAAGGTTTCAGATCTCTTGGAACTGGAACTATAGACTGTTTGGAGCCATCATGTGAAGGCTGGGAATCGAACTCAGGTCCTGTGGAAGAGCAACCAGTGCTCTTAACCACTGAGCCATCTCCAGCCCTCAATGATGATGTGTTGCGAAGGTGTGGATGTATGAACATAGAGGTGAAGAGGGGTTTGGGGAGGGCTGCACACACTGGGTAGCTCTGCAGTGTATGAGACTTCTCACTTCTGTCTTCATGGTGGCTTTGCTTCCCAAATGCAGACCCTCCTCCCGGGCACCTCAGGCACAGGCAGCGACAGAGGGCTGGTTTTCATTCTTAGACCCGAGCAGACTATGTGCACTTGGTACTTGGAGACGAAAGAAGCCAAGCCTGTTCAAAACGTGGCCATTCCACTCTCCTACTCAGAAAGAGGTAATTTCCTGTCTGAGTTCATCTGTGGGATGTGGACTTTGTTTGTGGAAACCTAAGGAAAATTACCCTGGTAAGATTGTTTATTACGAGTGCAGTTTATTTGATCGGAGTGTTTCGGTGTAAGAGCGGCAGAAAAAGCAGCCTTAGAACCAGCCCTTCGCAGTTACACGTTATTGTAGGCAGAGGTGGCGGCAGGCTTGTCCTAAGGGAGGTGCAGGGTTTGGAGAGTGGCCAGCAATGGGTGTCTAGAGCCAGGGAGCAAAGAGCCTTGCACGCCTTTGCACACAGTGCTAAGGTGGGTTCAGAGGAAGCAGATAGCTGGGGCAGAGGAGTGCTGTAGTCTGTTTCATCTTTAGAAAGGCCTAATGATGTAGCTTGGTTGGTCAGTGCTTGCCCAGCATGCACGGTGCCCTGGGTTCCATGTCCGGAAAACTGGCCACTGTGTCACATGCCTGTAATCCAGCCCAGGGGAGGTGGAGGCAAGAGGACTGACAGTTCACAGGCAGCTCTGTGCAGGTCGAAGGCCAGCCTGAGCTACATGAAGAAGAAAGAGCAGAGTCAGCACTGGGTACGGCTGTGAGGACATCTGAACACAGGTCCTGAGCCGGGGCTGGAGGGTTGGAACAGTGGCTGCACGTTAGAGAGGAGCCTAAGCTCCTGTCCAGTTTAGCTATGGTGCTGTCTGAGGAGCCGGTTCTTTTATGGGTGTCATGGAGTCAGTAGTGAGTTCTGAAAGGGGCACAGCAAATCTGAGGTGCTTGTAGGACATCAGATCAGAAGCTCAGGGTTGGCAGTTAGAGTGCTGGCCGGGGGTAGAGGAGTGAGGTTGGATAGACAGCCGCTATAAAGCCAAGGCCATGCATGAGATCTTTCAAGCAGGAACTCAGACACCTGGGGGAATTTGATCGTTTCCTAGTGTGGAGCACACGTCAGGCACTGGACTGGGCTGGTGACAACTACTGCAGAGTAAGTACAGGGCTGAGATCTCTGGAGGTAGGAGGAGCACCCGAGCCAGGAGTGGTGCATAGTAAAGTCAGAGAAGTGACCAGCAGCGTCAGAGTGACAGCAGCCGTGAGTCAGAGAGTTCTCTTGATAGCGTAGGGACGAGAGCCAGGTCACAGCAATGGCTAAGCGATGGCGGAGTGGAGAAATTCAGACTCTTGAGAGCCAGGTCACAGCGATGGCTAAGCGATGGCGGAGTGGAGAAATTCAGACTGCTGAAGTTTGGGAGTAGGGCTGGGGGGCAGCTCTGCGGTACAGTGCATACAGCCCCGAGTTTGAGAAGGACATTTTGAGGGAACTGGGAATGAGGGACCTGTGCACTTCCGAACCCCAGTCATGATACGGCAGAAAACGCTGGTGTTCTGTGCTGACCTATGTATGCTATATAGGAAGCTCTGGTGAAAGATCTGTTTCCCGGAGCGTGATAAGAGTTCTTGGGTTACTAATCTCATTGTTTTTCCTCCAGATCCCATTCCTGGAGGCTGTAATTTGGAGTTTGATTTAGATATCGATCCCAACATTTACTTGGACTATAATCCTTTTGAAACAACTATCAAGTTTGCACCAGCCAACCTAGGCTATGCAAGGTATGACGGCCAAACTCCCTCTGTCGAAATCCCTCCTAGGGTACTCTTGACTGCAGAGCAGGTACAACCAACTGTCTCAAACCATCATTTTCTAGAGTAAAGTTGAGTTCTTTTTTGTTGGGGGGTGTGACATAATTTAAATCTCAATGCTAATATTTGAGTTATTGTTTATACTGAATATTCTCCTTAATCATTTTGAATTCTTTATTTGAAGAGACAGGTGTGGTATGAGCCTGTTGGGAGATTGGAAGTGTATCTTAGTTTTCTTTTTTTTAAGATTTAAATTTTTATTATTTTTGTGTGTCTATGTATATGTGGATATGTGATGTGGGATGGCCTTCTGTATAGATGTTGATTTATTGGTTGATGAACAAAGCTGTTTTGGCCAATGGCTTAGCAGAGTGAAGCCAGGTGAGAAATCTGAACAGAGATATAGAGAGTAGGAAGAGTCAAGGGGATGCCATATAGCTGCCAAAGGAGAAAAACGCCTATTGGTAGGCCATAGCCTTGTGGTAAAATATAAAATAATAGAAATGGGTTATTTTAAGATGTAAGAGTTAGTTAATAATAAGCCTGAGCTAATAGGCTGACCAGTGTTATAATTAATCTAGTTTCTGTATGATTATTCAGGTCTGGGTGGCCGGGAAACAGAACAATCTTTGGTTACAGATGTGTGCACAGGAGTGCAGGTGCCTGGAAAGGCTGGGGTGCCGGATGCCCTGGTGTAGCGGGCTTTCTTTTAGGCCACCAACCAGCTCCCAAATCATGGCACACTGACTTAACAGTTACAGATGCTCGACCTTAGCCTAACTCTTATTTAATCTGTTTCTCTTTATCTACATTTTGTCTTGGGGCTTTTTACCTTTCTTTCTTTTTTTATGTCCTGTTCCTTGTCTGCTGGCTGGCAGTTGCTTGGCTGACCCCGGGTGTCTCTCTTTTTCTCTCTCGTTCCCTTCTCAAGCCTAGATTTCTCCTCCTATTCATTCTCTCTGCCCCCCAACTCCTCCTGTCCCTCTCCGCCTAGATGCTGGTCATTCAGCTCTTTATTAGACCAGTCAGGTGCCTTAGGCAGGCAAGGTGAAACAAATGCAACACATCTTTACATCGTTAATGAAGGCAGCTGAAACATGTAACACACCTTTACACAGTTAAAGTAATTCCCACAACACCCTGGAACTGGAGTTACAGGTGGTTGTGAGCAACCTAGTGTGGGCGCTGGGGTTCTCTGTAAGAGAAATAAGTGAACTTAACCACTGAACTGTCTTTCCAGCCCTGTCTTGGTTTTCTCAAAGCATTTAAATAGAGAAGACATTCCATAGCCCTAAATTCTTATACCTTGTGAGGATTTAATTTTTCAAAACCCTGCCTCAGTTTCCACTTTAATAGCAAGGAGTGGTTGAAAGATCTCAGCCCGCCCTCCTGCCTGCCACAGTGCTGAGTGCTCTTGTTATTTGATCTGGGCACTCTTGTGAAGAAGCAGTTTTTATTTTATAGAGATGTTTTCAGGGGCCTTTGAGGTTGGACTCCCTCTTCTGGACTCCATGGGTACCCACACTCAGAAGTGCACATGTCTGCGTGACTGTGTATGTGCACACACACAATTAAAACTAAAATCAAATCTTTTAAACCACATGATGCACTATCAAATAGCAAAGATGTTCTGGGCACAACCCACTTTAGAATCTGTTTTTTTTCTTTCAGCCACATCGGCCTCTGTGTGTGTGTGTGTATGTGTATGTGTGTGTGTGTATGTGTGTTACGTGATAGTCAGTACCGCTGTCCACATCGGCCTCTGTGTGTGTGTGTGTATGTGTATGCGTGTTTGTGTATGTGTGTTGTGTGATAGTCAGTACCGCTGTCCACATTGGCCTCTGTGTGTGTGTGTGTGATAGTGAGTGCCGCTCTCTACCTTGACCTCTGCATGTGTGTGTCTGTCTGTGTCTGTGATAGTACCACCTCCGTAAAGAATAGGCTAAGCATCCCTTACCTGAAGCACTGGGGCCAGAAGCGATGGAAATTTGAATAGACCTTAACGGCTGAACATCCCTAATCTGAGAACCCAGAATAGTAACAAATGTGAAACTTAACTCTTAGACGAGCCCAGGAAGTCCTAGCTTCCAGGTTTTTAGATTAAGGACTGTCGATCTGTACCATAAACTCCATGAGTCGATTATGAACAACAGGGATTTATTCATCCCCTTACTTGTAGGCATTGATTTATTTCCTCACACATGTCCCTGGCTGGTTCGGAAGTTTCCGTGTAGACCAGGCTTGACTTGAAGTTGCTTCTCAAGTTACAGCTGTGCATCATGCCAGAAATGTCCTTCTCACATTCCTGAAGGTGGCACCTTTGGGCTCTTGGCAGGGCTGTCCTGCAGGTTACAGATTTCGTATTCAATCCATATGAGAAGGGAAGTGTTCCTGAGACCTGCCCGGGGCTCGTGTATGAGGACACCAGTCCCACTCAGGGTTCCTCCCTCATGACCTAATTATCTCCCACTTCTAATGCTGTCACATTGGAGACAGGGACTTGTGGTGTGGATTTTGAGCAGCGCCGATCCAGCCCATCGCTGTGTGCAACTTCCCTCTGGAGTACCACGTAGGCTCCACAGTGGTAAAATTGGAGCTGTGTCTACAGAAAACTGAAATCAGAGCCCTGGCTCCATCCCATCGACAGGACTTGAGCCACAAGGCATTGATGCTCAGTTTTGTTGGTTGGCTTTAGAGGCGTGGAGCCCCCACCGTGTGACGTGAGCACTGGCCAGGAGTCCAGGTGGAGGCTGCGGTACGATGTGTATCAGTACTTTCTGCCCGAGGGCGACCTCACTGAGGCCTCGCTGCTCCATCATCTTCAGAGGATGGCCCAGGTGCCCCAGGTGAAGGCCAGTGCAGTAAAGGTGAGTCTGGATCTTGCGGCTCATGCGGCAGGGTCGGGTGCTCTGACACAATGTTAGCATTTGAGAAGCGAGTCACTTCGTCTGTGACCTCATCATCCTGACGTAGGGAAGGAAGTAGGTGATAATTTTTTGTACACTCCAGTAACTTAGATAAGGGCTTCTGGAAAGTGTAAAGGGAAAAGTCTAAAAACTGAGAAACAGCTGAAGGATATACCCATTGGTGTTCATTTGTTTTGTTTTGTTTCGAGACAGGGTTTCTCTGTGGCTTTAGAGCCTGTCCTGGAACTAGCTCTTGTAGACCAGGCTGGCCTCGAACTCACAGAGATCCGCCTGCCTCTGCCTCCCGAGTGCTGGGATTAAAGGCATGCATCACCACCTCCCTGCCCAGATCCACCCCTGAACTCCCTCTCAACTTCTGTCTCCTTGTTTGATTCAAATAACCTACTGAGTCCTGTTTGTGCTAACCGTGCACTTACGGGTATGAGCCATCCAGTGGAGCGTGGTCAGCCTACAGGGGATACATTCTTTGTTGTTTGTTTTTCAAGACAATGTTTCTCTATGGAGCCTGTCCTGGAACTCTCTCTGCACACCACGCTGGCCTTGAACTCACAGAGATCCACCTCCCAGGTGTTGGGATTAAAGGTGTGCACCACCACTGCCCAGATTTTTTTTTTAAGGTTTACTTATTTATTATATATTCAGTGTTCTGCCAGAAGAGGGCACCAGCTCTCATTATAGGTGCTTGTGAGCCACCATTTGTTTGCTGGGTATTGAACTCAGGATCTCTGGAAAAGCAGCCAGTGCTTTTAACCGCTGAGCCACCTCTCCAGCCAGAGGCTACATTCTTAAAGAAGACTGACTCTCGGGGCTGGAGAGATGGCCCAGCTGTTGAGAGCACTTGCTGTGCTCGCAGAGGGCTTGGTTGGATTCATTTCCCAGCACCTCCATCAGGCTGCTCAGAACTGCCTGTAGCTCTAGCTCCGGGGGATCTGACACCCCCTTCTGGACTCTGTGAGTACCACATTCCATGGACAATCTCACACACGTACACGCACACGCACATGTGTGCATCCACAACAAAATAAAGTCTTTCCCAGAAGGAAGCTGACTTTCCCTCTCCCAAAGCCCTCAGCTGTCAGTCGCTCCTGGGGACTCCGTCCTGGAGTGTACACTGTCCTGGTTCTAAAAGGCCATGTAAACACGGCTTGTTACGTTTGGCTGTAGGTGGTTACCCTGACAGCAGACGACAAAACAACAGTGTCCTTCTCTTCCCTCCCGGGACAAGGAGTCATTTATAATGTCATCGTTTGGGACCCGTCCCTCAATACGTCTGCCGCCTATGTTCCTGTGCACACGTATGCCTGCAGCTTGGAGTCAGGGGATGGGAGCTGTGTCTCTCCTGGTGAGTATGTGCACTTGAACCCGGACAGATGCGTCCTTGGCTTGGCAGATCAGTTTCCACTCGTGAAGAGCTTAAGATTGTCCAGAGATGCTTTGTCTAGCTTCTGCTCGCTCAGCTGTTACCGTTTGTAAGACCCCCACTCAGGGGAAGGGATGGCTCACTAGTTAGAGCACTTGTTCTTGCAAAGGACCCAGATTCAGTTCCCAGCACCCACGTGACAGCTCACAACCATCTGTAACTCCAGTTCCAGGGGATCTGCCAACCTCTGCTGACCTCTGTGAGCACCAGGAATGCACGTGGTAAACAGACCCTCGTGCAAGCAAAACACTCAACACATAAAATAAATAAATCTGAAAAAAAGGTGCCATGTTACTATACCCCATGCAAGGCAACAGAATATATCAGCGCAAAACCAGAGTACTGCAATGACAACAGACAAGCCAGATTGTCGCACATTTACTCGGGGTCAGTTTCCCTGCCATATACAGTGTGTGTGTGTGGTGTGTGTGTGGTGTGTGAGTGTGTGTGAGTGTGTGGTGTGTGTGAGTGTGTGTGTGAGTGTGGTGTGTGTGGTGTGTGAGTGTGTGTGTGAGTGTGTGTGGTATGTGTGAGTGTGTGTGAGTGTGGTGTGAGTGGTGTGTGTGAGTGTGTGTGTGAATGTGGTGTGTGTATGAGTGTATGTGTGTGTGAGTGTGTGTGTGAATGTGGTGTGTGTGTGTGAGTGTGTAGTGAGGGAGATAATATGGGTATGCTGTATTTATAATACATATAACACACACACATATGTAGTAGCATTTGAGAAGCTCATGGGTACCAGGAAGAAACACAGAGCAGGACAGGAGCAGTCGCATGCGGATGAGAGAAAGGTGAGGTGATGTGGCTGGTGAAGGCCCTGTGGGGCACATTGGGGCTCCGTACGTGCCAGGCAGCGGGGACAGCCATGCCAAGCCCTGCTCCTGAACACCTGCCTGGAGGTTTGAGCTGGGCAGTGAGACCATCAGAGCCTGGAGAACAGGAGTCACAAAGCCAAGGGGATGGGATGGGATAGGGGGTCCAGATCCACCTGTGGGGCGGAGTGGGTTCTAGGTTTCAACTTATTTTTTAAGTTGCTTTGGTCATGGTGTGTCTTTACACCAATAGAAAAGTAACTAAGACGTGTTCATGTGTGTGCACACGTGTGTGCGTGTGGAGGCCAGAGGCTGGTGTTGGATGTCTTCCCACGTCACTCTCCACATCATCTTTGGAGGCAGAGTCTCCTGCTGTAGCTGGGACTCCCCACTTTGGCTAGACCAGCGGCCAGCAAGCCCCAGGGGTCCTCCCGTCCCACCTCCCAGCCCCGGGGAGCATTCACTGTCGTACCCAACCTTATATGTGAGTGTTGATCCGAACTCCCATCCTCGGGCTTGTGAGACTTTTTCCTAAGTAAGCTGTCTTTCCATGCCCCAGAATGTCCTGCCAGCTCTGTGAGTTTGATGACAGTCACCCACATTCTGAAGCAGAATGCACATTTTTATCGTCTCTCAGTTGCTCTCACAGTGTGGTTCTGAGAGAAGCAGATCTGTGGATTGACCGTGAATCACACCGTTCATTTGTCGCTTACATGCGGCGTGTCCTCATGCTCTCTCTACTGGACACTGATGTGCAGCCGGAGACTGTGCTTTAGTTTCCTGGATGCCCTGTCCCGAATGATCGCACAGAAACATATTAATTTCAACACTGCTTGGCCAATGGCTCAGGCATATTTCTAGGTAGCTCTTACATCTTAAACTAACCCATCTCCATTAATCTATGTATTGCCACGAGGCTGTGGCTTGCTGGGTAGGTTCCAGTGTCCTTCTCCGTCGGCAGCCTCATGTCATCTCCCTGACTCTGCCTGCTCTCTCTCTACATCTCTGTTCGGATTTCCCACCTGGCTTTTACTCTGCCAAACCATTGGCTGAGGCAGCTTCTTTATTAGCCAATGGTAATAAAACATAATGACAGCATACAGAGGGGAGCCCCACATCACTGTTGTGTTTGAATTTGTGACCAGCTTGTGAGTTTTTCAGCGTGTGTGGGTGTTTTGCGTCTGCTCTTATTGAAGGATTGTTTCCTGATGCTCATTTTTGAAGGGTTTCCAAGGAAGGTGAATTTGCTGAGCTGTGTTTTCTCTTGATAATGGCTATCTATTTTTAAAAACAATAGAGCAATTTATTTGCTTTTATTTTACGTATGCGCATGCTTTGCTTTCATGTGGCCTGTGGACTCTGTGAATGCAGTGCCAGCAGTGGCCAGAAGAGGACGTTGGATGCGATAGAGCTGGAGTTAGAGCCGAATGTGAGCTGTTAGTCCCCTGTAAGAGCGAGGAACGTTTTTTGCTCACCGAGCCACCTCTCCAGCCCCTCTTTATCTCAGGCTGGCTGGGAACTGACTGTGCAGTACAGCTGGCCTTGAATATACAGTGATCCTCCTGTCTCAGCCCTCCAGGGCTGGGGTGACAGGCAGGCATCACCACAGTGGGCTGAGTCAGGCTGTAGGTGAGATCTGCGTTAAGTTCACGCGTCTGTGAATTTTAACTGAGTCTCCCCGCTTTTCTCTCTGCAGTTTAGTTGTTGATGACATAGACGTGTTTTAGGCACACGCTCTGCTATGCCCTTCCTAGAGAACACCACAGGTATCAAGAGCCTGCGCTGTCTGGTTCTCCGTGTTATAAAAAGCAGCCATGAGTAATCGCCTGCATAGGTTAACTCACTAGGGGAACAAGGATATTTTTGGGAGCAATGATCTCAAGCCAGCTCACCTTCCTCTCCTCCCTGCTTTGCTTATTAGTTTATGCGGATGCATTTGCCACCAATTTTCATTTCTTTCTTTATGTATTTTTAAGGAAGAACATCTACCAAAGTGTTCTCCACTGTGTTTGCCCTGCTTGGTCTCTTCATTTGTTTCTTTGGACACAGATTCTGGAAAACAGGTACCCTTTTCCTAAGCTGACCCTCATTCTGCTAGCCTAGGCTACATAAAGGAGCCCCTTCCTCAAAGAAGAAGAGGGGGACATAGTAAATGAACCGCGAAATTAGCGAGTGACCATTAAATTATGTAACGGGCACCACACAGGCGGCCTAGTATATCCATTACCCATTTGATAACAGGACCGTGACTACCGACTTCTGACGTTTCCCCGCCTCTTGGATGACAGTTCTTTCTGGGAATAGCCGTGATGTCTAGTTTTAGATGCTCGGGCACAGACTTGTAAATCGGATGCCTTCATAGCGTTGTGAAGATGCCTGACGTAGG